>NC_134587.1:16483437-16793125 GCF_037038515.1 Microtus pennsylvanicus
CACGTTTGCTCTTTCCTGCTGTGTGCTCCTCTCTCAGCAGAGTGTGTAACACAAACTTGGGGCTCAGGATGGAATCGCCAGATAATAACGCAACAGCTCCATGAATCTGTGTGCCTACCTGCTTTAGTCGGTTCATCCTGCGGACTGACTGAACAAAAGAATAAGAATCATCTCGAAGCAATGAAATTTTCACGGAAAAAAGTATTTACTAGCAAGGCAAAGTTTCCTATGGTTACTTTCAAAGCCAGTGATCACCTAGCTCATGGCAACCACTGACCCCCATTTTCCTATGCCTCCCCCCACCTCCCACCACTTAGATATTGTATTAAAGACATTACTAGAGTTCTGTTGATCCTAGGCTGAAAGCCTATCCAGGGTACATAAGGAAATCAGCACAGATGGTTTGGCAGAGACCCCAAGATGAAGGGAAGACTTTGCTGAAGCGTAAAAATCTTGGCTTGTTTCTTCAGCTGCTGGATGTTGACAGGAAGCAGAAGAGTGGTCAGATAAAGCTTTTCATTTTAATCTGGGCTCTTCTTAGAGCCCAGGTGAGGGCAGTGGGAACACAGAAGCTTGGGGAAAGGCTGTCTATGGCAAGGGTCTAGGCACAGGACAGCGGGTACAGTGTATGCACATGGCTGGCAGACATGAAGAGGGAGAGGAGCCTTTCAGCTGATAGACTGAGTGTCACCGTGAAGGGTCTAAGGGAGCAGGAGTCACTTAGGGTGATGGTTGACATAAAGGTTTTCAGCTTAAACAACTCGATTCATAGGATGCCCAGAATTCACAACCAATGGGAGAAACAGAAGAATCTACTGTCAATCAATGCATTAAATGCCTATTGTGCCAGTTGTGAGGCTACAAAGGTAGGTGGTACCCAGTCCCCCTTTGTAGGTCGATTCAAGTTTATTGAGGGTAGAGTTGGGCATATAAACCTCAAAAACCAAATAACACTCATCATTATAACTGATATTTATAATATTATAAAATGTAGGGGGCAGGGAGATGATTCAGTCGGCAATGTGACTGTAGCACAAGCATGGGGGCCTGAGTTCGAATCCCCAGCGCCCCTATGAAAAGTCAAATCATCAGTGTATGCCTGTGATCCTAGGGCTAGGAGGATGGAGGCAGGAAGATTTCTGGGCTTGTTGACCAGCTAGTCTAAGCCAATCAATGAGTGTCAGGTTCCTTGAACGAACCCATCTCAGATGACAAAGTGGAGAAGCGATCAAGGAAAACACTAGTGTTGACCTCTGACCTTCACAAGCACACATTCTTACAATGCTCCCATAATTACCTTCCCCTACAAATGTATACACAAGAACATATACACTAATAACAACAGTGATAATAATAATAAATATTTTTAAAAGTAAAATCCTACTCTACTCCCTGACATACCTACCTGTCTCTGCCAAATCAACCAACCACCAACACTTTGTGAAGAGTTGGCAAGGGAATCATAGAATAGATGATAATAAGAATCAAAGAACATTGATATCTCCCATGGCAAACTGGGTTCATGATTACAGGGTTTTTCTTGGGGATTGTTTTTTGGGTTTTTTTTTTTTTTGTAAGATCAAAACTATATTTTGGCCAAAAAGAATCGGCATTAAGTTTTCTGAATATTTAAATCGACTTTTGAAAATTGTAGTTAAAAGAAGTGAATTTTTTCTGACACTGAGAATAATCACGAGGAAGGATTTTCCCAGGCAGCTCTGTCAAACACAGATCTGTACCACAGATTCATACACAAATGAGCTGGGACAGCACAATGGCTGAGGAGCCAGGGGAGGCTGAGCTGGGGGACGTGGTCAGGTCTGCCGGTTCTTCAGAGCTTGACAGAAAACAGGACACATGAACTGTGCCCGAGGGTGTCCAGAGCACTTAACTCTCCGCTGTGTCTGGTTGAAGCAGTTCATTTGCAAAGCGCCCAACAAAAGTCAGGCTCTGCCCATGCTGGATCATTTGGAAGCCTCCTCTGCAACCACAAGGCACAAATGTTCCAAGCCTCCTGCCCCAGAGGTGTGGTGTCCTAAGACCCAGGAGCAATACTCTGGAGCTTGGTTGTTGTTTCGTTGTTATTTATTTGAGGTGGGGCTCAGTAGATACATAGCCCAGGTTGGCCTGAAATGCACTATGTAGACCAGGCTAGCCCCAAACTTAGAGACACCCACTTTCCTCTGCCTCTTGAGGGCGGAGGTTTCAGGGGAGACACCATGTCCAGCCTGAAGCTTGCTTTCATCACTCTGTGAAGACAGGGTTATTTGATAGGACATCATTGCTGATCCCTCAGCTGTTAGGAAGATAACAAATTCAAGTTTCCAATCAAGATCAGAAGACTGAATCCAAGAATCCAAACCATTACCCGCACCCAGAAGCTCACAACCAGCTGTAACTTCAGATCCTGAGGAACTGATGTCTTCTGGTTTCTATGGGCATGTTCACACATGGCATGTACTCCCACAGACATACACACAAATAAAAATGATTAAAAGTAAATCTTTTCTTAAAAAGCATATACGACTATGTATAGCTTTGTGATTAGCATACATATAAGGAAACTCTGACTTTGATCCGCAGCGCACTCCCCACCAAAAAAGACTAAACAAAAATTATATAAATTAACATCTGTTCAGATTTTTTATGTAAAGGAAGCAACCTTTCTTTTTGAAGTGCTATCTGTGCTAAGGCTACGAACTGCTGTGTACTGGGCCCCAAATTATCTTCTTACTCTTCACATATTGTAGTTCTTAGAAGCTTTTAAGATTAAGTACTTTTTAGCTTTCCTCCCAACCTCCTTTTCCTCCACCCCCCACTTCCCCTCCCCAAGCTCAATTCCTGCCTTGGGTTTTCTTTTAACCAGTTTACCCTGCTTGACTTTTAGACTTGATCCCTTTTGTTAAGCCTCTTCTAAAGGCTTAGATAAGATAATGGATCAGCTTGACAGGAAGCCCTGTGCTGCTGTGCCTTCTAGACAGACTGCCTCTCAGTTTGCCCTGCACCTCCACCCCCTACTCGAGGACTCCCCTTCACCTCTTCCCTATGCTGTCTGAGCCTCAACATGCCACACACTCTGGGCTGGCATGAAGCCAACTACTCTCATGCTCACCCTCTACATGGCTCTCCATAGTTATGACATAAACATCCCCTGTTCATTCTCCTCCATGATGTCTCTACTGACACCATCCTCTCCCTCATGAACCATTTAAATTCCTTTAATAACATTTTAGTGGGGTCTCAGGATAGAAGGGAAATCCATGTGGCCTTTCTACTCTGTTTTAATTCGATAGCCAACTTTAAGGGTGTGTGGTGTGTGTGTGTGTTCAGACAGACAGACAGACAGACAGAGATATGATATGATACATTAGAATGACTTACAGGTCGTGGTCCAGCTTAATCCAACAATGGCTGCCTAAGAATGCACATTCCACGAATCCAGTACTTACTCAGTCTATGAGGCTGGATGTCTCAGCTGGTCTTCAATATATATGATATCTCAAAGAAGAAGACCCAAATGCCAATGAGGAATGAACTTGCTATAAATGAAAAAAAAGTAGGTGAAGAGCAAAGCTTCCCTTTTCCCTGTCCCCCTTGTATAGACTTCTAGCAGAAGGTGTGGCCCAGACTAGAGTCAGGTATCCCCATCTCAAAAGATCTGGATTAAAAGTGTGTCCTCCCACCTCCAAGATCCAGATTAGAAGTAGATCTTCCCACTTCAAATCAAACAAAAAAATCCCTCACAGCTGTGCTCCATTTGGGGATTTTAGTTAATTCCAGATTAGTCAAATGACAGCCAAGATTTGTCATCACAGATGGATAGGTAATTCTTTCTCAAAAATTACCTAATTACTTATTGTAACATTTTTCATAATAATGAAGATATAGAAGCAGTCTAAGTGTCCAGCCACTGATGAATAAGGAAAATATGACAAACACATACAACATAATACTATTCTACTATATATATAAATATATATATAGATATATATTTCATTTGCTACAACATGAAACTGGAAATGTAAAATAAGTCACAAACAGAAAGTACTACATGATCTCACTCACTTGTGAAATATCTTAAAAGTTGATCTCAGGCAGGGCTTAGTGGTACATGCCCTCTCTCCTAACACATGGGAGGCAAAAATAGGCAGGTCTGTAGAATCCCACCTAACCTTGTACAGTGAGGCCCTGTCCCCCAAAAGCAAACAAAGTTGCTCTCCTAGAAGTTAAAGAGTTGAATGGTTGTCACTAGAGGCTGAGGAGGGGTTATCCAAAGACACAATTAAGAAAGAGAAATAAGTTCTGTTTTATGTACAGTAGAATGATTACAGATGATAATGTACAGTTAATGGTTAAAAAGCTAGGAGAACGTATTTTAAATATTTTTATGAAAAAGAACGTGTGTATGTGTGTGTTTGTCCTGATTTAAAAAATGACCTGGTAAATATATATGTATTACAAAAATCACATGGTACCCCATACATAAGTAGAGTTTTATGCAGATGAAAAACATAATAAATTTTCTACTTGCTGAATTTCTTTACCTATCAGTTTCTAGTCTCTGTTACTCTAACTATGATTTAAAGGTTAAAGGAGGAAAAGGAAGAAGCAGTGTTAGCGCTTAGATGAAAGCTTTGGGGAGAGATCTATGAGAGTCGACCCTTGAAAACATTCCTTCACAGAAAGCAGAAAACGGGGTGTTAAGGGCATGTTCCTGTTTATACATCCAATCATAGTCTAATTTGGTAAATTCATAGGAAGCTAATTTCCCAACACTTGCAGAGAATGCGAAATGCGCACGTTCATACTCTCACATCCCTCCCTTATGAAAACCTGTCCTGGGCCTCTAACAGTTCTGAAGGCAGAAGTGTGAGTTGGCTGATGAGGTGAATGGACTGTGGCTCTCTATAAAAAGGCAGCCCCAGTTGTTCAGGAAATCTGCTCAATGTCTGTGCTTGACAAATAACTGTCCATGATCACATACAAATGTGATGAGTGCGGTCAGTCTCCTCAGTCTCTAAGGTTTATATCATGTGGTCAGGCTAGATGTTACTGAAGTCACCTTAATTTGTTCTGTTCATATTCGTGATATTTGAGCTCACTATGAAATCTGGGAATTTTCAGCCATTCTTCTAGCATTATCTGTTTCCTCTTTCCCTCCCTCCCTCCCTCCCTCCCTCCCTCCCTCCCCCCCCCCCTCTCTCTCTCTCTGCCTTCTGACACTATGCTGACTAGATAGACTAGATGGTGTCTCAGGAGCCCCTTTCCGTCTGTTCACTTTTCTTCATCTATTAATCCTTCAATCTTTTATCTTCCTGTTTCTCAAACTTCAAAATGTCCATGGTCTTTCCTCTGTCTTTGCAAATATATATATTTGAATTCCCCTGCACTGTTTTCATTTGATAAGCCTGTGGATGTAGGTCAGCTGGTAGAGTACTCTCCTGGCAGTTTGATCTCCAACGTCACATCAAACTGGGCACATTGGTGCACATCTGTTATCCCCACATTCAGGAGCTGGAGAAGATCAAGGAGATCTTGGACAGACGGGATAGGTGCCACAAATAAGAAAGGTTAAAACTAAGGAAACCTAATGTAACAGGTTACAGTGGCCACACCTGTTCGTTCATTTCGATTTCAAGACATTCAGGACTTAACAATTGAAGCACCGGGCATGGTGGGACGTACCTGTTAGCTAAGTTACTAGGAAAGCTTGATCAGACAGATGGCAAATTCAAGGACCGCCTGGGCTATAGAGGGAGTTGAAGGGCTGACTGGCCAATTTAAACTTAGCAAGATCCTATCTCAAAAAAGTGAAATATATCCGGGGATATAGCTCAGTGGTAGGGTGCTTGCCTAGTATGCAGGCCATTTCCCTGGTACCTGACACACATAAAATTAAAATTAATACTTATGACCTCGGTCTTGATTCTTTTCCTACCAGTTGATTCACCCATTGTTCATCATGTTTTATTTTTCTTATTGCCTTGCAGAATATTTACTTTAAACTAGATAATAATCATTTCACTGATTTTATGTGTGATCAATCCCCAATCTCTTTTTCCAGTTAGACATTTGTATTCTTAGCTTTTCATATGGATTATATTATTTACAAATGTTTTATAATACCTTTAATTGATTTTGTCATCTACCAGTATTTGCCTTCAGATTTCAATAGTATCTGTTTGCAAAATTCATTCTTCAATACACTTTATTCTTTGAATCCTAATTTGGGAGGAATTGGCAGGTGCATAATATTGACTCTTCCTGAGCAGTAATGTAGACATGGTATGTCTCTCCATTTCTTTGTATCTTTAACAGAAATATAACATAATGTTAAAACTCTCTGCAAAATCAGAATTTTGTTGTTACAGTCACTCCTTACAATATGTCAGTTGTCTACACCAACTTTACTGGTATGTGTGTGTGTATGAACTGAATTTATATTAGCCCTCTGTTAAATACCCTAGTGGCTGAACACAAGAGCCCTTGAATTGTCCATGTTTACAATCATGTTGTGCTCCAATAAGCTACACATTTTTTTTGTAATTAGACATCTTCTCATTGACTTCTTGAACTAAGTAAGAACCGACAATTGGATATGAAACATACCTGGTTTCTTCCCTTAGTTGTAACATTTCTACCTTTTAAGATCCATGTTTATTACACATTTGTTGTAGATGTTCTTCCTTGGGATAAGGAAATTCTTAACAGCTTGCTTGGTATGTTCATGAAAAATCAATACTGAATCATATGCTTTTGTGTATGTGCTAAAATCCATATGTTTTCCCGCACTAATCTCTTAATGTGGTAACTGCACTAACAGATGTTTCTATGAAACTACCCTAGCAAAGATTAGGAAGGCCATTTTTGGTGATGTTTTAATCATACACATTGCTTGGACACATTATTAATGTTTTTGTATTTGACATCTATAGTCTAAGGTAAAAGAAACATAACTTCATTTGTTTTGCTCCAGGATGGGTATCAAAATTTATCTCGATGCATAAATTATAACAGGGAGAGATAGTCATTCCTTCTCTTCTGCCCGCCCTCCCTCTCTGTGGAACTAATTGGTTCTGAAAGTACTCCTAGCTTATTGCAAACAATTGGAAAGCAACAACCCATTACCTCGCTCCTTTTCCCAGACTTGGAACACATTACTCTCTCAGAGCGTATCAGAAATTTAGACCATCTTCCATTAGTACTGCCCAATGGGAATCATTTTATAAGCATCTATAAATATATAGTGCATTTATAAATAAGTGCACTTTGCACATTGAGGCTGGAATTTGCCAGGCTGACTGGAGAGAAAGCTCTGGAGGCAGCAGGTGGCAGTAGCTCCCACTCCAAGAGCAGAGATTCCCAGCAGGTCAGAGAACAGTGGGAAGCCTCCTCTCTTTTCTGTAAGGCTTTTTTTTCTCCCCTGAGAGCTGCTCGGTTCATTTACAGAGAGATGATAGAGATGATATACTGCAAAAAATTCCACAAACCTTGACAAAGCAAACAGAATCCGTTTGTGTCCTCTTTATACAGACAATGAGGAGCAAACATGAAAGTTGAGTTTTCATCTTGAGAATTCCCCTTTTTCTCTAACCCTCCAGGACCCTCGTGCTCTCTAGTGGGCTTCTTGTCTATTTCCATGCACTCTTTTGGGTCTCATTCAAACCTGTCTATAGAAGTACGTGCTACTTGTGGACTTTTATCTACCTTTGAATACGTAAGAAAGGATACTAATCAAATATTAATAAATAGTACTGGTAAAACTAATGACTGTATATATTGAATATATGCTGTCTTACGACCCCTTTTCAGAAGATTTACGTGATTTATCTCGTTTAATCTGTAAAATAACTCAGGAAATTAGATACTCTGGTTACTCTCATTTCACAGAGGAAGGAATTAAAATGCAGATCAATTAACTTAGCTAAAGAAATACCTTAGCCAACAAATAGCAGAGACCAGAAGAACAGACTCAAGCCTGTGATATTCGTTATTACTGGAGGTGGAGACATGAGTATTTATTAGGCAGGCCAGTCCCTGCTGACGCTACATATTTTAATTCCACTGGGATGTAAGCTGCTTGAGAATGCAGAACGACTAACTGGATATGCTGAAGCCACACTTTTAACCCCAGAACTATAAAGACTGAGCCAGGAGGATCATGAGTTTGAGGCCAGCCTGGATAGATCACCCGTGAGGTTCTGTCTCAGAATAAATGACTGAAAATAATTTTTGGAATGTATATATGCTCAAAACTCCACTTAGAAGTACACTAACAAGTGGAAACCTGAGACCAATGTCTGAAAAGATTTTGTCTGAAACACAGCAAGAAGCTAAGCAAACTAGATCGTAATGCTTACCTTAATGTTAGATGAAAATAATGCTCATTTTGGTTTGGGTTTTGATTTGAGACAGGGTCTCACTATGTGACCCTAGCTGGTCTGGACCTCACTTTGTAAACTAGCCTGGCCTTGAATTCATGGAGATTCACCTGCCTCTGCCTCCTGAGTGCTAAAGGCTAAACGTGTGCACCACTATGTCTGGCCTACATGATAATTCTTGAATGTACCTGCAAAAAAAAAAAAATCATCAAATGAGGTAAGAGTGTGTTTGCCCAGAAATAGTGCACCCCCAGTCAGTCTCAGCTCCCTTCCACCTTCCTCAGTAAACTACAGCTCCCTTTAAACTTCTGTCAGCTCGATCAAGCCTGAAAACCGGAAGAGGTGAATGAAGAGTAGATATAGGACGCGGTAACTTAGTCTCTCCCTCGGGATCCTGTGTGCTGACTCCATACTAACTTTGTTGTTAAATTGACTAAGCAAATCAATTTCCCAAATCACACAGTCGATGGGTATTTTACATGTATAAACACAGACTCTTTCTAAGCATCCAACAGGCATTTTAGAGCATGGGGTTGAGGAAATGCTGGTGCCTGCCCTCAGGAAATGATGAGATGAATGAAAGCCCCCTTATTATTTTTTTCTTTTTCTTTTTTGGAAAATTATTTATTTTATATGTATAGGTATTTTGCCTGCATGGTGTGTGTGTGTGTGTGTGTGTATGTGTGTGAGTTTGTGTGTGTCTGTGTCGCATCTATGCCTGTGTCTGTGTGTATCACGGGTGTCTAGTTCCCAAGGAGTTCATAAGAGGGCATTAGATTTTCCAGGAACTGGAGTTACAGATGGCTGTGAGCCACCAGGTGGGGTCTAGGCACCAATCCTGGGTCCTCTGCAAGAGCCACAAACACTTTTAAACTCTGAGCCATCTCTCCAGTCCACCTTAATAAGTCCCCATTGAAAGATACTCAATTTTATTGTGGGATACCATTTCTTATTCTCCAATAAGTTTATTATTACATTTGTTTAATACTATATCTAATTAACTGATTTTCTTCTAGACCAAAGACAGAAGATGCTTGGGTGTTTGCAAAGCCCAATGCCATTCAGGCTATTGGGGTAATGTCCTTTGGTGAGTACCTGACTACAAAACCTTTTCTCAGTATGACTCCATCTGCTCAGTGAAGAGGTGCTGTTCCCTGTATGTGTATCCCAGGTCTTCTAAGTTCCACATCAGCAGCATACAGTCTAGTTTGTGTTAATATAAAATTACCAAACCTTTCTTGTCTATTACCAGCCTTCCTCACTCATTACTAAAATTTGCTCCCAATTGAAGGAAAAGTATTTCCAGGATGGACATTCATTACAGTTTGTGTGCTTTCTAACTTGGAAGTCCAGCAAATATCAAAGACCTCTTCAAAGTCTCTGCAGAAAAGGTTAAAATCTGGCTAGATATCTATAGCTGCCCTATGTCCCAGTTGCCAAGGAAAGTCACGTGCGGATTTTCCTTAAGATAGGAAGGGTCATGAGGAAGAAAAAAAACTGGGAGAGAAGTTGGACAGGCAGGCCTGGTTCTTGTTGACAGTGAGGAAGAAACCAGGTGAACCTTCTGTGTAGGTTCTCATTTGTAGGCTTCTTAGGAAACTTACTTTCTGTCTTATTCAGTGCTACAAAATCAACATGTTTTCATCTTAGATACTTGAAATTCTCAGGCAGTAGGCACCTCTCAGCCTTTCAGAGTAGAAAACACAGGCCTGCTACTGCCCCAGTAATGATTTGTTTTCTTTTGTGTTCCAGCGTTCATTTGCCACCATAACTGCTTCCTAGTCTATGGGTCTCTGGAAGAGCCCACGGTGGCTAAGTGGTGCCGGATCATCCACACGTCCATCTTGGTTTCTGTGTTTATTTGTGTGCTCTTTGCCACTTGTGGGTACTTGACTTTTACCGGCTTCACTCAAGGTAAAACGAGAGCCTAAACCACATCCTACCTTGGTGCACATGTGGACTGGAGCCAGTGTATCAGTATCCTACTCATGTCTCGAACATTTTCCCCGGGGTCTATCCGACGCCACGGCCCTTCCCCCCACTCTGCGCTCTACACTCCTGCCTCTCTATGCTCTGCTCCCCAATTTCTCTCTTCTTAACCACTGAGACTTAGTTCTGTGACCACGGATTCTCTGCTTCCAGACAGGTTTGTTTGTTTCCAGACATGAACTCTGGCTCCCCTCTCCGCTGACACTCTGTGCTTTCCTGGGCACTAACAGCCTCCCAGTGCTGAAGCTGATACCCTTTCTGGTCTGGTCCTTCTGAACCTTTCAGAGTCAGCTGTCCTGAACTGCCTTGCCTCCCACTTGAGGAAAGAATGACTGTACTATAATGGGTTTTCCTTTTCTGTGCTATTTTTTTTGCTTCCTTCTTAAGGATTTTCTAATCCCCCATCCCACCCAGACATTGGGGCCCTGTCTTTCTCATGGGTAATTTCCTTATTCTCCTTCTAACCCAGACCTTCCTTTCCATCTCCAGCCTGTAGGATATCTCTGCTTAATTGTCTCATTCTGGACTAAATTACAAACATCATCTTTCCTATAAAGCCAGCCCTCACTGACTTCCAAATGCCTTCTCTTTTCTTGTTTCTCTTGAGCCTGGTGATTACATGGTCTTCCCTTTACCGCTTTTGACCCTTTCATCCAATCACTCCGGGTGTAATACTCTGGGTAGCCTGACAGCGAGCCAAGCGCTGTGATTCAGAGATTCCGCAGCTTTTACAGGTCTAGCCTCTCGCTTGACCTTCCCACAACCCTTTGAAGGTAAGTGGAATAACAAGTTCTACTTCCTGCTCACACAGAAAGAGAAGTAACTTGCCCCAGCCGGCTGGTAACAACCAGAAGGCACGTGGTCCCCTGAAGCTCAAGTTCAGATATCTTCCCCCCTTCTCTGTCTGCTTCCCCAGTTTTGACTAACATAGAGTCTCCAATAACCTCTTCGAGTCCAGCTCCTCTTGACTTGGTTTTCTGTGACATGTGACACTGTGGTACGCTTGGGATGCCTTGTTCTGCACAGAGATCATAGGTCACTGTGATTATGTGCTTTTATTTCTCAGAAATTAATAAAGATTAAAAAAAACTAGTGATAATGTGATAGCAATGCAGAACATATGGATTAGTTACAGGATAGTACAGTTAAAAGCAGCGTTGAAAGTCTGGATAAGAACTGACCTATTTTCAAGCACCGCCATGGACCAATTACAATTGCTACATAGTATGTCAAGTTGAATGGCCTAAGGACTCCAGCAGGCATGGAACCTTGGTTTATAGATGTCTGTTTTCGCTAGTGATATCTTCCTAGTGTCTTTAGCAATGGTAATTGCCCTGCTGTAATTAAATATTTATGACAGCTGTGCACAGTCACTAACATCTGTAATCTCCACACAGCGCATGGGAGGCTAAGGCAGGAGGGTGGCTAGCCTGTGCTATACAGCAACACTCTCTAAAAGGGACTCTCTAAAAAGCCTCTTTAAGCTGAGTGTGGCCACATGGGCTCATGTAGGGAAGAGACAACAGGATCGCTTGGGCTTCCTGACTGCCTGCCTATCTTCGGTGAGAGATTCTGTCTCACAAATAATAAGGCAGAGCATGATGAAGCAGGGCACCTGATGGCCTCCACAGGCCTGTACACAGGTACAAATACCCACACACCTATGTGCAGACACTGCATACATTCATACACAAACACGCACACATTCTGTCTCTTATACACATCTTAATAGAGCAAAGCTGATAGGTATTTGATGTTATTGTTCTTGTCCCTCTTTTTTCCCCTTAGCTCTAATTCCCTGACACACACTTAGATTCCAGCTGGAATGAGCCAACATTGCTTCTTTAGTTCATTTTTCTTTAGCTCAACCTGGTCGTGTTTGTGCAAACTACACGTTCCCTTGTTCATCAGGTACATTCAAGCCAATAAGGCAGTGAGAAGTCTAGTGTCTCGTTTCGATACCCTGTAACGTCAAAGCAAACACAGGGCTTTGGTTATTGGGGGGTGAGAGGTTAGCAATGGGAACCCAGGTTCTTGGGTTTCTCACAGGGTTGAACCCTTAATCAGTGTTGAAGCTGTTTTCTGCTTCTATTGCTTTGTGTTGTCATCTTCTGTCCAGAAGGGACACCAGGAGAGTCACACACATCAGGTGTCCTTGGTGGAGGGAAGGGACTTGCCCTGGAAAGAGGAAGTTTCCACACGAATAGGCTGCCTCCTCACTCTTTAATACAAACAAGCTCGGAGGATTATTTTCTTCTTCTGAAACAGTACTGTCAAATATGCGGCTTTCATGCAATTTTCTAATTGGTTTAATTGAAAAAAGGCAACTGTGGTGTCCAGCCTTAACCATGTTATGTTCAGGAAGTAATGAGGCCCAAAGGCTGTCTGCTGTGAGCTGACCAGAGCCTGGCATTTTTTTGGTAGACTCCTGCAAACATACAGAGTCTCAATAAAAAGGAGCCTAAGGTATATGTGGTCTGCTACTTAATTTAGAAGTCATTAAATTTAGTGTCCTTTCCTGGAATCAGTCTTATCAGTGAAATTTGTGTTTCTACTTGCATACATCAAATGTCACGAAGGACGGTGTTACCTTTGGAATTCCTTGGTGTGGTGCCGAGCTTGTGATCAGGACCTATACCTCCCATGCAGGAAACTCAGCCTCCCACAGGCCCTGGTCCTACTCTTCCTTGTGGGATTGTCCTCGATCTAAAAATAGCATTTCAAAGAGAAATTTGTTTATTTTAATAGGCATTTGTTTAAAATAATACAATCACCAGAAACAAAGACCAGAAGCCATTTATAAAGGCAGCACACAAGAATTTAGGGAGTTGATTCTGTTAAATATATATATATAAAGAAACCCCAGCCCACAATGGACAAAGTATTTTTTCAAAAGCTGGCACAACTTTAAGGCAAACTTACCAAAAACAAATAAGAATCATGAGTCTACCTTCACGTAGAGCATGCACTATAGCTGTGTATAATAACAGGGCTACTGGAGGCAGTATGTGATACTTAGACCTGGTAATCTGTTCTTCTAATTCGATGAGATGAAGTGTATAGGCCACCACTTTTATAGGAAGGATTATCTCATTTGTTAGTTACTCCCAAGACCTTGCAATTCAATATATTTTTCTTGTTCTCCAGGAGACTTATTTGAAAATTACTGCAGAAGTGATGACCTGGTGACCTTCGGAAGGTTTTGTTATGGCATCACCGTCATTTTGACGTACCCGATTGAATGCTTTGTGACTAGAGAGGTAAGCTAGCCCAGGCTCTTTCCAACCCTATGTCCCTGTGATTGCTCTACTACATTGGCTTAAAATAGCCAGGTGGTGGTAGCACACGCCTTTAATCCCAGCACTCGGGAGGCAGAGGCAGGCGGATCTCTGTGAGTTCGAGACCAGCCTGGTCTACAAGAGCTAGTTCCAGGACAGGCTCCAAAGCCACAGAGAAACCCTGTCTTGAAAAACCAAAAAAAAAAAAAAAAAAA
This sequence comes from Microtus pennsylvanicus, assembly GCF_037038515.1. Lineage (NCBI taxonomy): Eukaryota > Metazoa > Chordata > Mammalia > Rodentia > Cricetidae > Microtus > Microtus pennsylvanicus. The sequence continues at coordinate 16,497,301 of NC_134587.1, forward strand.
AAAAAGAAGACACAGATGACTCAATACGTAAATTCCCTAAAGGCAAGATGACAGGGTAGGTTCATACAACCTCCTCTTTAAGCTGTAAAGTATTGGAATCTATAGATGAACATTGTTAGGTTCCAAAGAAACCCGTGACAAACTAAGGTGCTGGTTAGCCTATCAAAGCAGACACTGGCTGCCAGGCTACCTCAGCAAGTCTCACCCACCACCCTCTACCCTAAACCTATCCAGACCCTGACCTTCCCTTCCCTTCCCCCAGCTTCTGATTCCAGCCATTTCGGCCATAGGCTTTTTTGGCCTCTGGTCTTTGGGTCAATTCTTCTCTCTCTCTCTTCTGATCCTCTCTTGCTTGCAGCCCTTCCCCCACTTCTTTCTCTCCCTGCTATGGTGTCTTCCAGATGCCTCTGTCTATTCTTTCCCTCATATCTACAATAAAAACATTCTTTCCAACCATACCTAGGAGTGGTCATGTCCTCATTTTTATTTAAGTATGTATTCAAATATTTACAAAATAATTGTTTTAGATGTTATGACTGTAAATCATGCCCCAGGGTTGAGTCTAGATGATCATAAACACAAACACATCGCTTGGTCCCCAAGTGAAGAACAGCCTTTAGAAATGCCAAACGAAGGATGAAGGTTTAAAGAAATCATTCCCAAAATTATATTTTTGCTATGATGTTTCATAAGCCATTGATTATTTACAAAAGGCCAGAGTAATTGGTTTTATTTTTAAAAATAATATATTATAATCCATGAGGAATCAAACTTCAACTTAAACCTATAGGTCTACAGATATATTTTGTTGCATATATTTATAATAAATGCCTTATAAGAATTTTACATGTTTGCAAATACAGGCAGTTATGTAGACAACAGAGAATCTATTCTTGTGTAATCCTGGGTAACATGGTTTGTCAGGAATCTTAGGCCTTTGGCTAGATATCTACTGTGCTGAGTGAGCAGCACCCACGAGCACTGTGGAAAGGGCTTAGTCAGCATCTTCTTCTACTGTTTCTGCAGTGCACTGGGACTGCATACAATGTATGAAGGGAGCCACCAAGAGAGCCTTAAATCCCCTATCGAATCCGCAGGCATCTCAAGGCAGCTGGTTTCTCACTGTAGGCCAGTGCTGGCAAGGTGAACCAGCGCTGGGATACAGGTTCAGGGCTGTGCATTCTTTCCAGTCTCACTCCTGTTCACAAACAGCATGACCCAAGGCTGGTGCCCTTCCTTTACAGGAGAGAGGGGTAGAATGAACTTTATGCAGATTTTTGAGCTTCGAGATTCTTTTAAAACTTTGCTAACTGTTGGTCGCGAAAGGCTGGTCTGTCAGCATCTACCCAGCACTTCAGGCTCAGATCGGATCTCGAGATCAACATGAGTGGACAGTGCAGGCTTGGATACCTTCTGGTCAGCCATGTGTGGATGACTTGAGTCACATCACCTGCAGCGTCTGTCTTTCCTATGTGGAATGAGTTTCCATTCTAGCTGCCATCATGGGAAAGCAGAGTCAAACTAAGATGTTTGCCCTGGCAGCATGCGCCATGCAGAGAGATGCTGTATGAGACTCGGTGGTTGCTGTTGCTGTTCTCACACATCTACACACACACACACACACAGAGCAAACATGAACGCACACGTATACACACAGAGAGAACCAACATGAACACAGCCATTTCTCTTTATAGGTAAAATAGACCAGGTACATATAAAGAGGATTAAAAAAAAAAAAGACTGTATGCCCTGATCCTGCCTCTTTAGCTATTTTGGCCTCTTAAGGCCATCTTAGAGATGTATGGAACAGTTGTGTTTAAAGAAACAGCAAATCCACATCATCTAAGTTATTTTTATTTTATTTTTCATCTAAGTTATTAATATCACCATTAGGTCTCTACCAGCAGCAGCGCTGGAGCGGCTGATGGGCGGGGATATCATCTGTTTAGGTCATTTTTCCACAGTTGTCATGGTTACAGTACCTGGCACCTGATGCTCTCTCCACTGACAGCTCTCGCTTCACTGGTGTTTTGTGTATCGGCGTAAATAAATACAGTGCAGATATTAAAGAATATTTACCACTTTAATGATAAACTTACAGAACCGAAGTTCCCGTGTGGCACAGAAGGTAGGAAGGAAAAGGGGCCGAGCTGCCTACCCGCGTGCCATTGGCAGGCATTTGCCTGAGGCAAACCCCGCCCCCAAAGGGGCTGTCTTAACCCTACAGTTTTGCACATGCTCATCACTCTGTTCAGAGTCTCCTTTCTGTCCTCCATCGAGAATGTTCTTACTCTTTCTCCTTTGCTCTTCTTTCCTCGGTGGCCTCAGCTTGTCATTCTGCTCTACCGTTAATCCTCACCCCAAGCTCGGCTAGGTCACTCGCGTTTCAGAAACGGTAAAAAGAAGAGGACTTTAAGGAAGGCCGTGTCCTGTGTGCTGTGGTCCTAGAAACCTGACTGGGGAGACACGGGGATGGAGAAATACAGACGTGTATACAGACAAGCTCAGATTGGGTGGTGTGGGCTTGCTCTGGTGGAGAGCACGTATCACGGCAGCCCAGAAATGATTGTGTTTATTATATACAGAATAAGGAGGGGGCAGCTAGTCCCGGGGAGGGGGGAGCTCAGGCTGTAAACATCTAGGAGGAAGAACCTGCGACAGAGTGCACTTTCTGTCAACATTTGCATGTGGACTTGGGGAAGTTTTGCCAGTCACACTGGTCTGAGGCACTGGGGTCCTGAACATGGCGGTGATTCTGTCAGTGTTATACTTCCGCTTGGGTCTTCAGCTGCTCCTCACACATTCGTCCAGGGCTTCCTCTGCTTTCCGCAGGAGACCAGTTTAGACAACGGAAGAGCCCTCTACATTCTACTTGGTCTTTTTAAATCCTGCCACAAACTAGTCTCTACTTGTTTCTATGCCAATTATGGGCCTTCTATTGGGATGGCAGTTCTTGAGAACAGGAATCATTCTTTTGACATTCTCTTATTGTAAATTCATCAGAGTGGGATGCATCCAGTAGTGACTATAGATTAGCCTCCTAATCTGTTGATTCATGGAAAATATTGACAAACTATTCCTAATTTGCCTTTCCTCTGTGGGTTTCTTACGTATAGAATTGATTTTCTCTTAATAAAGGATAGCACTCATCCAATATCATTACGAGGGTAAGTCCTAACACCTTCCTTAGAGACCATTAAGTAATCAATTAGTGTTTGTAGTTTGTTTTAGTGGCAATCTGCCCAGCTCAAGAAGGATAAGGAAACTTTCAAAGCCTTCTTATCCTTAAAAAAAATGTGTGTATTACAACAATGGTGTGCCAGGCTCTGGGTCTACAGCATAGGACACCGATTGACAATGTTCTCAGCAAGGAATACTCATTATTGCTATGTATGCAGATGTGCAGTTTCTTTGAAAAGACAGAAACATTCCTAGTGTCCTAAGGTTTAATGCGTTGCCTTACTATGGGTGGTTCATATAGTCATAGCGCTGCTAGTACAAAAGCCCCTTACTGATTCCAGTGAGCCTCAAGAACACCTATCAACCTGTTCTGTTTATTTGCTAGGTAATTGCCAATGTGTTTTTCGGTGGGAATCCTTCATCAGTGTTCCACATCATCTTAACTGTGGTTATTGTTACTGCAGCCACGCTGGTATCATTGCTGATTGATTGCCTTGGGATAGTTTTAGAACTCAACGTAAGTACATGAAAGGACTTGCTCTATGCTTTCTGAAATCTCTTTTAAAATGTTATTGTCTATTATAAAATGTTCTCCTTTTCTTCAAAGTATCACTTTCTGAAGTATAGTGCAAATCTGTTTGCATTATAATAATAAATATTGATAATGATGACCCTCTGCTGTCTGTGAAAGCATATGGTTTACGACAGTGCTTCTCAAAAGGCATGATTTTGCTCCCCATCCAGGAGGGTCATATTTGTGATGTCCGGAGACAGCTTTGGTTGCCTAGCAGGGTAGCAATGCTATGGGTATATCGTAAGAAGAAGCCAGGGCATCAATAATATCTCATGATATTCAGGACAATCCCTCACAACAAAACTGTGTCTGACTACAAGTGTCAAGAATTCCACAGCTGCATATCTTGTCCCTGTACTATCCAGGTATTTCTCAAGTTGACCACACCCTACACTGTGTGTGGAATTGAAATGTCTAGTGGATTTCTTGAAATTATAGAAAGAATAAAATTTTATCCCGATCACATCATCACTTTGGATAATCCAAACTTCTTTTCCTTTCAATATTTTTTTCTTTCCCCAGACTTTTCTTTTGTCATCTCTAAGTACACAGATGTAGGTCTCTATTGTGTCATGTCTGAACTGATCTTTTTCTTTCAATGCAATTGGAAATGCTGTTGTTCAGTAGCCCAGTCTCTATGGGGACTTACTTCCAGTGTATTTCTCCAAAGGCTCCCTTAGCTGCCAGATTTATTTTCAGCCTGTCACTATGCCATATCAATCTTTTTTCTTCTCCTTTACCCTGTCTGCTTTTCCATTCATTCCTTTTCCTGCAATGATTATTTTTCGTCTGCCTAAGTCCTACAAAGTCTGTTGTTGGCTGTCACTTGGAACTCATTTATTCATTAACCATATAGTCACTGAGCAATTACTCTGCACTACACAGTAAAAACATAGTGATGGAAGGAAATTTGAAAGAATATAACCTTTCTCACTAACGTGAATGTTCAGCAGCTGTGTGGTTGATGAAAGAACACACACACAAAACTTCACACACTTCGGTGACAGATTCCATTAGGAACACAGAGGGACAGAGAAGTACATCAAGAATGATTCCACTCTATTGTGTGACCCTAGGCTAATGGCACCATTTGATGAGATAGCAATGGAAGGAAAACCACTAATGCAAGGTCTTTATTCTTCCTTCTCCACAAGCCTTACAGGATTTCTAATCAGAAGAAAACCAGTTAGCATCTCCTGGTCATGTGCCACATTGAGGGCAGGGTTGTGTAGGGGAGACTCCAGCTCATCCTGCTCTCCTGGCTATGAAAAGTTCAGGATGAATGAGGGTTTATCGCTCATATTGACGTCACTATGCTTTCCCAATGCCATTGTGACTTGAAGTTCCAAACAAAAGCTGGAGAATAGCCTGTCGAGAAGCAAATAATTCGGACTTTTCTTATATCAGATGCCAAACACTAGGGACCCTGGGGAATTTTCCATTACATCAACAACAGGAAAAAGGCTTCCTTTGGTATGTTGATGCAGCCCTGTAGTTCCAGCAAGTTAGCTTCTCAGGAGAGACTAAGCACAGGAATCCCTTGAACCCAGTCTGAGTAGTATAGCAACACCTCATCTCTCAAACAAATCGAGAGGGGAGAAAAAGCAGAAATCCAATCACATAGTAGTCTTGATTTCTGTGAATGGTTCCTGTTTAACTTAATGAAATAACTTTTACGTAAGATCTTAGACCATGTGATATTTGAACTGTCCATTAATTATCTTTACTTTCCAAATGGTAAACTCTTCCAAGACAAACATATATAATGACTTCCTCTATGGCCCACCACACTGGACACGCTGCTGAGAACAGCTTAAGTTATTACACGAATGATCATGCCTTGTGACCACAGCTTAGGACCTGTTTCTATAACTATTTAGGATGGTAAGTGAACCATTGGAATAGAAGCAGGAAATAAAGTAAAGGAATATAGGCCCAGTACCTCCTCTCTCTTCCTATCCCATCCAGCTTACATCCAGATCCCCCCACCCTCTGTTTCTCTCCCCCCTCCCATCCCTGGTGGCAGAGAGCCTCCCGGCTCTGCCTGCTTGGGCGCTGGGTCCTAACCCCAAGCGTAGGGTCAAGGGGAGCTCGGGGGCTTCTTTGTCCCCATAGCCCGCCTGCAGCAAGCAGGGTGGGCCCTTTGTCTGCGAGCGAACCAAGCAGCACGGAGTTTCGATCAGGGCACCTAGTGAGACATCATTGTGGTGAGTGAGTGCTGCGGCACCCGGGAACAGCCCGCATACACTTCCTGATCAACCTACAGGGCTACACTGCCCGGTACCTCCTCTCTCTTCCTATCCCATCCAGCTTACATCCAGATCCCCCCACCCTCTGTTTCTCTCCCCCCTCCCATCCCTGGTGGCAGAGAGCCTCCCGGCTCTGCCTGCTTGGGCGCTGGGTCCTAACCCCAAGCGTAGGGTCAAGGGGAGCTCGGGGGCTTCTTTGTCCCCATAGCCCGCCTGCAGCAAGCAGGGTGGGCCCTTTGTCTGCGAGTGAACCAAGCAGCACGGAGTTTCGATCAGGGCACCTAGTGAGACATCATTGTGGTGAGTGAGTGCTGCGGCACCCGGGAACAGCCCGCCTACACTTCCTGATCAACCTACAGGGCTACACTGCCCGGTACCTCCTCTCTCTTCCTATCCCATCCAGCTTACATCCAGATCCCCCTACCCCCTATCTCCCTCCATCCCTCCCTTCTTGGAGCAGAGTGCCTCCCTGTTCAGCCTGCCTGGGCTTGGGACTGAACCCGAAGGTGAGTGCAAAGGGGAAGGTGGTAGCTCCTTTGTCCCCATAACCTGCCTGCAGCAAGCAGGGTGGGCCTTTGTTTGCAAGCTAACCAAGCAGCAAGGAGATCGGAACTGCACCCCAGGAGAAACATCACAGGGGAGTGACATCACTTGGAAGGTACATCAGTTGGCAAGAAGACCTGATCCTGTAAAAGAAGATCCATAGGAGAATATTGGAAGGTAGAGATGGGGAGACGCCAATGCAAGAATTCACCCAACAATCTGAAGAACAACACGAAACCACCAGAAGCCAGCGACCTCACAACAGGAGGACATGAACACCTTAATCATGAAGAAGGAGAAAAAACTGACTTCATGACAGTGATTGACACCCTTAAACAGCATATAAAAAACGCCCTTATAGAAATGGATGCGAAGTATAACAGAAAGTTCGAGGAATTGAGTAAATCAGTGAATGACACCCTAGGAAAGCAAGGAAAAACAATCAAGCAGATAATGGAAACAGTTCATGATTTGAAAAATGAAATGGAGGCAAAGAAGAAAACACAAACAGAGGGCCGGCTGGACATGGAAAATCTAGGTAAACGAATAGAGACTACAGAAACAAGCATAACCAGCAGAATACAAGAGATAGAAGAAAGAATCTCAGAGTCTGAGGATAACATAGAGAAAATAAACGCACTGATCAAAGAAAACAGCAAGTCCAACAAACTCTCATCACAAAACATTCAGGAAATATGGGACACAATAAAAAGACCAAACCTAAGAATAATTGGAGTAGAAGAAGGAGAAGAAGTGCAGCTCAACGGTCCAGAAAATATACTTAACAAAATTATAGAAGAAAACTTTCCCAACCTGAAGAAGGATGTACCTATGAAGGTTCAAGAGGCATACAGAACCCCAAATAGGCTGGATCAAAAAAAAACATCCCCTCGCCATATAATAATCAAAACACAAAATATACAGAATAAAGAAAGAATATTAAGAGCCGCAAAGGAAAAAGGCCAACTTACTTATAAAGGTAAACCTATCAGACTTACACCTGACTTCTCTATGGAAACCATGAAAGCCAGAAGGTCCTGGATAGATGTACTGCAAAAACTAAGAGACCATGGATGCAAGCCCAGACTACTATATCCAGCCAAGCTTTCGTTCACCATAAATGGAGAAAACAAAATTTTCCAGGATAAAAACAAATTTAAGCAATACGTAGCCACAAATCCAGCCTTACAGAAAATAATAGAAGGAAAATCACTAACCAAGGAGTCCAACAAAGACCTCAATAACTCAGACATCTAGAGACCCTTCACCAGCGCAACTCAAAGAAGGGAAACACACAAACCCTACTACTTAAAAAGTGACCGGAGTTAACAACCACTGGTCATTAATATCTCTTAATGTCAATGGACTCAACTCACCTATAAAAAGGCACAGGCTAAGAGACTGGATACGAAAACAGGATCCAACATTCTGCTGTCTACAAGAAACACACCTCAACCACAAAGACAGGCACCTACTCAGAGTAAAGGGCTGGGAAAAGGCTTATCAAGCAAATGGACCTAAGAAACAAGCAGGTGTGGCCATACTAATTTCTAACAAAGTTGACTTCAAACTTAAATCAATCAAAAGAGATGGAGAGGGACATTTTATACTCATAACAGGAAAAATTCATCAGGAAGAAATCTCAATCCTGAATATCTATGCCCCTAATATAAAAGCACCCACGTATGTGAAAGAAACATTGCTAAAATTCAAGGCAGCCATCAAACCGCACACACTAATAGTAGGAGACTTCAACACTCCTCTTTCACCAATGGACAGGTCAATCAGACAGAAACCTAACAGAGAAATTAGAGAATTAATGGAGGTAATGAAGCAAATGGACTTAACAGACATCTATAGAATATTCCACCCAAATAGGAAAGAATATACCTTTTTCTCTGCAGCTCATGGAACCTTCTCGAAAATTGACCACATACTTGGTAACAAAGCTAACTTACACAGCTACAAAAAAATATTACTAACCACCTGTGTCTTATCAGACCACCATGGATTAAAGTTAGAATTCAACAACAATGCTACCCCCAGAAAGCCTACAAACTCATGGAAACTGAACAGTCAACTACTGAACCATTCCTGGATTAAGGAGGAAATAAAGAAAGAAATTAAAGTCTTCCTTGAATTCAATGAAAATAAAGAAACAACATACTCGAACTTATGGGACACTATGAAAGCAGTCCTGAGAGGAAAGTTCATAGCACTAAGTGCCCACTTAAAGAAAACAGAGAAAGCACATATTGGAGACTTAACAGCCCACCTGAAAGCTCTAGAAAAAAAAGAAGCAGACTCACCTAGGAGGAGTAGAAGACTGGAAATAATCAAACTGAGGGCTGAAATCAACAAAATAGAAACACAAAAAACAATCCAAAGAATCAATGAATCAAGAAGCTGGTTCCTGGAAAAAATCAACAAGATTGACAAACCCCTATCCAAACTAATCAAACGGCAGAGAGAAAATTTGCAAATTAATAAGATCAGAAATGAAAAGGGGGACATAACCACAAACACAGAGGAAATTCAGAGAGTCATTAGATCTTACTACAAAAGCTTGTATGCCACTAAACTGGAAAATGTAAAAGAAATGGACACTTTCTTAGATAAATACGATTTACCAAAATTAAATCAGGACCAGGTGAACAAGCTAAACAGACCTGTCAGTCGCGAAGAACTAGAAGCGGTTATCAAAAACCTCCCTACCAAAAAAAGCCCAGGGCCAGATGGTTTCAATGCGGAATTCTACCAGAACTTCCAAGAAGACCTAATACCTATACTCCTCAATGTATTCCACAATATAGAAACAGAAGGGTCATTACCAAATTCCTTTTATGAAGCTACAGTTACTCTGATACCAAAACCACACAAAGACTCAACCAGGAAAGAGAATTACAGGCCAATCTCACTCATGAATATCGACGCAAAAATCCTCAACAAAATACTGGCAAACCGAATCCAAGAACACATCCGAAAAATTATCCATTATGATCAAGTAGGCTTCATTCCTGAGATGCAGGGCTGGTTCAACATACGAAAATCTATCAATGTAATCCATCATATAAATAAACTGAAAGAAAAAAACCATATGATCATTTCATTAGATGCTGAAAAAGCATTTGACAAAATTCAACATCCATTTATGTTAAAAGTCTTGGAGAGATTAGGGATACAAGGGTCATACCTAAATATAATAAAAGCTATATACAGCAAGCCGACAGCTAACATCAAATTAAATGGAGAGAAACTCAAAGCCATCCCGCTTAACTCAGGAACACGACAAGGCTGCCCACTTTCGCCATACCTCTTCAATATAGTGCTGGAAGTTCTAGCAATAGCAATAAGACAGCATAATGGGATCAAGGGGATTCGAATTGGAAATGAAGAAGTTAAACTTTCGTTATTCGCAGATGATATGATAGTGTACATAAGCGACCCCAAAAATTCCACCAAAGAACTTTTACAGCTGATAAACAGCTTTAGTAATGTGGCAGGATACAAGATCAACTCCAAAAAATCTGTCGCCCTCCTATACTCAAAGGATATGGAAGCAGAGAGGGAAATCAGAGAAGCTTCTCCATTCACGATAGCCACAAACAGCATAAAATATCTTGGGGTAAATCTAACCAAGGAAGTGAAAGATCTATTTGACAAGAACTTTAAGGCATTGAAGAAAGAAATTGAAGAGGATACCAAAAAATGGATGGACATCCCTTGCTCTTGGATTGGGAGGATCAACATAGTAAAAATGGCAATTCTACCAAAGGCAATTTATAGATTCAATGCAATCCCCATCAAGATCCCATCAAAATTCTTCACAGATCTGGAGAGGACAATAATCAACTTTATATGGAAAAACAAAAAACCCAGGATAGCCAAAACAATCCTATACAATAAAGGATCTTCTGGAGGCATTACCATCCCTGACTTCAAACTCTATTACCGAGCTACAGTAATGAAAACAGGGTGGTACTGGCATAAAAACAGAGAAGTCGACCAATGGAATCGTATAGAAGACCCGGACTTTATCCCACAAACCTATGAACACCTCATTTTCGATAAAGGAGCTAAAAGTTTACATTGGAAGAAAGAAAGCATCTTCAACAAATGGTGCTGGCACAACTGGATGTCAACCTGTAGAAGAATGAAAATAGACCCATATCTATCACCGTGCACAAAACTCAAGTCCAAATGGATTAAAGACCTCAATATCAGCCCGAAAACACTGAATCTGATTGAAGAGAAAGTGGGCAATACCCTACAACAGATGGGCACAGGCGATCGCTTCTTAGGTATAACCACAGAAGCACAGACATTAAGGGCAACATTGAATAAATGGGACCTACTAAAACTGAGAAGCTTCTGTAAAGCAAAGGACACTGTCACTAAGACACAAAGGCAACCTACTGACTGGGAGAAGATCTTCACCAACCCCACAACAGACAAAGGTCTGATCTCCAAAATATATAGAGAACTCAAGAAACTAGACTTTAAAATGCTAATTAACCCAATTAAAAAATGGGGCGCTGAACTGAACAGAGAATTCTCAACAGAAGAAGTTCAAATGACCAAAAGACACTTAAGGTCATGCTCAACCTCCTTAGCGATCAGGGAAATGCAAATCAAAACAACTTTGAGATATCATCTTACACCTGTAAGACTGGCTAAAGTCAAAAACACCAAGGATAGCCTTTGCTGGAGAGGCTGTGGAGGAAGGGGTACCCTCATCCATTGCTGGTGGGAATGCAATCTTGTGCAACCACTGTGGAAGTCAGTGTTTCGGTTTCTCCGGAAATTCGGGATCAACCTACCCCTGGACCCAGCAATACCACTCTTGGGAATTTACCCAAGAGATGCTCTATCACATGTCAAAAGCATTTGTTCAACTATGTTCATAGCAGTATTATTTGTAATAGCCAGAACCTGGAAACAACCTAGATGCCCTTCAATGGAAGAATGGATGAAGAAAGTATGGAATATATACACACTAGAGTACTACGCTGCGGTAAAAAACAATGACTTCTCGAATTTTGCATGCAAATGGATGGAAATAGAAAACACTATCCTGAGTGAGGTATCCCAGGCCCAAAAAGACGAACATGGGATGTACTCACTCATAATTGGTTTCTAGCCATAAATAGGGTTCACGGAGTCTACAATAGGCGAATCTAAAGAAGCTAAGTAAGAAGGGGAACCCAAGGAAAAACATATAGTTATCCTCTTGGATAAGGGAAGTAGACAAAATTGCCGGGGGGAAAAGTGGGATCTTGGGGGTGGGGTGGGATGGGGGTTAGGGGAGATGGGGAGAGAAAAGGTAGAAGGGAAGGAGGGTGGACTTGGGGAAACAGGAGGATCGGGATAAAGGAAGGTTGGATAGGGGAGCACGGAACCACAATTCTGAGTTAAGGGACCCACTTTAGGGTGGGCAGGAGACTTGACCCTAGAGGGGCTCCCAGGTGCCCAAGCTGAGGTCCCCAGTTAGTTCCCTGGGCAGCTGAGGATAGGGAACCTGAAATGACCCTACCCTAGAGCAATACTGACGAATATATTGCATATCATCCTAGAACTTACATCTGGCGATGGATGGAGACAGAGACAGAGACCCACACTGGAGCACTGGACTGAGCTCCCAAGGTCCCAATGAGGAGCAGAAGGAGTGAGAACATGAGCAAAGATGTCGGGACCACGAGGAGTGCACCCACCCACTGAGACAGTGGAGATGATCTACTGGGAGCTCACCAAGGCCAGCTGGACTGTTACCAGAAAAAGCATGGGATAAAACTGGACTCTCGGAACATGGCGAACAATGAGGGCTGATGAGACGCCAAGGACAATGGCACGCGGTTTTGATCCTACGCAATGTGCTGGCTTGGTGGGAGCCTAGCCAGTCTGGATGTTCACCTTCCTAGATATGGATGGAGGGGGGAGGACCTAGGACGTACCACAGGGCAGGGAACCCTGACAGCTCTTTGGACTGGAAAGGGAGGGGGAGAGGAGTGGGGGGAAGGGGAGAGGGGTGGGAGGAGGGGGAGAAGACTGGGGGGAGGGGGAGAAGAGTGGGAGGAGGGGGAGGGAAATGGGAGGCTGGTGGGAGGAGGTGGAAATTTGTTTTTTTTTTTCTTTTCTTTATCCTCCTTTTATCAATAAAAAAATTTAAAAAAAAAAAAAAAAAAAAAAAAAAAAAAAAAAAAAAGTAAAGGAATATATATTACATATATTATATACATACACACATATACATCTCTCTCTCACACACACGCACACACCACAGTGCTAATACTATTACAACTACACTGTAGAGATGTCTGGAACAATGAACCCCTACAGCAGTCCCTTTTCTGTTGATGAGATAAAATGCTCTGACAAACCATCTTAAGGAAGAAAGGGCTTATTTTGACTCACAGTTCACCATGGCAGGGAAGACAGAGCCACAGATGAGGCCATCCTGGCATTCAGAAAGCAGACTGATCGCACTTCAGAGAGAGAGAGAGAGAGAGAGAGAGAGAGAGAGAGAGAGAGAGAGAGAGAGAGAGAGAGAGAACAAGACATGGGTCCAGGCTATAAAACCCCAAAGCCTGCCCCCAATAACGTAATTCCTTCAGCAAGGCCACATCTAAAGGATCAATGACCATCCCAAACAGCATCACCCTCTGGGGACCAGGTGTTCAAATAACACATGGGGCCTGTTTCTCATTCCAGCCACAACACTTTCAATCATTTTTTGTTATTGTTTGGTTTTTTTCTGGTTTTATAAAATACCTCATTTGAGTTCTCAAAGTTTATTAGGTTGATTTTTATTTTTTTAACTTTTCGAGTTACTTATTCACTATGTATTCATGATGTGTGTGTGTGTGTGTGCATGTGTGTGTATGTGTGTGTAAGAGACAGAGAGAGGAAAAAGAGAGCAAGCAGTACTTGTATGCAGCTATAAACATGCATAAGGGCCACTGGACAGTGTTTTGGAGTTGGTTATCTCCTGGCACCATGGGTTTTTGGGGACTGAACTCAAGCCGTCAGACTTGTACTGCAAGAACTTTAACCCACTGAGTCATCTTGCCAGCTTGATCACTTTTGTTTTGGAAAATGTATTTATTTTTATGAGTTTGAATGTTTTGCCTGCATTTATGTAAGTGTACTAGATGTGTGCCTAGTAATCACAGAAGCAAGAAGAGGGGCACTAAATCTCTGGAACTAAAGCTAAGAATTGTTGTAAGTGCCCAGGTGGGTGCCTGAAACTGAACCTGGGTCCTCTGCAAGAGCAGCAAACTCTTGCTACTAAACCATCTCTCCAGCCCCAAGAGCTAGTCAGTCTAGCTGAAACAGGAAGTTTCTGATTCGATGGGAGTCTCTGTCTCAAGGAAAGAAGGCAGAGATCGATGTCACAGGACACAGAAAGTTGTCTTCTAGCCTCCACATACATGAACACGCTGACATACATATGAATAGACCACTTTCATTATACATCCATACACATCCATAGAGCTCAGCGGTGGACTGTTTGTCCTATTTATGCAAGGGTTTGCACCCTATCCATAGCACAGAAAAATGACTTCTTTTGTATGTGTTTGTGTATATTGTGTGTGGGGGGGCATGTGTATTTGTGGGGGGAGGCCAGAAAGAGAGAAAGAGAGAAAGTTTCTCTTTAAGTATTTTTAAGAATAAGCTATGCTACATATGAAACAATTTTTTAAAGGACTAAAGTAAATACCAGGCTGGAAGTAAACTGAAACTAAAGATTTTTGTGTTCATTTTCTCTTCATAGCTTTCACTTTAATTAGTAGACTTTCTGTGAGGGGATGTGAATGACAGACAGCTCAGGGCCTTGCCACGGTCTCTAATCGCTTTAGAAATTATTCTCTGTTCTGGCTTTTCAGATATCACAATCACCCATAAAGATGAGACGTGTGTTAGAATGAGAACTGGCAAAATCAGGAAAATGCTGATATTGCTAAAAATTAAATAAATACAGGCTAAATAATTTGGGTTATCTGGTAAAAATTCAAAGCCCGTTTAGAATTTCACCTTTTTTTCATGTTTTCATAGCAGAGGACAGCAAGGACATATTCTCAAAGCAGAGGCGTTCTCAATCTTAGAGTCCATTTTAAAAGCAAAGAAAAGCAGTCCTTGACCCGTTCTGTTGCAAGACTCCAGCATCTTGGCTGGATGCTGCTGTTAGGGACAAGGTAGCTGCAGTAATTGGGCCCTGTGGGTTTGTACTTGTGGAACAAAGCGGGGGGAAATGAAACAGCTGGTGCCATGGTCACAGGAACCAGCCCCCAAAGCACTGTATGCTGTTTGCTTGGCAGGAAGAAAGCAGGCCAATGAGACCCAGAAAGAGAGACATAATCATCGGGCAAGCAAACCAGAGCCCAAGTCGGCATACTTCCTAAGACAGAGGCTTTCGTTTTCTCTTAAGATATAGGAATAACTTTCATGAGTATCAATTGATTGTAAAGCAGAAAATTAAAAGATAGGTAATTTTTTTTTCATTCTGCTTTGAAATATTAGCAGTTATGGGGGTGGGGTGAGAGGAGGTCAGAGGAAGGGACCCTGCGAGATTCAGACCTGCTCCCCAGCACAACCAAAGAAACCAGGAACTACCAAAATATGGCCACAGGGGTTGTGGGGTGGGGGGTCGAGGAGTACTAACCCTTCCTTACAGGAAGTTGTGCCTCATCAGGTGTCCCCCAAGAAAAGGGGTCAATAGGTATGCTTCGGGGGCTGAAGGAAAGGCTCGCTAGGGAGGCAAGGACCAATAGCAAGGAGAAGGGATCTTCTGAGAAAGCCCCACCTTTAAAGACCGGCTGTCACTCCCTATATACCTCAGGCCTGAGCTTTCTCTCCAAGGAAGATGGATCCTGTCAATCTTCCTGCGATCCCTTCCCACTACTATAGAGGAGCAGCTGGCAGGCTGATCCCTGAAGGGCCTTTGAGAATCTCAGAAGCTGTGTCCCCTACCCAGGGCAGCCACAAACCTCAATCCCTTCAGGGGTATGAGCAGGGACAGAGGAGGGGCTATCAGAAGTGGGTGATGCTTGTCACCTTCATCATTGCCAAGGGCCTGGGGGCTCCTCCTCCCTGCAGTCACCCAGATAGGACTGATGCCTGTGACTAAGGAAACCCTGTCTGTGAACCCTGGTACCAAGGGCCTATGCCAGTGGCACCGACCTGCAGGGCTGATTCTGCAATGAGACAGCAGCAGCAAGGGGCCCAGTGAGATCTTTCCCTCATTCCTATCAACGGAGCCCAACCCCCAGTCTACCCAACCTCACTCCTGTAGGCCCTGGAGGCCTGGAATCTCCAACAGCATGCAGCAGCAACTCAGCCATGATGCCTACCTGGCAACCACCAGCCTTAAGGAGCCAGAATGACACGGTGGTGGGAAGATGCAGATGATCACCAGTCTCTGAGGTGTCCAAAGGACCAAGGGTGTGACATGCCAAGGAGGGACCCTAGGAGGGGTTCTGCTGGGAGTGGTTCCTGATGGGCCCAGAGGCTGATGGAAAACTCTTCCCCATGGGTCCACAGTTCATCAGGATTCTTTTTTTTTTTCTATTTAGTTTTTAGCTTCTTGCATCATTTACTAGACTCTATTCAGGCCACAAAACACAATTTTATGAGCTGTATTGCTTATAAATGTCCTGCAGACCTTTTGTTCTTTCCACGATGCGAATTGCAAAATGTCCTGGCATCAGCAATGGATGGAACTGACCTGCCTTAATGAATAAGACGATATTTGTACCATCTTTTTAACCAGCAGTTATGGTTTTATGACCTGCCAAGCAATTTCCAAAGCTGGTGATGTATCTTCAGACAGTCCTTCACTAAATGGATTAATAGGCTGGACTCCTTTACATAGAGTAGATAAAAAGGAAAGTGGGCAGGAGAGATGGCTCAGAGATTAAGGGCACCGCCTGCTTTCCCAAAGGTCCTGAGTTGAATTCCCAGCAACCACATGGTGGCTCACAACCATCTGTAATGAGATATGGTGCCCTCTTGAGAAATAGTTGTCCAATATGGACAAGTTCAACAGAACCACCACATACGGGCTGCCCATGCATGCTTCAGCATTTCCAGGGCGTAAATTTCATTTTTCATTCAGACTATCATTTTTCTGTTAGTCTTGAGCTCCAGTCATGACTTCTAGCAAAGCCGAGCTTTCACGCCATCAAGAAAGTAACATGAACAAGTCAGTCAACTGGGTTTCTTCCAGTACAAATATCAGCTGTTACGTTTGCTCTGTAACTGTCCCTGTCCCAACTTACTTATTTTTCTGTTATTAATTTTCATGGTGTGACAAGATACAGCATGACAAAGGAAACTTACAAAAGAACACATTTAATTAGTTCTCATGGTTCCAAAGGGCTAGAGTCTAAGACTACCATGGCAGGGAGTGTGGTGACAGGCAGGCAGGCATGGTGCTGGAACTGGAGTTGACAACTCACGTCTTGAGACCTAAGCACCAGGTGTGGGGGCAGAAGGAGAGATTTAAGTGGCAATGGTAGGGGCTTTTGAAACCTCAAAGCCTGCCCCTGGGACACAGCTCCTCCCACAAGACAACACTGCCTAATCTCAAACAGTTCCACTAAGGGGGGGGGACATATAGTCAAATATATGAACTTGAGGGGACATACTCATTCAAGTCACCACAACAATGCATAAGAACTGTAACGCAAACGTGAATGTGCTTGCACACTCAAACACACATGTGCCCATAGACATGCAAGCACACATACATAGACATGTATGCCCTACACACATAAAGATAGAAAAATCAGGATGGATATATATACTGCCTTGCCTGCTGGCAACTTGGATTTGGAAGAGTTCCCAAAGGCTGATGACAGCATCTCAGCAGGTGACAGTCTCCTTCCTGACAGCAGCATCACACTCTCTGTTCTAGATAAGTTAGCCTCATACGTGGTCTCTACAAAGGGCAGAATCTATACACACAAACCAGGGTATAGAGGTGTGAGTAACTTCCACCCCCAATCTCTTACTTCAAAGAAATTAGAAGCTCATACTTTTTACAAAGGATGATTCATTCCCATAATATCTTCATAACTTAATTCAAAGTATCATGTTGTCCACTTAATTTCAGCCATCTGATAATTTATTTTTTATTTGCTATGTACCTCTCATAGATACTTATATCTATTCAAGTACTAAAGAGCAAAACGCCACTGTGTATACATTTATTCTTTTCTATCTTTGTGTGTGTATGTGGTATGCGTATGTATGCATGTATGTTTGCATGTATGTGGGTACATGTGTGGTTAAGTTTGCATGCACATTCATGTGAGGTCTGAGGTTTATGTAAGGAATCATCTCCAATGGCTCTTCTTCCTTCTTTGTTGAGGCTGGGTCTCTCAATCAAACGCCACCATTGCCAATATTACAATCTTTAACCAGATTGCTCTGAGGTCCTGTCTGCATCCTGTCTTTAGAGGCTAGAACTGATTACAAGTAGGTCCCCACATCCAGCTGGTGTTTACATGGGCTCTGGGGATCCAAACTCTGGTACTCACATTTGCATGGTGAGAACTTTAATGATAAAGCCATCTCCTTAGCCCTAAATATTTTAGATTAGAATGCAGTATCAGCACCTCTTAGTATTTTGTCATTCTTGTCTCTCTTACTATAGAAATATTTTCTAGGCATTCTTCCCCAAAATTACTATAGAAATACTTTCTAGGCATTCTTCCTCAAAATTTTAGATACTACCTGACAGTCTGATTCCACAAAGTCATGTATCTGTAAATTTTAAAAAAAGACACTAAAAATAAATATACTATTGAAAGCTAGTATGGAGATGACATTTAGTATGACATATGCAATTTTACAGGCTAGTATTGAGAAACTCATTCTTTTAAAGATGTTAAAGGTATAATCTGTAATTTTACATTACCCAATTTCAAATTCAGTTTGCATTGATTGAAAGACTGTGCAACTAATGAGACCCTGTCTCAGAAGTAAGTAAGTAAATAAATAAATAGGCCAGCCATAGTGGCACATATGTCTTTAATCCAAGAACTCATTCAGAAAGAAGAGGCAGGAAAAGTCTCTGAGTTAGAGGCTAGACAAGTCTACACAATGAGTAAAGGTCAGCCAGGGTTACATTGTCTTAAACAAACAAACAAACAAACAAAAGGCAAATAACCTGAACAGTCCATTCTCCAAGAAAACATAAACATGGATGGCAGGTTAAATTGAGTATAATAAAGTCCGCAGAAAACTGCAGGGTAAAAACCACCATTAACAAATCATTTCAAACTATTTAAGATGCTCCCATCAAAAGACAAGAGAAGACAAATACTAGTAAAGGTTACCCTTGGTAAGAATATAAGTTGTCATCCATGATGGAAAAAAAAGGTATGGGTTTTTAAAAACAGGTCAAAACAAACAAACAAAAACGACTACCCCAAAGCCAGCCGTCCCTAGCCAAGGTCTGTCCCAAAGGCAACAGACTGACCATCTCATACCCACATCTGCACGCCATGTCCACTGCAGCATTACCTGCATTAGTCAAGATATGGAAGCAACCTCTGTGTCTATCAGCAATGAATGAGTAAAGGAGACAGAGCTTGGGTACACAGTGGAGAGTGACTCAGCCCTGAAACGAAGGGAGCCCTGCTTTTTGACAGTATGTGAATAGCATTATGCTAAAGGGAACAAGTTAGACACAGAATGAAAAAAAAAAACCTGCCTGATCCCCCTCAGTATGTGGAATTTATTTTTAAAATCCAAATAGAGTCAGAGACTAAATATGTGGTTATTAAAGGGAAGGGAGAGAGGACAAACAGAAGTGTGGAGTGAGGGTGCAGGGTAGCCGACTTACGGTCCGAACAAGGCTCTAGGTGGAAGGAGTAACAAGTAAGATAACAACAGCCTACTGTATTTGAGAATTTGGTTATATAATAGATCTTCAGAAGCTTTTTTTCATACATGCAAAAGTAATTGAGTCTTATTCTAAATTTGTCCCATCACAGTGACCCATTACCCACGTGTCCCACAGCTCCATGTTGTAAACTTCCAATACACACAATGAGATTTGCTAAAAGGAAAAATTTTATGATGTGTAACACACGTTTGTCATAAAATTTTTATGTTTTAGTTAACATATAGCACTTGAAAAGAGGAGAAAAAGTGTTATCTAAAATACAATGAATTTTAACATTTACAAACAACATTTGCACAGTTTCTAGTGAGAATTAGTTCTTCTAAAGGGGAAAATCTCTTTCCCTTTGAAGTCAGTACTTGTCCCTGTTTCTACAATAAACAACTCTCCCACCCATAATTTTCAACCTGACATTCCCCCTTAGGTTGGATTTATGGGCAGCTAGTTGGGGGAGTGGAGCAAGTTACGGTCATTTGGTTCCACTGTCAATTTTCTAGGGTAATTAATGCACTTAGCGTTACTTGAAAGAAAGCTTAGAAATGGGATTTCATGCTAAGCCCCGAGGGTTAAACCTTTCTTTCTGACACAGACAGGCTCCACTTTCAAACAGATGTGAGAGAAGAGAAAAGAGAAAAATGTTCATCCAATTTCCCACTGTCCCTCTCTGTACACAAACAGCAGATAAACCCACTCCGATTTGAAAGGCATTAGTGATATACTGGGATTTCTAGACAGGATTAGAAAAGACGATGTGACCAAAAAGTGGGTTTCATATTTTCCAGGAGTTCATCTTGCCATCTGCTTTATTGTCTATTAATCTTCCCCTAGGTTTGCTATTCATTACTCTATCTTCCTTTTATTATTTCTTTGCAACTATTCCATTGGAAAGGGAAACCTACATCTAAGTCTTTCCTTAACATGTTTCCTTCCTTGGTTTGTCTTCACTGAACCTATACAACTCTTAATATGTGTAATGACAAATACTTTTAAAACACTGGACTATTTTAAATATGTATCACTAGTGTGTATATGTATGTATGCCGTGGAGGTGGGAGAGCACTCAGGCCATGGCCTATGTGTGGAAGACAGGACAACTTTGTGGCGTCAATTTTCACCTCCCATTTCTGCTTCTGTTCCTAAGATGGAACCAAAAGGCTTGCGTCCTAGGTGGCAAGTGCCTTTATCTACTGAGCCATCCCCTCACCCATAAATGTTTCTATAATGCACTTCAAAAAGCTATATGAGGTTATATGTGATAGTTCATGTCTTTACTCCAAGCACTTGGTGGGAGGGGGAGGCAGGAAAATGGCTGACAATTTGATGCCAGCCTTGAATGCATAGTGAAAGCCTGTCTCAGAAAAATAAAACATACAAATGTATACACACACACACACAAGGAATTCTCTCCTCTAACGTTAACTTGCCTCTTGTCTTCAACACCCAGGGTGTGCTCTGTGCGGCCCCTTTGATTTTTATCATCCCCTCAGCCTGTTATCTGAAATTGTCTGGCGAGCCAAGGACACACACGGATAAGATAATGGCCTGTGTCATGCTTCCGGTTGGTGCAGTGGTGATGGTGGTGGGATTCATCATGGCCATCACAAGTCCTCAGGACTGCACCCATGGGCAGGAAATGTTCTACTGCTTTCCTGGCAACTCCTCCCTCACAAACTCCTCCTGGACTCATCTTCAACTGACAACACAGCTTTCCCTTGGGAACCTCAGCATCTTTCAGTGAGCTGACTGGTTTACAGACTGTGCCTGCTTTCAGAGATGCCACCTCCTGAAATCCACGCGTGCAAGTCTCTTTGTCACTTGCGATCACTGGCATGTATCAAGACTTGCTCGTCCTTACTCTTTACAGCAATATGAAAAATAAAAAAAAACCTGAATGTATATTTTACGTTACACGGGGGCAGACGTATTTTATTGTGACTGCGCTAATCTAATTGAGAAGGACCAGTTCGACCTTAGTATCCGGTTTCAGTCCCCAAATCATTATTATCTTGTATGTGAGCCACTGTTTTGTGCTTTCAAATAAGTAGGTGATTGTACTTTAGAACTGGGGGTGGGGTTTCCTCAGGATAACGCAAATGTTTAAAGAAATGTGTAGAATGGAAGGGAGAAGGAAACACAACTCTTAAGTAGAATAACTATCCAGCAGCAAAGAGAAGGCTTTTGTTGTAATTCTGGGAGTTACCTTATTTATGAGGAAGTGGGTCCCTGGATGAATAAGCAACAAACTCCCATGAAGAAGCACACACAATAAAGTGGAGGGGCAGAACAAGCCTATGTAGGATATCACAATTATCTCCAGGCGTCCCGTGCAGTGGGACTATGATACGTGTGCTATTTTAAATCAGAAAGGCACACTCTTTCTCGTTGTTCTGAGGCATTAACCTAACTCATCAGCTACATTTCAGATTTGACCTACTGAGTTTGCAGCATGACAGGAATATACAAGACACCCAGAAGCTGGATCTAGAGACTAAAAGCTTGCCCTGAATCTGGAATTTAGGAAAGGACACATTCTTACTGTCCCAGGCCCTCAAGGAAGCAGTTGGGAGTTCTTGTTCATCTGGCTTGGTTTTTTTTGTTTGTTTGTTTTGTTTAGGAGATGTTTGTTTGGTTTGGTTTGGTTTTTGACACAGATTCTAACTATGCAATCTTGACTGGCTATGTAGACCAGGCTAGCTTCAAATTTACAGAGACCTGTCAGCCTCTGCCTCTGGAGAGGGCTGGATTAAAGGCCCCTGCAATGACGAGGAAGCAGGTGCTGACATGCAGGTTGTCGTGCAGGGTATTGACTGGGAATCCTAAGCAGCGGTGACGAGAAGCAGAGCTCTACCAAGCCGATGG
Organism: Microtus pennsylvanicus; assembly: GCF_037038515.1. Classification (NCBI taxonomy): domain Eukaryota; kingdom Metazoa; phylum Chordata; class Mammalia; order Rodentia; family Cricetidae; genus Microtus; species Microtus pennsylvanicus. Next base: position 16,519,613 of record NC_134587.1, read on the forward strand.
CATACCAAGCTATGCCTCAGAGCTGGCTCCGTTCTGAGTACCCAGGCAAATGTCCCTGCAGCTGCTTCCATGAGTCATTGAGTATGGGCTTCTAGGGAAGAATGGGCCCCTGGGTTAGTCAGCTGTGTGTAGCGGAGCAAACTGAAAGGAACAGAGAGCTAGAGGCTGGGTGTCTACAACATTCATTCTTAGAGATCCCTGGGACAGCTGAGTCTACTATAGGCAACCCCCATTTTTAGAATGAATTTCATACATATCTTCCTATCTTTAAAACTATGCAATCAGGAGAAGAAAATCCGGCTCATCTCAATGGCGTCCTTACAGCAAGTGCCACCAAGATGGTAATTTTACCCTTTCATCTGTATTTTGATCAGTTTTGGTCATCCTACTGCTAAATTATGAGATGATATCACAAGCAGAGGTAATACGGACATATTTTTAAAAATAATGCACAGCCCAAATATCCCCCCAGGATCTATAGAAAACAGTTTCACAGCCGTTTCCATCAAGTGCTGAGCCTTGCGGCATCAAACAACACAGTAAGAAAGGCCTAGTGCAGTGGTTCTCAATCTTCCCAACGCTGCACCCCTTTATGCAGTTCCTCATGTTGTGGTGACCACAGCCATAAAATTTTTGTTGATGCTTCATGACCGTAATTTTCCTACTCTTATGAATCATAGTGTAAATACCTTGTGATGCAGGATATCTGATTTGCAAACCCTGAGAAAGCATTGTTTGCCACGCCCCACCACCCCCGTTGAGAACTGCTGGCCTAAAGGGAGCTGGAGAGATGACTCAGCATTGGGAGGACCAGAGTTCAATTCCCAACACCCGCATCAGGCTTCTCATACCTGTCTGTAACTCCAGTGCCAGGAGATCCGACACCTCTGGCCCCCTTGGATATGCATTTACCCATACCTGCACATAATTAAAAAAAAATACAAATAAGTCCTCAATAAAGAAATACTGCCAAAAGCCCCAGGGGCATACCTGAACAGGCCCGGGGGCCAGTAGTGAGTTTTGCTTCAGTAAGGCATCAGCCACTCACTCGGGAATACAAGCTCTGTTGGCTGTACAGTTTTCCAATATTTAATTTATATATTTTCCCAGTCCCATTAAGAGTCATACAGCTATACTGTTAAGCCATTTTTAGATTAAGTACACACTTTCAGATGGTACATGTTAAAATAGTCATGAGGATACTTTCATTCCATGCTAAAAAATTGAACCACTGACCTGCCCGCTCACTTATTAGAAAACACCATCAGAGATGGGTGAGATTACCAAGAATAAACAAAAGACATCAAGGATAACACAATTTAATACTTAGCAATCTGTCATCTTGCACTTTGGTATTGCTTCAGACGTGTTAACCTTGAAACTGCAGCTAGACGAAAATCCCCTGGTAAGAACCAAATTCATCTTTAATATCCAATAAATAGGTGTTTGTTGGTTATTAAACAAATGAAGAACAGAAGCACCTTTGACCCAGTTATCGGGCGCATGTATTGCCAACATCTTTCACATTGTGATAGGGTAGGCCTAACCTTCCATCCCCGTGAGTCCTGTCTTCGTTTATTTAGAAAGAGATCCCCTCCACCGAAGCTCATTACTTCCATGATGCTGACAAAGCAATTCATAGGCTATTGTCCAATTTGTTAAGAGGCCATGCCTTTAAACTTCTAAAGCATTTCCTAAAGTTTAAAGAGGCATTGGTGAGAATGGTATTTGGACACATTAAAGCACACATCCAACAGCACGTGTCTATCAAATATACATACATCAGACAGCATCTCTATCTTTTAGGAATTGTGTTCCTAGCCAGTTTGCTGAGGGTCTTCCATTTCGGTCCTGCCTGGGATAATTTTCAGAACTTCCTCGCTTCTGGACCATTTCCAGTGACAGCTGCACAGGTGACAAGCAGCACTCCTCATCTCTTTTCTTTCCCACAAGGAGTCTGAGTCCAGGTTATTCAAGAAAATCCCAACTCTTGCTCTGCTAACATCACACAGTCACTTAAAGTCAAGTATGATGCCCACCAAAGAAAGCATCCCGTGGACCAAGTGTGCTGGTGCTTGCCTCTCATTCCAGCACTCAGAAGGCAGAGGACAGTGCCTCTCAGGACTTTTAATTAACTACAAACATTAGACAGTCTTCTTCAGGAATGTGTAACACACACACACACACACACACACACACATCTCATCAGACTAAATGACATTGATATATAATCCTAGCTACTCAGGAGTTGAGACAAGGAGGATTACAAGTTCAAAACCATTCAAAACTGCCAATCTGTGCAACTTAGTGAGACCCTGTATCAAAAGAAAAAATAAAAGGAGGGCTCGGGATACAATTCTGCCATAGCCTAGCATGTGTGAGGCCTAAGGATCAACACCCAGGATAGAAGAAAGAAGGAGTTTATATATTCTAGTGAGCACATACAGAATTTACTAGAAAAACCGAGCGAACATACAGAATGAACAAGAGACACCATCAGCAAGAGAACATAGTGACTAGACAAATAGAGTTTAAGTTACCCCCTAGAGCAATGGATTTCAAACTTCAGCATCTGTCTGAATCACCTGGAAGGCTTAATTCAACAGACAGCCAGACTTCCCCACAAGGTTTCTTCCCCCTAGGAGGGCCTGAAAGTTCACATTTCTGAAAAGTGGCCAGGTGAGACCCAGTAATATTGGTAAAGGATCCCATTTTTTATAAGTCTAGGGTTTGGGCGAAGAAAGTGCAAGATAAAGACATTCGCTCACAGGCTGAGAATGCCAAATAGACATCTGTCTAGGAGCGAGGACAAAATACCGGCAAGATGTAGGGAGGGGCAGGGGAATTAAGAACAAAGGGGAAAGAGAGACTGTAGCCTAAAGTCAACACAGCTGTAGCAGCACACGCCAGCTCAAAGCCTGAGTCCTAACCTGCCAGCTTCAGGAAGTCTGAGCTTCATAGCCCTCACCGGGAGATGAAAGAAAATCCACCAGTTCCTCAAACCCGTACAACGTTTTCTAAGGACTTAAATTCTGAATGGAATGTCCTGCTTCAAATATTGTACACACCGTGAGAGTGAAGTTGGGTTGTTGATGATGAAATCCTGCAGATAAAGAACTCATACCACTCTCTTTTGCAATTGGTTTCCATGAAAATGTGTCAAAGCAAAACTATACTGGCCCCAAAGCACTGGGGTCTGTTCTTCATTCTCGATTCTAATGGGATTCCAATCTTTCCAGATTATCACCAGACACTGGCAAGACCCCTAATTTGAGCATTTTGCCTTCAGGCTCTTTGTTTTCCAAAATAAATGTGGGGCTCACTTTGAGGACCACTTCATCAAACCTGAATTTTGGCATCGCTTGCTTGTTCAAAATCTTTCCTTGAGGCTCTCCTAGGATGAAGTACAAACTCCATAGGACTATTCGAAATTTGCACTACATGGTCACAATACTGCCTTCTGGCCACAACGCTCATAACTGCAAGAGACAGGTCCCTTATTCGAACATTACAAAACATTTCTTTGCACCAAAACTGCTCTGAGTATCTTTCAGACTTGCCCTTCATTTCTTTTACTGCTCTCATCTGAAATGCCCACCCCCACCATCACCAAAATCCCATCACCCTGTCTGTCTCCTCCAGATTCCATCTCCCGCAGCCCTAACTGGTTCCTTCCTCCTTTGGAATTCTGTAATGTTTGTCAATATGATAATAGGAAAGACCTTGTCTAGCCAACCAGGGCAAACAGTCCTTGAAAACAGATTGTGTTTTAAAAGCCTCTTGTTCTCTGTAACCTGTAACATTTACTCATAATATAGTAAGTAATTTTTTGACATAAGATTTAAAGTATGAAAGAAAAACTGGATAAAAGTATCAATAACAGTCAAAATATTTTTATCAAATTTTTCCAGCTATGATTGTCATTCAATAAATTGTACATAAAATAAACATTTATCCAAAATAAATATTTAAAGTGAAACCGAGGGCAGAGGCAGGAGGACATCTGTGAGTTTGAAGCCAGCCTGGTCTACAGAGTGAGTTCCAGGACAGGCTCCAAAACCACATAGAGAAACCCTGTCTCAAGAAACCAAAAAGAAAGAAGTTAAAGTGGGGTTCTTCTTTTGCCTTACAATGTAGAGAACTGTCAGAAAAATTACGTGTGATAGTCTTTAGATGACCCCAACACACACATACTGACCTGTACTGATCTTTCAGATGTTTCTATTGCTGAGTGAAAACTCCATGCAGTTTTCATAATTATCAACTCTTTGAGAACAGTCATATCATATTTCTCTTTTTGCCAGTGTATGTTGGCAAATCTTATTCCACACACTCACTGGCTGACTGTCTCTCACCTGGATGTATTTAACCCATATTAAAATTTAGGTCCTGCCAGGAAACTTTGCTCTGGTCCATCCCCTTTACTCCAGAGACAGGACCCGCTGAGTATTTAGTCAAACTGATTATTTCTTAGGTACAGTTAGCACTCGCTGAACCTCAGCAGACAGCTCTGTAGTTTGACGTTAACACTAAGAAGAAAAGCTTCTCAGCAAAGGACAGCGATTTGAAAAAAACTTCCTCAAGCAATACCTCAGTTAAGAGTTTAAAAGTTGAAAGACGTTGAGATTTCTTATTTCTAAGGCTATGTATTTATCATTTTTTAAATTTGACTTTGCCCAAGGATAAGAAGGCTTGTCCTGGAAGAAGAAATTCCGCTGACTCCTTTGATCAACTCCCATCAGTGCTGAACTGGCTAGATTCCGGGAGAGAAAACAATAGAGCACCCTTTAAGACAAAATGCAAAATATTTTATCCCTGAAAAGCAGACTTTGGGACATTTCTGGCTCATCTCATATAATTAATTGTAAAAAGAATTTCTCAAACTCTACCTTTTCACTGCAGTTCTCTCTTTAAACAGCAACTTAGACTAAAGGTTCAGATCCATGTCCTTGGGTTTGGCATTCTCTGCTGTCTAAGATGTTGCAAAATGAGTTTTGTCCCCACCCCTTTCATTTATGTTTTGTTTTATCTTCGGTTTGTTTTGAGACAGGGTCTCACTTAGCCCAGGTTGGCTTCAAACCTGCTATACAGCTGAAGATGACTTTAAACGTCCTTATCCTCTTGCCTCCACCATTTGAGTGATGATGGGATTACAGGCATGTGCCACTGTCCTGGGGACACTATTCCAGAAACGTAAATGAACACATATGTGTCTTTCCATGAAACCAGAATTTATTGAACAATTGTTATTCAAAAAATTCCTAACGTTGAGCAGTTTCAGTGACAGCGAATTCTTAGCTCTGCCAAGGCAAATCCAAACCCCTTTATTCCAACCTTCGATGCTAATAACTCTCATATCACACAGCGCATGGTAAATATATCTATATGCATATGTATATGGTTTAAAGATGAATCCAGGTTAAAGAGCCTTTAGTGGCACTCAGGGGGTTTCAGGAGTGAGAAAGAGTCTGAAATGATGAGCTAACAGAAAAACCAGCGCCATGACGGAGGGGCTGCGAGAGCTGCTGGACTCAGATTTGAGAAGGAAACGATGGAGTTCAGCTGCCAGGTGAAAAAGCAAGAAGCGGATCACCAGCAGGAAACTGCAGGACCAGGTCTAGACAGGCCAAAAGTGAACAGGTGGACAGACAGGCAGTCGGGCCGGCTACATTAACAACAGGAGACAGAGCTAAGCTGAAGTTCCAGAAACAGCTGGGAAGTCCTTGGCGCTCGACACAGACCGTGTAGCAGATGATAGGTTGGTATGACATCACATGGTCACAGGGTTAGATATCTACCACTTTATGAGGTCCAGGCGAGAGAGTATACACCATTTCCTCTTTCCTTGGCCAAGCATGTCTGAGAAGTTCTAGGGCTTTGTTTCCTTAATATGATTTCAATATAACCATGTGCCCTAAAAGTCTCAATTCACCCCATTATACTTACAGGGTAGCTACCTTTCTACTTCCAGTAATAAGTAAGTCATTTATCACTCTATGCTGGATGGGTGGAGAGTCATACTTACCCATCACAAGTGCTTGTAAGTGGAGTTTTCTAGAACAAAGCAGAGCCTGAGAAACCACCGTCTTATACAACACGGAGTAAATCAAAATGGGGGATAGCATGACTTCAACAGTTGCTATGCCAAGTTTTTTAATTTAGGTTTTTCTTTTCAAGCTTTAAAAATAGACAAGAGGGGAAAAAAAGCAGATTTAAACATTGAGGGAACTTGGACTTATGAAACCTCAGGGTTTATGAAAGCGGCTGTTTGATTGCAGAAACACAGCAGGAGATGCTCCCTCAGAGACAATGTGACCTTTCAAAGAACACTTCAAAAAGAAGAGAAGCAATTAAAAATGTTAGATTCATGTGAAAAGTTTCTTAGGGATAAATAATTTGCTGTGTGTACCTTAAATGTCATCTGAGAATGCTTGGTCCCTGGTGCATTTACTTAAGCTTCGTCTTAAACCCCATCCCACAGTTCAAAGGGGGCTGCACTCTAATTTTTGCAAATTGTCAGGCTTTCTTTGCAGCCATAGACTGTAGCTGATCTTTCTCTTGCATAGTAGTCTCCACAATACTCCGGACTCACAGGTCTCAGCCTTCCTAATGCTGCGACCCTTTAATACAGTTCCTCAAGTTGTGGTGACCCCCAGTCATTAAATTATTTTTGTTGCTACTTCATAACTGTAATTTTTCTACTGCTTTGAATCATAACATAAATATTTAATATGCATGATATCTGATATGTGGCCCCTATGAAAGGGTCATTTGATCCACAGTATGAGAACCACTTTAGACAAAGAACACACAACTGTTTCATTGTTTCCATAAAAAAAAAATACACTTATGGCTGGGTAGTGGTGGTGCAGGCTTTTAATTCCAGCACTCAGGAGGCAGAGGCAGGCAGATCTCTATGAGTTCGAGGCCAGCCTGGTCTACAACAGCTAGTTCCAGGATAGACAGCAAAGCTACACAGAGAAACTCTGTCTTGAAAAAGAAAAGAAAAAAATTGCACTCACTTCAAGAAGTGCATGCATTTCTATTTCTTATTGCCTCTTTAGAAGCATGAATCCTTGTGAAGGTCCTTCCATTAGTCCTCAGGCTTGGCCATCAAGCTCCACCTTTATTCTTTCCATTTATCTATTTTTGAAATGAACAAGGAAGTATTTTCTTCCTTAGGAAGTTCCCAGTACCTGCAGCCTCTAAAAGCTCCCTGCCCCTCAACATCCCCATCCCTTACTCAACACCTTATCATTTTCACTTTCTAAACAAATGTTATTCTCTTTTTAGGAATAATTCAGATACAAGCTGTCAATAGAACTGTTTTTCATCCCTTAAAATACTTGGTCATTTCTGAATTGATCATATTCTGAGATGCATTCAAAGAAATAAGAAACCCAGGAGTCTTCCAATTTATATAAAAGCCAAATTTGGGCTCATAGCTTTAAGTGGAAGCTGCTCCTTCCAGTTAGTAATGGGGCTGAGTAGCTCCCATGATATTAATCCAATGCACTGACCCAGCTTTTGTCCAACTATTTTGTTGTTTCACCTAACACTGTCTATTCTTAAAACACCGGCTGTATGTCTGCGTGCTTTGCCCCCTAGATAAAAAGAGCCTCTTAGACTTAGACTAGTACATGCCCAGCTGAAATGGATCCCCATCATTATACAAGTGTGACGACACTCTAAATTCCTCTGCTTTTCAAAATTAGCATCTCTGGAATGCTATTACGATATAAGACAAGTTGTTGATTTCCTTGTTTAAAGCAGACACTTCTGGGCTGCGGATGTAGCTCCGAGATATAGCACTTGTCTAGCAACTGCAAGGCCTGGGGGTTCCATCCCGATACAGCGAGATTAAAAATGGAAATTCTTAAGAAAGCAGGAAATATGGACCTTCATTAACACTGGCAAATAATTTAGAGGATCAAAAGTAGCCCTCAGGAAGTTTGGTTCTAAGAAAATAATAATGCTGCCACCCTCTCCCCATCACTCTGAACTCCAGGAGAATATTAAGTTGGTGCCCACACCTCCTCCTCGCTAAGTACTCCTAGCCTTTACAGCAGACAATAACTTTGCTTCCTCTGCAATCCCTGGGCCTGACAGGAAGTGGAAGAACCCAGTGCGAATAACCATGGCTGACCAAGGTTAGCATGAGATGCTCCTTAAGTTAGCTAACCCTCTGTCCTGGGTAACTTAAACAAAAGTTTGACAGGCATGATGCACAAGTAATGCGTGGAACACTCTGAAAAAAAGGTATTCCCGGTGCTGAGCGCCTGGCGTCTGCCTCGTGTGTCTGTTGAGATTAAACACAGCTGTTCCTCCTTGCTGCATGACCTTTTAAAAGTACATGGCTAAACAAGAAGTACATGGGGATAAACCGCTAAGAGCATGAATAACGGCCATCCACGTCTTCTTTCCCTCCTCTATCCCTTTTGTGTGGTTGTGTATGTATTGTGCATGTTTGTTTGTGTGCACAAGCAGATCCATGCGTGTATACATGCATGTGCAGGCCAGGGATGAACTCTGAGTATTTTTCCTTTGGAAAACTACCTGCCTTTTAAATATATATATATATATGTATATATATATATATGTATATATATATATATATATATATATATATATATATATATGAGGTTTTTTTTTAATGATTACTTTATTTTGTTTTTGAGGCAGTCTCTCATTGGAACCTGGAGTTTTCAGGATTAGATGAGGCTTGCTGGCCAGTGAACCCTAACTATTCTCCTATCTCTATCTCTCCAATACGAGAATTACAAGCATGTACCATTCTCTCTGGTGTGCCTCCCCCCATATCTGTGTGACTGTTTGTTTGTCTGCCTCTGTGTGTGTTTCTGTGTCAGAGAGAGAGAGAGACTATATGTGTCTCCTTTCTACCTCTTTCTTTTTCTCTCTCCTCTTTTTTCCTTCTTTCCTTCCTTCCTTTCAACAGCATCTTATTAAGTATCCCAGCCTGACTTTAAGATCCTAACTCTCCGGCCTCAGCCCCCCAAACACTGACATTTCAGTCTTACGCAACCAGAGCCCAGTTCATTTCACATCTTTCTAGAACTTAGACCACCTTATACAAAATACAAATGGAAAATATATGGATTGGAGGATGACAGATGGTTTTAAATGGGGATAGAATAGGAAAGGAAAGAAGAAAAACCAAATCTATTCAAAAGGAATAGATTTGAACAGACCTGGCACAACCAGACGTCTTTGGTTCAGGCCTTAAAGAAGATGGAGTCAACAAGGAACTCTTGGACAACTCCTACCACTGATCCAAGTTCAGGAATGGTTGAGGTGCCTGTGTGTAAAATCAGCTCTCGCTCTTTTCCTTCTAGTAATCTTTCCTGCTTTTCTACTCACTGGAGAGGCCGTTTGCAAGAAACATTAAATTGCTTAGTAACTATACTAGATAGGTAAATAAACCACATAGGCGACCTTCTTCAAGAAAAGGGAATTCCCTAAAAGCAGAAAGGAACCTAAGCACAGATGAGAATGTAAAGACACAGAGCCAAAAATTGGGTCCAGAGGCTTACACCGTCACCTTCTGGATGGATTTGGGTGTTGGGGCTTAAGGGATGGCTTGGCTAGGTGGTTAAGAGCACTAACCACTCTCCAAAAGACCTGGGTTCCGTTCCCTGCACCCTCGTAGTTACTAACAACCATCTGTAACTCAAGTTGCAGGGGATCCAATGCTATTTTCTAGCCTCTTTGGATACTGCATGTATGTATGCACAAACATGCATACCAAACAAAAGCATCTACACACATAAAGATCTGGGAGCTTACTGTCCTGCTGGGATTCACAATGTCTGGCATTACCTGGATACTCTTCAGGAATGCTGTACACTTTTAGTGTACATTTAAAGTTTTACTTGCCATAGAGCTAAGGAATTAGACTGAGATGGACTCCTTAGGTTTTCTCTTAGGTCATCTGTGTACAGCGTCTGAGAACAACGTCACAAAGGGTAGTGGTTTGAATGAGAAACATCCCTGCAGACATCTTCTCATGGTCCCTTTCTGATTTCGTGTCCTACCTACAGGTACACCCATACACGCAACACAAATCTAGATATCATAGGGAAGAAAACATGTTGTTTGTCTTTATGGTTTACTTTTCTTAAAATGCATAAAAGACAGCCTTTTTTTCCCCATTGTCTGTATCAAGATGAAACTGAGTGTCTCCTTTGAACAGCTACTAGCTGTCAGAAACTCACCAAAGCGAACAAGGAAGGCAAGCTTTGCACTTTCTATGGGAAGCACAGGGCCACAGAAGAAGCTGCTTATGTTCTGGGTGAAGAGTGGAAGAGTTAGTTATGTGGTCTGAAGACGTGGTGGGAAGGACAAAGTCAGATTTTCCAAAAAATAAGGTGTCTTGACCCATGGCAGAGTGCAGGGGCTCTGCAACCTCCCCAGCCAGCAGAGTAACAGTTCACAGGAGGCCAAAGGAAATCTGGTTCAACACGACTAAGTAGCCCCCGTTAGTTCAAACATTGAGAGTCTGACTCTGGGTTGTTTATTTCAGGCATCTTTAAACACAGCACAATTTGGTGAAAACTTCCCTGATGATAACGAACGCAATCCTGTTAGCACAATAAAGCTTAAGACATGACAACATCGAAGCTCTTTGTAGAGTACAAGCGACACCTTCCACAAAGATAGGTTCTATAGATTGACTGGCTCATGATAAAGGTCTGGTGGGGGAGGATCTGCTGTGGTGTGGTTTCTACCACACAGATAATGTAAAGGTCACTAGGCTCCTAGCCGTCTGGGTGGGAAGACAGGTTGTGCATTCCTCCCTTTGAAAGGATAATACTGTGTGTTTGGCATTCCTGATTCCCTTAGTGCTTATCTGTAAGCTCAAGAACCTACAGCAGAGTCTGTCTGCTGCTCTGTAAAGACCATTCTTGTCATTGATCAAGAACTGGAGAGAGGAAGCCCAAGTCTGTTCGAGGATGCATAGTGCGTGCCAATCTGAGTGTTTTCAATTTGGTTATAGAAGAGAAGGATATTCCTGAGCAGATACTACTGTGGTTGGGGCCCAAAAGAGCTAGCAAAATCCTAAAGCTTTTCAGTGTCTATAAGAAGATGCTGTTTGCCGACATGATGTTGAAAGCCCTTAAATAAAGACACTTTTCACTCCTCTTCTCAGGCACACCCAGAGATGCTGCTCACAACACAGCATCCTTAGGGCACGTTACACACACCACCCATTGAGGACCACAGAACTAGAGTCTCAAAGAGTCAAAAAGGCTCTGAATTCCTATTAAAGTGTGAGAAAATTTCAGAAGACAAATTTTACAGGGCTGAGGTAATTTGCACGACAATAACCTCACATTCCTCAATTATTCTGGCACAGGTTGAAAGCCTTCCGTGCCTGCTCCTGGACAGCTTCACTTTCCTTTCCCTTGGAGGCACCCAGCCCCTCCTCTGGACTTCACCCAAGGTCATTGTCCTTAGTGCTAAGTTCACCATCATCCCAGGGTTTACTTCCACAGATTTCCTTGGTCCCTGGAGAGCCAGGTTCCTTTCCAGCCTGCGGCCTACACCACTGCACACGGAGACTGTTCTAGCAATTCCTCCTATCTGAGCTGAGAGCTCCCCAGCAGCCTTACTCCGAAGCAGGAGCACTACACAGTTTACATGAACCGGGTATCCTCACCCTTCCCACAGATGAGCACAGCCTAGGTCTGTTTTAGCAATGTCATGTTTGTTGGTGTTGGTGTTAGTGGTGGGTTTTTAATTCCTTTCCTTGCTACTCCCTTGTGACCCAGTTTCATAGAACTTGGATGTATCCATCGGGGTTCTCTAGAGGAAGAGAATCAATGGGATTAGCATGGATGATAGAGATCTAGACAGATATGTGTGTGAATTTACTGAAGTCAGCTTACATAAAAATGGCCTGGCCTCCAGGTTCTCCCACCAGCATCCTTCAGGCCATACCTGTTATTGGGTGTGGCCCACATACCCTGCCCCCTTCTCTGCACTTAATCCAGCCCAGGGGCTGAGCTGCCCTTCCCCCCAGAGGTTCTTCCCTGTATGATCCAGACATTTTGGTTACTTGCTCCCCTTTCTGTACCTTTGGCCTCCTGGATGCTGCACCTGGTTCCCTTCTCCTCCCTTTCTCTTCCCCTTTCCCCTCTCCCCACAGGACCCTACTCAGTCTGGTCACGTGCACTCTGGACAATCCCAGATGTCCCTACTTAGATCTCCTTTTTATCTACAGTAAACTTTCTTCTCTACCACTCCTAGGAGCACTCAAGTCTTTTCTGTTCTTTTTTTTTCTTCCTCCTTAGTTTATGACGGGAATCTGGCAGCCCACGCAATCAGCAGCAACAGCAACAGTTAAGTCAATGAACTCAGCAGCAAGTTGAAGGCCAAGGAGCAAAAGGTGAGCGACTTCCTTCTGACACACCCATTTTTATCTAGGGTGTTATCAGAAGGTGCTACCCACAGTTAGGGTGGGTCTCTCCTCATCCATTAAGGCAATCAATCAGGGCAGTTCTTTAGGTGAGCCTCCCTATTCAGGTGGTTCTAATTTATAGGCAACATTAAGCCAACCATAATATGTTTTATCCCTTGTAATACCTCTGATTCACCTTCTAGATGCCATCCTCTCCCCCCCACCCCTGCACACCAAGGGGCAATCAGTTTCTTTGTTCAAGTCTGACACACCCTTGGCATGGTAATCCCTGCCTCAGAGTGAAACCCCTACTACAGTCTACTTGATCCAGTAAAACATGAAGAGAACTATATATCCAAACTGAAATACAGATTTTGATAGCCAAGTATAGGCCTCTTTTGAGGACTTATTGAGCAGACAGAGTCCTTTCTGGCTATCATCTCTGGACAGAGACATAGACGAGCCTTAGAAGTACCCCCATGCTGGGAAAACTCATATTACATACCCACTTGTGTTGGAGGTTAACAGCCAAGCTTCTGCCTCCAACCATGCCAAATCTACAGTATACTTGAGGCTCCCTATGCAACTGTGGAAGGCGGCTCATTCATCCAAAATGACTTTGGCTTCTTTCTTTCCTCCCCCTTCCCTTCACCTCCTCTACTTCCTTATCTGCCAATATTTGCTTCACAAATCAGGAATATTAACAAAGACTCCATACCTCAGAGTCAGTGTCAGAAGGTATCATCTATACAGTTCATACCATGAACTCTTTTTTTAAAAAATTTTTATGATTTATTTATCTTTATTTTATGTGCATTGGTGTGAAGGTGTCATATCCCCTGGAACTGGATTTTCAGACAGTTGTGAACTGCTATGTGGGTGATGGGAATTGAACCTGGGTCCTCTGAAAGAGCAATCAGTGCTCTTAACCGCTGAGCCATTTCTCCAGCCCCCATACCATGAACTCTTGATCACATGACAGGAGACTCTTCCCTAGAAGAGTCTGAGTGGGTCTGAACTACACGACAGCTGTCAGTTTGTAGCGGACCCATCTGGACCCGGGCTGACTGTGAGATTGCTTTCAGATATTTATAGAGGTAAGGATGTGTGATTGTTCACAGAGGAAAGTCTTTTGTACCATCCATAAAATTTGACCTCTGCAATTTTAGCTTTAGAAGAAAAAAAAAGCTAGACAAATGCATTTCTCCCAGCAACAACTGAAGAAAAAAAAAGTATTTGTGAGGGACTAGATAGTGATGCTTTGAATCGCAAAGCACAGTAAAATAAATGAGGTTTTTTTTCTAGACCTCTAGTTTTTAAATTGATTCAGAGGGGAAAATACATAGCTAACTTGATATGTGCATAATGAGGTATTTGAAGGGAGAATTAACATCCTAATAACATGTAATTGATGATGTTGTGCATGATCTCAAAGCAAGAAGAAGCAGAGAGATGACCTCTGCAGTTAAAAAAGTAAAAAGGAAGCCGGGCGGTGGTGGCGCACTCCTGTAATCCCAGCACTTGGGAGGCAGAGACAGGCGGATCTCTGTGAGTTCGAGGCCAGCCTGGTCTACCAAGGGAGTTCCAGGACAGGCTCCAAAGCTACAGAGAAACCCTGTCTCGAAAAACCAAAAAAAAAAAAAAAAAAAAAAAGTAAAAAGGACAGGTTGAAGCCTTCAGTAATTATTTGGCTATATAAAGCTCAAAGCAATGAAGAAGAGTTCAGAGTTCTTTTTATAGGCTCATAGTCAATAGTCTTAGAAGTCATATTTAGATAAAATATGAGAACTTCTGATAATATGGCCATCATCATCATCTGTAGGTCTTCTTGGCCAACCTTGTGGAAGCGTCAAGAACCCACATTGCAGGGCTGGAAATATAATTAATATAAATATAATTTAAAATAATATAAAAAATAGTTAAGAAAATGAACTAAGAGTGGGGTTTTGTGCCCAATGTGACCACGGGCTCCTGGACATGTCCACCCAAAGACACATACACAGAGATAAATCTTTTTCAACGGTGGATTGATGTGTCTTTCCTTGGGTTCTCATCACTTGGGTGTGAGTCTCTGAAGGCATACGACTTCTCCTGTGGTATTTAATTTTGGTGCTTACTTCTCAACTGGTAAATATGTTCATGTCTTTACACCAGCTGATCATTCTTATTTCTCAGAAATATGAGTATACATACCCCCCCCATAGTGTCAAGCTTCTCACTCTGTCCTGAAATTATGATCACATGTGTGAAATGTTTAAGAAAATTTTGCTAGTGAGAGGAACTTTTAGATCGCAGTCCTGGTGTGATATACCCCCAAATGATATATGTACCCCCCTCCCCCCATCCTCCCACCAAGGGAGCAGGCATCTCTCTCAGCACGCTAAGGCCTGCTGTGGTAGTTCTCTGGCTTCTGTTCATCATTTAAGTATGAGCAGGTAAGTCAAGTTCTATTCCCACCAGGCCTAGGCCAGCATCCTTTGCCCTGCATCCTGTCCACCGCTAGAGATTCGTGCAGCTGCACTGCCTAGCTCCACTCTAAGGACTACCCTGTCCTGCCCTGGCTCCCCACCAAATTTACCCAGGAAAGGCCAAAACAAATAGCACCATTCATTGACAGACATTACAAAACACGTGTTGTTTTGCCAGCAGCTCCAGCAACTCACTAACCCCCAAGGCCTCCACAGGCGAGTCGGGAAATAAATACTGGTCAGACTTTGAGCTGTGCTACCTGGGGATCAGCACTGATCTCCCAGGCCAAAGGTGCAGGATAGAGTTCCCTTGGAGGTGCTGGCGCGGCTGTTTGAAATACCGTTTCTTGTAACCCAAGCTCTGACTCAGATCCTCCCTCTTCCACTGCTAAAGTTCCCCCGACCATAGGGCTGCTCTGCCATACCTAGCAAGAACGAATTTTCCCATTCGTTATAGAGCTTGCCTGTGGCCTCTGAGGAGCCATGGGGCTGGAGGAGAGGGGGATGGCGACACTGTCTTTATTATTTAAAGAAAAATGCAATTGGAAAATATAATTTAGAAAACTCATTTATCTTCTGGTAGGTAAATAAATGACTGCCCAACCATATCGGGAAACCATCAGCATTCTCATCTTACTAGCCTGTATTTGTTTGCTAAAACCCACAGATTAATACTCTCTAATCATACAGCCCTTTACTACATTAGAGTAGGGAAGCATCAGAAGGCTTTAGCTGCTGTGATGAAGAGGTTAAGAATGTGAATAAAGTCATGGTAGTTCACTGCCGGAGAGGAAAGATGAGAGCTTGCCGGAAGACGGTGACGGAGGCTTACGTCTATAAGAACATGCTTCATGTTAATCTGGCTACCTATAGACCTTTGTGAATAACCACATGGCAGAGCCTGTTATTCAGGACACTTCCAGCACCCCAAATTACAGCTAGAACATCCAAGGATAAGTATGCATGCTCGTCAGCTAACTGCTATGTGCCTTGGTGCTCTTTTCCTGAACAAAGGCTTGCCAGTGGCAGCGCAGGCAGCTGCTTTGAGAATAAAATGGTAACATTAAACTCTAGGAATCTGCACATCACAAGCACACACATAGGCAGGCCTGCTATGACAAGAAACCACCTCTTTGCTCTGTGAGAGGAGGACACAGGACCCATGAAATCACCGAGGTACGATGTAATACAAAGTCAGCACCCTGTTTCACCCCGTGGCAGGTTAGGGTGAGGATGAGCCAGTCCCACTTGCTGGCTAGAGGCTCGTAGCACTATGAATGTCTCCATTCAACCACATTCAATTTAGTGCATGCTGATTTCTGCCCACAGCTCCCAAACACAGAAGTCCTTAAAGGAAACAAACAGAAGTCTGTTACGCTAACAGATTCCTTACAAGGAGAAGCTGAGCATTTTTGTTTTCCTTTTTTAAATTAATTAATTTCATTACTTAGTATTTTTCCCATACAATGCATTTTGATCATGTTCTTTCCCCTCCCCCAACTCGTCCCAGAGTCCCACCTCCCTACCCACCACCGACTTCACGCTCGCTCGTTTCCTTCTCATTATCTCTCTCAAAACAAAAACAAAAGCAAAACAGGAAAATCAAAACGATCTAAAGAAAAAAGGAACAATAAGTCAAAAAAAAATGCCGAAACAAAATACACAAAAACAAAACAAAAACACCAAAACAAGTACGGGGTCTGTTTTGTGTTGGCAACTACACCTGGACATGGGTCCTGCCCTCATGTGTGGTTGATACACCCGGTGTCACTCTGCTAGAGAAAAGGGATTTTCCTTCTCTCGGTAGGAATCAGCTGCAAGTAGCTCCTTGGTTAGGGGTGAGGCTTTATGTCCACTTCCCCTTCTCAGCGCTGGGATGTCGTCTAGTTTAAGCAGTGTGGGTCTTGTGGGAACTGTCCCAATCGCTCTCGCTCTCAGTTCATTGGTGCATCTGTTGTGTCTAGACGATGGCGTTTGGAGTCATCCACCACCTCGGGCTCTTACCATCTTTCTGCCTCCTCTTGGACTGGGTGAAGTTGGGATACTGCTACCTGTCTCCTCTGTATCTCCTAGGCAACATCCCGGCCTGTACCCTCCTCAGTCACCATCCCACAGGAATTCCATCAGAGTCTAGCTTCAGGTCCCAGCACCCACACAGGCAGGGGTTGTCCTATTCCAAGGGGAACTGGAGTGTCTTGATGTGCGATCCCAGATCACCTGTCTCTTAGTGTCTCTGATAACTGCCATCTGCATGACTCTGTCCCTATATATATATCTAATTATTCCCAGCCTCAGTGACAGCTAGTTCCCAGTCTTCCACCTCTTGAAGTTATTTCCTTTACCTGTGAAATAACGATAATATTTTCCTGGCATGTATTTGAAAGAGTATGGAAGATGATGCCCATGGATATCCAGTGTGATCCTGGACAGTTTATGGGTGTATGGTAAAGTCTGGTTGCAGCTGTTACTGTGAGATCAGTGGTAAGCGGACTGGTTGATTAGGGTTTAGGATTTAATATGCAATCACTGGAAATATAAAATTTCAGATGAAGGATGTAATAGTCCAAAGATTTCAAATTAGGAAAGACAGTATCAGGAAATATAGTGTGTTAATAATATGTTTAGTTTACCAAAACCATTATCCGTGACAGTTTGGAAGTTGTTAGTAAGATGTGTATTGGCCTTGAAAGAAAAAAAATGGTATGCACAATGTGTAAAGGGTTTTAAATGCCACTGTGCAGATAATATGAAACCTCAAAGGTTTGGTTTGGGGTTTTGTTCTGTTCTAGTTTTTTTGTTTTGTTTTGGCTTTTGGTTATCTTGAGACACAAACTGATTTTAAACTCACCACCCTCCTCCCATGCCCCAGCCTTCTGAGAACTGGGATTGCAGATGTGCACAGACATGCTTGGCCCATCAAGTCTTGGACGTAGGGTGAAGTCTGAATTCTACTGTGGTTCAAGACCGTCCTGGTGTGTGGGGATAGCTCAGTGAGTAAGAGTACTTATTGTAGCACCTGCTTGAATGCCTGAATTAAAATGCCCAGGCCTCCATGTAAAAAGAGCCAGGTCTGGCTATTCCCCTATAACTCCAGTTCTCTGGAGATGCAGAAGTACAAGAGTCTCTAGAGAGTCCTGGTGGCCTCTCACTGTTTCAAAGGAATAAGGCAGGAACCGAACAGGATACCCAGCATCCTCTTCTAGCCTCCTCAGGGTATCATGGCTCTGCACACTAGCATAGACGTGTGTAACTGAAAAAGAAAAGACAAGGTCCACCCAGGAAGCAGAGCTTCTGGGGATCTGGAGAGAAACAAAAGCAAGAGACAGTATGGGCTGATTTATAACGAAGCAAACATAAGAGGCTGGAATACCATGTAGTGGTAGGACCAGAACAGAAAACAGATTGATCTGGGAGTCATGCTTGAGGCATCAATTACAAAATCTGGCATCCAATAAAAGGCCAGGAATAAGGCCAGGCCAATGTAATAAGATGAACTTAGAGTTTCATGAGTCCTTGCCCAGTGTGGAAGGCAGAGAACGGCCAGGAAGGACAAGGCTCTCTTCTATACAGTGATGGAATGAAGAAGGCCATTGAAAGCTAAGGATGAATGATCATATACCACGAAGAGACACTAACGCCTCAAAATAAGATATCTAAAATTCTTCTACTCTGTGTGTGGGGGGGGGTGGCAGTTTAATCCCCGAAAAAGAATTTCCTCAGTCAAATGAACAAATCTGTCATGTGACGATACCTAATTCCAGCTGTTTCCTCACTGTGTCCACTCAGATCAATTATTTCCTGTTGCAACTGCATTAGCATAGAAATAGCCACAAAGTATGCAGATGGGTTTCTGAAGGAAATTCTCTCTTAGTAATTTTCTGACTAGCACATTTATTCGTGTGGAAATATTTGCCATTTTTCCCTTTTCAGAGGCAGGGAGAGAAGGTCTCCTGGTTTCTCTTGCGGGTGTTGTGCAAGCAAGGGATCTGGGCTGGGTTTCAGCCCTCACCAGTCACAATAGAAATCCAGCAGAAAGGCAGACTGGGTAATCACTCCTGGGATCAAGGCACTGTGGCTTTTATAAGAACAGCAGGAAAGATCATCGCCCATTGACAAAGCCATTGCTTCTCAGCTTCAACATCAGCCTTCAAAGCTGAGCAGAAAACAACTTCGGAAAGAAAGCACAAGCTCCAACAGCCCAGAACCAACACAGTTGTTTTTATCTCCATTTCTACCGTGTTGGTTAGTGTCTTGGCATTTTGTATAGTTTTACATTATCTAAATGCATTTTCAAGGTGACAGAACAGAGCAATTAGAATCCAAGACCTTCTCTGTGAATAGTATCTCTGGAAATGATCTGACTCAGAGCTCCTATACAGGCGGAGCGGTGTCTAGGGATCATTTAGCATTGTTTCAAGCGAACAGTGTGCTTATTTTAAGCCTCAGACACCCTTTAAGAAATGTTACGTATATTTTCTTCTAGTTGTTTTCTTCATAGCCGATCCACTTGTCCATTAGGAAAAGTCACAGAACTTTACTTCAGCTTTTAATTTGGTACTTGTTTGCCCTTAGGCAGCGAATTGCCAGTCCTATAAAAGAGACCCTTTTCGTACTTCTAAATTTTCTCCACGTTGGACTGGGAGTGCTTACTCTGTGCCATCGTGTACTGTTTGACTCTCCAGGCACTGGCAGATAAGAGCTTGTCTTGGGTCTTTTTTTTTTTTTTTTTTTTTTGGTTTTTCGAGACAGTGTTTCTCTGTGGCTTTGGAGCCTGTTCTGGAACTAGCTCTGTAGACCAGGCTGGTCTCGAACTCACAGAGATCTGCCTGCCTCTGCCTCCTGAGTGCTGGGATTAAAGGCGTGCGCCACCATCGCCCGGCTTTGTCTTGGGTCTTAAAAGAAACTTCAGACTTTCAAATACTGATGGAATCTTTTGAAGTTGGACTGAATGCATTCTGCATTAGGAGATGGCCATTGGCCTATGGAGGCTAGGGTCAGAACGATTTCAATTGTCCAACCGGAGCTTGTTGTTAAGAACTTTTCTAGCCTACAAACCTCTCCGCCGACGCAAATAATCCCAATCAGACAAAATCAGACCGAATTAAAAGATGCCCATGTTTAATGGCTGCCAGCACTCCCAGGTGGCTTCTGGGAAAACACGGAGAGGGAACAATGGAAAAGAGGAGACCACCTGCTCATTTTCTGGGGGGCCAGTTTAAATAGTCTGTGGGAGTGGTCTTGACCCTCCCTGGGGAGGGATCACCGTTTGGTGCGTTTTCTCGGGGGTGGAGTCTGAACTGCGGCCACTCCCAGGTGAGGGGGCTTGGAACGGAGTTTTCTGCCCAACATTTCCAACTCCTTGTATATATGGATACCAGGGGGCTGGGGTGAAGCCCCCAGCTAAACCCTTGTGTGATTAAACATTTGGTGCCCACGTGGTGGCACCGTCTTCCCAAAGGAGGTTTCAGAACCTTTTACATGTAGGCTTTAGGTGGAGGAGGCAGTTTATAAAGTCTAAAGAGCTTTAGCTCACTCTGGGATCTGACTCAAGCTCTCCACTCCCCAGTTTCACTGGGGTGTAACAACCCTCAATTTCCAGCCTTGGAGCTGTACCATGCTTGCCGTGGTGATGGTGGTGGTGGTGGTGGTGGTGGTGGTGGTGATGGTGGTGGTGGTGGTGGTGGTGGTGATGGTGGTGGTGGTGGTGGTGATGGTGGTGGTGATGGTGGTGGTGGTGGTGGTGGTGGTGATGGTGGTGGTGATGATGGTGGTGGTGATGGTGGTGGTGATGGTGGTGGTGATGGTGGTGGTGATGGTGGTGGTGGTGATGGTGGTGGTGATGATGGTGGTGATGGTGGTGGTGGTGGTGGTGGTGGTGATGGTGGTGGTGATGGTGGTGGTGGTGATGGTGGTGGTGATGATGGTGGTGATGGTGGTGGTGGTGGTGTGTGTGTATGTTTTAGTCAGAGTTATGTAAAGGAAGAAATAGCACTGACAAAATGAATATATAATAAGATGGGCTTTATTGGATTGACATGCAGGGGGTGTCCTGGTAGCACAACAATGACCATCTTAGTCCACGAGACTAGATTCTCAGCAACCTGGTGCTGGAAGCCTCAAGAAAACCCCGAGACCTGCTGGTCTTTATCTACATCGGAATCCTGAAGAAGTTGGTTCTGATATCAGCAAAGGAATGCCTCAGCGTCAGGATAGACGAGTTTGCCTGTTGGGGAATATTATTTTAAGGTGTGTTGCCTTTGTTTATGCTGCATTTGTTTAACTCTGTGAAGCTGTGATTCTTTGCCTGTCTAATACACCTGATGGCCAATGGTGAGGCAGGAGCAAGGATGGGGGGCGGGGCTGTCAGGCAGAGAGGATAAATAGGAGAACCAAGGAAGGAAAGGAGCAAGAGAACAAAAAGAGGACATCAGAGGCCAGCTACTCAGCCAGTCACAGAAAAAGAAGAAAGGTATACAGAAATAGAAAAGGAAAAAGCCCAGAGGCAAAAGGTAGTCAGGATAATTTAAGTTAAGGAAAGCTGGCAAGAAATAAACCAAGCTAAGCCCGGGGATTCATAAATAGGAACACCTCCGTGTGTGATTTATTTGAGAGCTGGGTGGTGAGCACCCCTGAACAGTCAAAAGACTAAAACATCATCAACACTTGCCAGTCAGCGTGAACACGAAGAGCTAAAAAGCAAAGTTCCCTCTTCTATGTTATTTCACCTGGTCTTCCACCAGCAGGTGCCCTCACTTTTAGGGTGGGTCTTCCTGCTTCAAACACTCTCATAAAGGAAACCCCTCACAGGAGAGTGTCCAGCAACTTGGATTTCCGTTGACTCAAGCTGACAGGCAAGATTAGCCATCACAGGATTTTATTAAACCACAAGCCACAATGAGCCCTTCTCTTGTACGCTGCTTCCACCAGGTAGCCTGCCGGCGTGACAAGCAAAGTCACTGTTTTACGTACAGTGATGGAAACAGACAATGTCGTTCTCATCTTCTATGTTCCCTTAACCACACATTCTACAACGCTGAAAAGTAAAGGTTAAATCAAGGTTATCCAGCTAGCTATTAATTTCTTAATGCTAAATCTAGTGTTCCATTCATTACTCTATCTTTATGAGCTTAGACGTCATGCCTGGCATGTAGTATGAGTTCAAAATTTGTAGAACACAGATTAGTGTCTAAGCCAAGCTATCATGGCTTCTAAGAAGCTTGTTTAATAAACCATTTGCTCAGAACATAAGGCAGGGAAAAGAATTTGAAGAACTTGGATTAAGGTTGCTCTTGGTAGCTCTCATTCTGACCTCCTGAATTAAATTACAAATTGAAATGCGGCTGCTAGAACCCTGCCGCCGGTGTTGCCGCAGCCAATGAGAAGCTTTCCATGTCTAACGCCATCTCTGGCCCATTTATTTTCAGAAAAGTGAGTTTCGTTTGCCAAATACTCAGGAGACACTTGGAATTCTAAACCTTGGTGTTTGCGGTCTTAAGAAATCACAGCACCAAGCTCAGAGAAGCGTGGGATATAGCTGAGATGCCAATTAGCACTCATTTCAATTAGTGCTGTTGAACTTCAGCTACAAATTAGGGCCTGTTCTTGGCCCTCTCAGGAACCTTCTAACATTTAACCTCGCCTCCCTTTAACCGTGATTCAGACATTGGTGAGGCCATCCCAGTGTTACAGATGATGAAATGTCAGGATGCCGACCTTAGATTGGAGTGTGGTACCCCTAAATCTATCACAACCAAGAGGAGAGGGGAGGGGCAAGGATTCGATAGCATGATCAAATTTTAGTACTTATCACAGGTTAGCTAATGTGTTTTAAACTTAACTAGCATTATTAGCAAGCAAATAAGTGTACACTTAAATGAAAAAAAGGTTTCAGCTGGGCTGTGACAACTGGACTTGGAATGTTTTTATATTGTCTAAATAATTGGAATAAATATTGCTTGTAATGAAATCATACAATAGTGGAAACAGTGGTTAGATTTCTTTAAACTCTGTCACAGCTATTCATTTTAATTTGATGCTGGGTATCTCTCATGGTCTGGGGAAACTGATATGATATTAATGAGAGCAAATGTGTTTTCTGAAATTACTACACCCCATATGTCCTCTGTATATATTAGCTTTTTAAATCCGCAATTGATACTTTGAGTTACAGGATATTATCCCCACTCCCGTTTTCAAGATGTGAGCATTGCAGCACAGAGAAGTTAAGGAACTTCTCCAATCTTACAGAGCTCATATAAGACAAATGCAAGCAGCCCACCTTCTCGATGCAGGTTCTTCAGTCCTACACGCAACAGCCAGGGACTCTGGGATCTCTAGAGTCTCATTCATAGTCGAGGGGGCAAACTAAGTTTGTTTAGCCAAATACATTAAGAATAGTGTTGGTAAGCCGGGCGGTGGTGGCGCATGCCTTTAATCCCAGCACTCAGGAGGCAGAGGCAGGCGGATCTTTGTGAGTTCGAGACCAGCCTGGTCTTAAGAGCTAGTTCCAGGACAGGCTCCAAAACCACAGAGAAATCCTGTCTCGAAAAACAAAAAACAAAAACAAAAAAAAACAACAACAAAAAAAGAATAGTGTTGGTAAATCAGACAGCAGGGTTTTATTATAGAACATGAAGATGAAACCCTTCATCTACTCCCCCTCCCAAATCTGGTAAAATTTAAATTAGAAAAAACAGAAAAATAATAAATTCTGTCCTCTCATTTAGCACTAGAAATGTCCATGAACAAGAAGGTACTAACCAAATTTCAAAAGCATCCTTTAAGATTCCTAAAGCTAAGCATTTAAACAGTCAAGTTAAAGCATCCTCACATGAGAGAAAAGTACCAAAGCCAGCAAAGATCATTGACAACAGAACAGTAAAGTTCGGTGTGACTTAACCCATATCTCATTTTAATTAGAATACTACACAGTTTTCAGACACTTGAAATCCATTATAAAGGTAAAAGAAACATGTCAAACATTTATTTAGCACATTAGTGAAGGAAACGGGTGGCTCAACCCAGTTCCAGAGGCGGAAACCGGAAGGGCCACCAAGCATAAACATCAAAAGTGTGTTCTTTAGAGTATGTATAAACCACCTCCCAAATCACTCAAGCTCAGAAGTAAACAGTGAGAACAACAACATGGCCAATGATTAGTCTTTAAGACACAGGAAGTCCTGTCTCACTGTATGGTGAGCTCTCGGTTATACAGAGGTGTTAATTGACTCTGTAAGCTTCCTTGCTAAGATCAACACAGTGAGAGCCATTCCATACTGAAAACCAACTCAGTCAGAAATTAACTTAAGTAAACATTCGTCAACAATGTCAAAAAGTCTCTTTTATTCCAGATTTCTAAAAATTGTTACTTTCAGTTGTCTTAGTCTGAGCCTAAGGAATTAGAGTCAAGAAATTTATTTCAATAAAGTTCTTTGTGGTTTCTACAAGTTAGGGTAAATTCTTTTCTCCTCGTGGTCTCTAAAATATGATGTCTTGGGCCTGCCACGTGAGAAATGAATGATTTGCAGTCAGTTAGCTCCCTGAAACATATCAGAACAGTTCTCAGGGACAATTTTATGGGCATCGAGCTTGCTATCCAGTACATTTGTTTTTTTTCACAGTGGGTCAGGCAGAACTAACAAAATGGTATTTACTCCTAACAAGCAGCACACACAGAAATGATTTGGTTACACCAGTAATTTGATAAAAACAACAGCAGGGCCGGCCAGGTGGTGGAGGTCCCTGCTTTTAATCCTGGCACTCAGGAGGCAGAACCAGGCAGATCTCTGTAAGTTTGAGGCCAGCCTGGTCTACAAATTGACTGCCAGGACAGCCAGGACTGTTACAAAGAGGAAACCTTGTCTCAAACACACACACACACACACACACACACACACACACCACCACCAACAACAACAACAACAACACCAACAACAACAACAGAAAGCAAGCACAGTTGCAGATTCTTTTGTGACTGTATGTTGAAATGTAGTTATCACTTTGTTAAAAAGCAGGAAGACTCAGCAACATGGCTGGTCCTGAATATTGAGGCCTCTAGAAAAATGAGTTTCTAGTTATGAGTTTCTTCTTTCAGTTTGCAAAGGCACAATTCACCAAACTGAGTAGGGAGAGAGCTAGAAAAAAGAAAAGAGGCTTTCTATGCATTCGTCAAAAAGAAAGACCATGAAAAATAGTATCGAGTTATATTTCTCACTCATATTAAATCTAAATCATAAGATAGCAGTTCATTTTCATTCTTTCAAGGAAAACATCAAACAAATAAAAATAACGCCATCATGTGGCACTCCAGTAGACGCTTCCATTGTTTTCCAGTTTGACACGATTAGATATCATAGCGTATTCATCCATGAGAAAAAACTCAGTCATAGCATCCATTTGTGGTTTTCTCTTCAGTCTAGGTATTGTGTATTTCCTGTAAGCTCTAGGTGAAAAGGAAAGCTCTGGAACCTTGTGAAAAGGACTGTGTTTTAGGCAGGATCTTAAAGAACCTTACTGGCTGTCCTCAAGATTTCCTGTAGGGGCTGCTGAGATGTAAGGACTTCCCACATCAATCACCAAGCCTGGTGAGCTATAAATCACACAGAACCCAGAGAGATGGTAGAAACAGAAAACCAAGTCCCATAAGTTGTCTTCTGACCTCTACTGGCATCTACTCATGGTATACCAGTGTGCATGCCCCAATGACAAAATAAATGAATTAGTATAATAAAATGCTTTTAAAAAAATCAAAATTGCCTGGCAGTGGTGGTGCATGCCTAGGCGGATCTCTGTGAGTTCGAGGCCAGCCTGGTTCCAGGACAGCTAGGGCTGTTACACAAAGAAACCCTGTCTCAAAGAAAAAACAAATCAAAGCATCTGCCTCCTGAGTACTGGGATTAAAGGTGTGTACTACCACCGCCCGGCATACACTTGGCTTTTTAAAACTAGTATAATTTCTTTTTTAGATTTACTTATGATTCTATCTATAAATCTTCTGATTTGTTGGTTTCTGTGAGAAACCACTTACTTCTATTTTTTTGGGAATTCTCAGAGTTTGTGTTTATCTAATTGTTTATCCTCAATAACATACTAACCCAAAGCCCTGCTCTTTTAAGAAATGTTGTAGCAATCACTTTAATGCTTTCCAAAGCTATGAAAGTTGTTTGTCAATGAGGGCTAGGGATTTCCACTATCATAGACACAGAGAGCTTCAGTCTCTGGCTGTCCACTTTCTGCTGTTGGTCACAGCATGGATACCCTCATGCTCTAGTCTTGAGCTCAAGGAGGTAGTCTCTTCCAGAGGGAATGAATGCTTTTCTTTTTTGATTTGTGCTTGCAAATAGACAAACATACAAGAGACGAGATTTTTTCTACTATCTCTTACTTGACAGAAAACACTATCATGTACTTGACTGGAATGGGCAGACCATGACCAAACTTTGAACCATTGCAGCCACAGTGAATAATACGTCACGGGCTTTGCAATAGCCACACATACATACAGGGAGAACAGTCATTTTTCATCCTCCCTAACGCTGTGTGGGGACCCCTAAGCATAAAATCATTTCCATTGCTACTTCATAACTTGCTTTGCTACTGTTATGAGTCATAATATAAATATTTGTGCTTTCTGGTGATCCTAGGCAACCCTATGATAGGGTTGTTTAACCCCAAAAGGGGACATGACCCACAGGTTGAGAACACTGATATATATGGCAGCTACTTTCTCAATCAGTTGAAAGTCGCTTTGTGGTTCTGATGCTGCTGTAGTTGGATGTCTTCCCACAAAGACTTGTGGAATAAAGACTTCTCCATAGAGTCTGATGCTAATGGGAGGTGACCTGAGCTTTAAGAGGTCAGGCCTAGCAGAGGGAACTTGAATATTGGGGATGTTCCCTGAAAGAACGATGTTCCTTTCGGAAGTGATTCAGAGATGAGCTGGGTGCCCATCCAAGGTGGTTTAAAAAAAAATCAAACTCCTTTTAGAACCAAGGCGTACCAAGTAGGCCCATAGGAACAAGTGGGACTCTCAGAACACATGCAGGCTTTACACTTGGGCCTGTTCTTTGTCCCCTGGCTTGCATGGGGTTCCCTAAAAGGTAAGCAACTTTGCACAACAGGTGTTCCCTTCATGATGTTCTGATTCACCAAAGGCCCAAAGCAACAAGGCCAAATGACTCTCGGCTGAAACCTGAGGACAAAATAAGATCTCCTCTATATATAAGTTCATGATCTTTGGACAATGTTGTCATGGTTGTGGAAATGGGATTAACACAGATAGCCAGTCATTTCTGTATCTGTGTGGCCCAATTAAGAAAAGGCAGAGATGGACTGGCAGACTGCCAAGAAACAGAAAGAAGCAAAAGGACAGATGAGAAAACAGGCAAACCCAAGAAATGGAGGCTTGACTGCAGGAAGGTTCTAGCGTAGCTTGGGATTCTCACAGGACACAGGAAGAAGTGTTTGGTTTAAACAGTTCTGAGTCACGCTTCTTGCAATCGACCATCGTTGGTCATGGCTGGGGAGTCTCTTTGGGCACTCTACAGTGACAGCTTCCAAGAATGGTGAGGCATAATGAAAAAAATTGTGGTAAAACCTGGCTTTCATATAACTATCAAGAGGGTCTCAAAGAGATGGGACTTGTCACTGAAGAAAGTAACTGATAAATGTGTTTCAAAAGTAACCATCGTCATCACCACTGTGTCTGCCCATGTGTATGATCTATGTCTGGCCATGATATGTGTGTGGATGCTTGTGCAGAACACAGATGTGGAGGGAGGAGGGCAGCTTTGTGAAGTCATTCCTCCCACTGTTATGTGGCTACTGGGGACCCAGCTCATGCCGCCAAGCCTGCACCCTTACTTGCTGAGCCAAATGTGATTTTTTAAGAGCGCACAAGGAGGCACTCAGTAAATGAAAGAATGTTGAAGTAAGATGGCTAGATCAGATACAAAATGATTCATGTCCTTAGGGCCTATCCTTCCTATTAGACAAACTCTTTACATCTCTGCCTAATAAAGATCCTCAAGTTAAAGCCAAGCGTGGCCACGTACTTGGGAGGCCAAAGTTGGAGCACTGTCACTAGTTGAGACCAGCTTGGGCTGCATGGTACCAGGTTACATAACAAGACTTTACTCAAAAGAAAAAAAAAGTATAACTCCAAAGGTTACCATGTGACTTTACGATCAGCGCTGTTTTTCCTTTTTATCCAGTTTCTTTCTTTAGTCAGCATGCATTCGCTGCACACAGTACTGCATTCACAGATCCATGGTGAATAGTGTATGGTCAACAAAGGCCATAACTGCTGCAGAGGTAAATTATCATTCGCCGAACCTGTTAGATGATGCTCCATTTGGTAATGGAAGAACACACCATTCTTTTTGCTTTATAGCCAAGGCTTCAAAATCTTGCTTACCAATTTTATACATTTATAAATAGGAATTCTGTATCTTCAATGAGCCCAAGTACTAATATTTCTTTGACAGAAGATCTACACTGTTTATCAGAAGCTTATCTTCAATCTGAATGTCAGCTGTCACCAGCCAGGTGATGACAAAATGAAATTACTTAAAGTCACCGAGGTCAAGATTAGAGAGCTAACCATAGCGTTAGAAAGGAATCCAACTGACGCACTATCAACTCTGGGTGCAGAGAGAGTGTTTGAACACATCCCTTTTTACAGGGGATAATGTAGAATACAACTTGAGTTCAGGGAAACTCAGGGATGTCCCGACATGTTAGAAGAGGTGATTAAACAGGCCATGGAACTGGCTTCTAGGAGCCTTAGGGTGAGAAAAATTCTGAATAGAAGCTGAAAGAGTTTGAGAAACACCAAGATTAAAGAACCGCAGCCAATTAGTGTACACAGCCCCAGGGGACCGAAAACTGGGGCACAGCCTCCTCTCTGGCACCTACCTGGAGGATGACCGGCTTGGAAAATGCAGTGACCAACCTCTGTGACCCACAGAAGTGTGTGTTTATGGTGCGGCCACAAGGCGAAGCTAGCCACAACCAGATCTTTACTCCCAAATACCTTGGGGCAACACAGTTTATGAGAGGACTAGAACTGAATAATGTCAGACTATTCATGAGCTCAAATTAAGCAATTATATGTGTGAACCCCACTACTGCTTTAGCAAGATGGGTGACTCAGCCAAATGTGGGCTGTTTAAACAGATCCCGGAGCATCTATACCCAAGGCTGGAGAGGGGAATAAAACTGTAACGTAGGACAAAGGAATTCACGAAGCCGTTCCCCAGATTTCAGGCTTAACCAAGAGGTAAGCCTGCACTGGTATGCATTTTTGAGATCCCAGGTTTTTATTTGTTTTCCTTTTAGGTATGACTTAAGAGGTATTGATATATTAGTGGTATTTAGGTTCTGTTTTAAAGTCATGCTTTAAAAGATTAAATAGACATAAACCAGCCGTAGTGGCACACGCGGGTGAGAAACAAGACCCTCACTCTGTGATAACGAATTGGAGATTAGTGGAAATGAAACCCTTTTTAATATGCCATCCGTCAGAAGGAACACTAGCACAGAAAAGACAAAATGGCTCGTGCGTTGATTTGGTGTAAGACAGTGGTCTTTAAAGTTGCCAATCGTGGGAACTTCCTGCTCTCTTTTCTCCAAAGGCTGGTACTCTAGAGAGGGGCAACCTTTGCGTTCTTCTAGAACAGCCCCTTCCCAAATTCCCCATTCTACTTGTTCAGCCTTATCTAAAGAACATTCTGGAACTTGAGGATGCTACTTTTCCTTCCTTCCCTTTTCTCTTTTTATTGTGGGCTCAGTTCACAGCATATGGCCTGCAACTTCCTAACCCTCCTCAGACATCCGGATAACAGACACCAGCTGGGGCAGAGAGGGGCTGTGCCTTCTGTTCATCTGTGACTTTTTGATGAGCTCTAAGTGCACCTCGTACTGAAAATGGACCACAGAGATTCTTTCTTACTTGTGTATGATGCCAGCATTCCAGAAATGGAAACAGGAGGATTAGGACTTCTGGATCATCCTCAGTGACACAAGTTCAAGGTGAACCTGGCCTACATAAAACCCTGTCTCAAAAACACACACACATATACATACATACATATATACACACATACATATACACATATATGTATATACATATCTATGCACATATGAGATATATGTGTATAGCCCAAAAATGGACAAAGGATAAGAGAACCCTAAACAAGAACAATGGGAAACATAAGTCGAGGGAGGATGCATAATAGGAAAGCAAGAGCCCGCTCATCTGGCAATGCATGTGGAGAGAAGCTGTGTAAAGACGGAGTTGTTTTAGCGGGGTTTGAAGAGTGAAATACCACTAAGAAACATTGAAAGGAACATGCCAGTTACACTTGGTTAATACAGCAGCACAAAACCAATGTTCATAAATGACTTATGTCCATTAATACTCCAGAAACTCAACTTTCAGGAAGTTCAAAGGGAAATACTCTAGGGTCACCTGCAATGGTTCCCCAGATCTCTCTGTATTCACAAAAACGACCAGTGTTTACTGTCACACAGGGGAAATCCACGTCCTTCTCCAGCCACTTTAGCCGTGTCCCCATGATGCCTGCTTAATGCCATCTTATTTAAATTCCCCTTCCAGGTCGATGTAATACTTCAATAGTGCTTCACCGTGAGCTGGGGACCTCGTATGCAAATGCGTGCCAGCTGCCTCTGGGTGTTTGTGCCCGACTGTGACAACAGACCAGCTGTGCAGAAAGCTAAGGCTTTCCATTTGTATTATGTGTTTGGCCTTATGAATCCCATGTTAATTCTTGACAAAAACAAATATCTGGATATGGCATCACATGTTTCTCACTGGCATAAGACCAAAGATACTTAAATGCGAAAGAAAAGTTAATCCTGAAGCATGATTATGGCACATTTAACCCCGGCATTCAGTAAGAGTCACGCTACAAATCTTGTAGAGATTGTCAACTTGACCTGCATTCCAGGGACATTTTTCTTTACCTTAGAAAGAAAATTAGTGGATTGGCAAGGTGGTTCAGTTGGGAAAGTACTTGACATGCCATAATAAAAACCTGAGGTCTGATGACAAGCACCCACTTAAAAATGCCAAACAGCAAAGGCCTGTAATCCCAGTGTTTCAAATCAGAGGCAGGAGGATTCCTGAGGTGCACTGGCCAGCCAGTTTTGCTCAGCTCGTAAATGAGTTCCAGGTTCAATGAGAGACAGTCGTTAACAACAACAGGGAAAAGGTGTGGGGATTGAGAAAGACACACAGGTTTGATCCCTGACATCCACTTGTATGTGTACATGCCATGTACAGCCTCACACACACATGCACCCAGAGGAAGAAAAGGAAAGGAATAGTTAATGTTTGACAATCAGATTAAAATTGATCTCCTCAGATGTGTAACTCTCGGCAACTCTTAATTTCCTGTAAACACTGTTTTAGCTTCATACCCAATTCTCATATTATAGATTTTATTGATATAAAATTTAAGTACTTTCTTACTTACCTGTCATTCATTTTATTCACTATGGAAAACTATATTAATTTCTAAGTACTTAATATTTTTCTAAATATCTTGTCTAATAATTCCTAGAATGTAATTAGAAACTATAGCACCTGTTTTCAAAGCTCTTAAACGTGGTGAGGTTTGCTTCCTAGATCAGAATATGGCTGTCTTTACGAATACACCATGTGTGCTTAAAAACATATTGGTGTCTTGCTCTATAAATGTCAAGTAGGTTCTGGTGGGTTCTGGTGTTATACGGATCATCTATTTAATTTTTTTTCTTTTACTGTTTGCTTTTGTCTAGTCCAGTAGAACCACAGGGAATATATCTCCCTGGTTTTGACCCCATAAAGTTCTTTTAGATGCCATGTTTTAAAGAGAAGATGAAAACAAACAAACACAAATCAAAAACAAAACAACAAAAGGGAGGGGCTAAAGGAAAGAGGGAAGGACCCCCCTGTAACTATCTCCAGGAGTGTAGAATAAAGAGCTAAAGAAATGACTCACTGATTCTGCATTGGAAAGTGACATTCTGGTTTTGTGGTTTTGGCTTTTTTTTTTCTTTGTAAGAAGCAGGCACTGGAACATGTTTACTTGACGACTGAATGCAACAATCAGGAAAAAAAAAAAGAACCTCAAACGAAAACTATTAGGAGCAACCCCACACTTCAGCGTTCAAGGGAGGATTCCCTCCAGAAACAGGAATGTGGGAGAGGATGAGAAAGCCTCTCTCCCTCCCTGAGGCACCTTTAGCATCAGCAATCACACTTTCCTCCCTCCCCTTCCCAAGGAAGGTGAGCCGCTGTCTCTTGTTCTGCCCCATCAAGAATAAACACATTCCATTTGGCGCTTCTGTGGGCTTAAGGTGTAGCGGCGTAAACGAATGCAGACAGTCTGTAAAAATATATATATAGTTTTAATGTAGAAATAGACTTACAGAACCACCGTTCCCGCGGAGACCAGGAGAGTAGAAGCGACAGCTCGGAGCACGCTCGCCAAATTTATAGGCAGACATTAGCCCAAGGCGAACACGCCCCCTAAGGGGCGGGACTTATCCCTACATCTCCCCTTTTTGTCTAAATAAGACAGAACTAAACCAAATACAACTACATACAATAACAACAAATAATAAATATAACAAACAATATTGAGAACAAAAGCTTTGCTAAACATTCTATCTCAAGGAGTCCAAATAATGTAAAGAGTAACTACAATTATATAATCTTCAACTCAGTCAAAGATCTGAGAAGGGAATAAACACTACTCAACAAACGAGATATATCCAAAATGTGCAACAATTGACAGAGACAACTGACTACCTGGGCAATCACCCAAAGTCTCGTTTGCAATGTTGAGTCAACCAATTTTGGCTAAGGCCTAACATAACTGACATACCATTATTAAAGGCAAGGAACTTTTCAAAACTATCTTACCCTGTCTTGGCAGGATATGACAGTCCTGTTTTATCCATTGATGCACGCTCTGTATCTGTGTCAGTGGTTGAGGTATAGGCATTTCTTTGCCCAAAGGCCAGTTCTGCCAAATAGAAAGGCTCCAGGTGGAGTGTCTTTGTTGCTCAACATTCTCTCGGGAATGGAGTGGTGTTGCCAGGAGCAATTGTGTCTCACTATCACGAAACTCTGAGTTAGATTAAAGGCCATTTTCTACAGCTCTTTGAAGAGGTTGAAGATTATCTATCTATACTGAGTATAATCTCTATATATCTAAAGAACCTGATTAGTCTGATTATAAATGACAAACTTAGATGACTATTTATCTATATAATTCTCAATATCTATCTAATTTAAAGACTAAGACAATAAACAACTGTGTAACAAATGAGGATAATGACCTCCAAATGTAAACACTGTACAAATATATATTGCAATATGGTAAATATATATCAATGCACAAACATTATATAAGTATCTTAATCAGAGGTAGAAATGTACATTGCAATATGGTAAATGTATACAATATATATATATCAATACAATATATGTCAATACATAAAAATGTTTTAAACAGACATAGAAACATGCATGCATACAATAGTCAATATAATTTAACTTTGTTTCAATATACAAGAATTGATACCAATATATTTGTCTAAAAGCAGTAACTCACAATTATAAATCTATAATCCCATCATTCCCTCTTTTTTTTTTTTTTTTCAAAATGATCCCTGAGCTTATAAAATTCCTCCCCCAACCTCCCAAACCCTAAATGATGTCCCTAAACCCAGGGGTAAACTTTACTGGGAGAGGGGACGTCGTCCTCTAGAATTACTTCCAGCTGTCATGGGGGCGACGTTCTTTCTGGGGGATCCATTTCAGCTAACCAAGTTGGGATCGTCTTGTGCAGCTGGTATCCAAAACAGGTCTTGTGGTAGTGCTATCAGTATCATGACGTCATCTCAACCAGGTAGAGTTGTTGTTGTGGGGCCCCATCTTCTTCCTGGAAACTTCAAATGTCACTTTGGGAAAAACTCATTGTTCATTGTGAAAAACTTAAACATTAATCATATAGACATATATATATACATACATATATATATTCAATAAAAGGCATGATATATATATTCAATGAAAAGTATGATAGATATGAAGAAAAGCAAGGATGTTTTCTAAACTCGTATTTCTTTCTGTCCCATATCATGGCTCTTGACATGAGACAGAAACTCCAGAAACTCTGGGTTTTTCTCTTACTAACAGGCTTGGAATTGGAGAGGGACTGAGCCAGAGTCCAACTTCAAAACCAGCTCTATATATTTATAAAGAAATGTTTAATAAGACATATAAATAAAAATTAATACTTACAAAATGTGTCCATCCATCAGTAATTAAATATTCAGTGTCCCTCAATTTCTTTGAAGATGAGTATTTTCCTGTGGAGATAAGAAAAGAACCCTGCCTCCAACCTATCTGTATTTCTTACCATCAGTATGTTCGCCATCCTTATGAAAGAATTGTTATTTATCTTTTCCAAGTGGCTTCTCTTCTTCAAACCGAACCTTTATTAATTTTGATGGTATCCACAATTTTTCCTCACCTGTGGAGATAAGAGCAAAACCCCTTCCCCAACGTAGCACATATCCTGGCTTCCATTGTGAGGTCAGCACATCCTTGAAATAAACTGGTTGATTTAGTTCAGTAGACTTTTCCATTATCCAATGTCTTTCTGCAGCCGTTGTTCCCTTCTCATTAGCGTTGAGAAAATTCAAGGTTAACAAAGCATTATGTAGCCTATTTCTGGGGGTGTTTTCCACCCCTTTCTGTTTGTTCAACATATCTTTTATAGTTCGATTTGATCTTTCTATGACTGCTTGACCTGTAGGATTGTATGGTATACCTGTAACATGCTTGATATTGTAATAATCAAAAAACCGTTTCATTTTCCTAGAAACATAAGCAGGACCATTGTCCGTTTTTATTTGTGTAGGTATACCCATGATAGCCATGACTTCTAATAAATGAGTGATTACTGAATCAGCTTTTTCTGAACTTAAAGCAGTTGCCCACTGAAAGCCTGAATAAGTGTCAATGGTGTGATGAACATATTTTAATTTGCCAAATTCTGCAAAGTGGAACACATCCATCTGCCAGATTTCATTCCTTTGGGTGCCCTTTGGATTAGCCCCTGCAGGCAGTGGCGTTTGGTTATAGAAAGAGCAAGTAGGGCATTTCTTTACAATCTCCTTAGCTTGTTGCCATGTAATTGAAAACTCTTTCTTCAAACCTTTGCTATTAACATGATGTTTTTTATGAAATTCAGAGGCTTGTAGCACACTACCAATCAGTAATTGATCAATTTCTGCATTACCTTGTGCTAGAGGACCTGGCAGACCCGTATGGGATCGGATGTGTGTTATGTACATAGGGCAAAGCCTGTTCCTGATCAAATCTTGAACCTGGAGAAACAATGAGGTTAGTTCAGTATCATCAGGTATAAATTCAGCAGTTTCAATATGTAAAATAACTCTTTCTGCGTATTGTGAATCTGTAACTATATTAATAGGTTCTTTAAAATCCCTTAGCACCATAAGAATGGCATATAATTCTGCCTTCTGGACAGAATTATACGGACTTTGTTCCACCTTATCCAAGTCTTCTGATTTGTAACCTGCCTTCCCTGATTTATTGGCATCAGTATAGAATGTACGGGCTCCAGTTATTGGAGCATCACGGACGATTCGAGGAAGAATCCAAGAAGTTCTCTTTATGAAGTTAAGCCGCTTGCTTTTTGGATAGTTGTTATTAATGTCTCCCAAAAAATTAGCACAAGCTCTTTGCCATGGTTCATTATCTTCCCATAATTTCTTTAGTTCATCAGCAGTGAAGGGCACTATAATTTCTGCTGGGTCTATGCCTGCTAGTTGACGAAGTCTCAGCTTGCCTTTTATAATTAACTCAGAGACTTTTTCCACATAAGTTTTCAGTTTCTTACTTGGTTTATGTGGTAAAAAGATCCATTCCAAAATAATATCATCTCTCTGCATTAAAATTCCTGTAGGAGAAATTTTTGATGGTAGTATGACAAGAATACAATCGAGCTCTGGATTCACCCTGTCCACATGTGCCTGTTGTAATTTTTCCTCAATCATTGTCAGTTCCTTTTCTGCTTCAGCTGTTAATTCTCTGGGACTGTTTAAATCTTTATCACCATCCAAGGTTTTGTTCAAATGAATTATTAGATCAGGTGTTATTCCAATAGCTGGTCGTAGACTGGAAATGTCTCCTAACAGTCTTTGAAAGTCATTAAGAGTCCGTAGGTGATCTCTCCTAATTTGTGCTTTTTGTGTCTTAATTTTTTGCAAACCTATTTTATAACCTAAATAATTAACAGAATCTCCCTTCTGAATCTTTTCAGGAGCGATTTGCAATCCCCATTTAGGTAAAAGTATCTTTATTTCTTCAAACAGTCTGTTCAAGGTATCTATGTTTGAATCGGATAACAAGATGTCATCCATGTAATGGTATACTATAGATTTGGGAAATTTCTTGCGTATTATTTGCAATGGTTGGTTCACAAAATATTGGCACAGGGAGGGGCTATTTAACATACCCTGGGGGAGAACGGTCCAGTGGTACCTCCTCGAAGGTTGAGAATTGTTATAAGTAGGCACTGTGAAGGCAAATTTTTCTCTATCTTCTTTTTGCAAAGGTATAGTGAAAAAACAATCCTTTAAATCAATAACTATGAGAGGCCATCCTTTTGGTAATAAAGAGGGCAAAGGAATTCCAGATTGCAGAGGGCCCATAGGTTGAATAACCTTGTTGATGGCCCTGAGATCTGTCACCATTCTCCATTTACCTGATTTTTTCTTAACCACAAATACAGGAGAATTCCAAGGGCTGGTAGATTCTTCTATATGTCCAGCATCTAATTGTTCTTGTACCAGCTGTTCTAAAGCCTGTAACTTTTCCTCAGCTAAAGGCCATTGCTTTGTCCATATTGGTTTCTCAGTCAACCATTTTAGAGGCAAGGCTGTTGGTATCTCTGAAGGGACATCAATTGCTTGTTCTTGTACAGCCCGAATGGCCGGTTTTCTCCATTTGTAATATCTTTTAATATTATTCTCAGAACTATAGGCTCTAGAAGTAGCAGGAATGTTAATTTCGGTATTCCATTGTTGTAATAGGTCACGACCCCATAAATTCATTGCGATATTGGCTACATATGGCTTTAATTTTCCTATTTGTCCCTCTGGCCCTATACATTCAACCCATCTCGTGCTCTGCCTTACTCCAGATAGGGTTCCAATTCCCAGGAGCTGAACATTTACATTCTGAAGAGGCCAATACGGATGCCAAGATTCTGGGGTAATGATACTTACATCAGCACCTGTGTCCAGCAGGCCAGTAATAAAAATGCCATTTACACACACTCTCAGTTTAGGTCTTTGATCATTTATAGAAGTTTGCCAAAACACACGTAACTTATCTTTCTGATCATTATTGCTTGTAACAGTAGGCATGGGGCTTCCTAATTGTCCTGATGAGGCACGTTCTCTGCAGAAACTGGATATGACTGAACCATGTTTGCCATGGGGGCCTGTGAGGCCCCCCCTCTCACGTTTCCCGACTGTATCAGGTTGCCTTGTCTATCTCTTGTAGACCTGCATTCATTCGTCCAATGTCTGCCTTTTCCACATCTTCTACATAAACCTGAAGGCTGAGTCCTCCTATTTCTGTTATTTCTAGAAGATGCATTATTATTATTATTATTTCTGAAAATCCGTTGTCTACAATTCCTTTTCATATGACCCATTTTGCCACAATTAAAACATTTGGTATTCTGGTGTCTCCTTTTACCATTGGAAATTGCTTCTTCTACCCATGCTTCAGTGCCATAATCAAATGTATCAACATTGAGTGTATGCAAGACCCATTCTTCCAAAGGCGCTGATCTGAGCTTTAAAGGCCCCAAAATCCTTTTGCATTCCACATTTGCATTTTCATAAGCCAAAGACTCAATCATTATACGTCTTGCTTCTGGGTCAGATATCCCTATTTGTACAGCCTTAGTTAATCTTTGTAAAAAGTCACTAAAGGGTTCTCTCTGACCCTGTTTAACTCTGACAAATGATTCTATTCTCTGTCCTGGGTCTTGTACCCTGTCCCAAGCCCTTAAGGCTGCTGTAGTACACATGGAGAGTGTGTTTTCATCCAAATTAGCTTGTTCCTGAGGGTCGGAAAAGAGCCCTTCACCTAGAAATTTATCTAGGGAAATGTCAATTCCCTTTGCTTTTTCCTGCTGTTCTAAGAGTCTAGCCTCTTGCCTGAATAAGCATTGCCATTTCAATTGCGGTCCACTCTCAAGTACTGCAGAGCTCAGCTGGAGCCAGTCCAAGGGGGTTGCTCTGTTTGTCGTGGCCCAAGATCTTAGCATCTCTTTAACAAAAGAGGCTTGCATCCCAAAAGTCATGACAGCCTGTTTAATTTCCTTGAGGTCATTCATACGGACAGGCTCCCATGTATCCTCCTTGATGACCCTAGGGTTTCTGGAACCAACCACCTTCTCTGTTGTTATTACTGGAAAGGCAGGTAGAGCTGTCGGTAGAGCTTTGTGGAAATTGTCCCGGAGAGATTTACCCACAGATGTAGTTAAAATTTGCCCTTCTACCCTTTGCTCTTCTTCATCAGAATTTAGAAATTCCTCAATCTTTTCAATTCTATTCACTATTGCCTTCTGCAATGTCTGAATCTCCTGTCCAGAATTATGTTCCAAAGCCTTCATTGAGGATTCTAAAGTATGAAGTTTGTCCGTTAGAGATAACATCTTATCTTTGGACATAATTTTTATGGCATAAACTGTGCCTTCTTGTATTGACACTCTTTCCATCAATTTGTCATAAGCTTTAGACAAAATCCGATTGTCACATTCAGCAGTTTTGATTCTCTCAGTTAATGTTTCATTTCCTACAGAAAGGGACTGAATCTTATTGTCCAAATCAGCTGTTCCCTCTTCCATAGTAATGAATTTCTCCTTAATATCAGCCACTAATGTTTCAGTTCCTACAGAGAGGGACTGAACCTTACGATCCAAATCAGCTGTTCCCTCTTCCATAGTAATGAATTTCTCCTTAACATCAGCCTGGAGAGCCTCAAACTGATTCTTGAGAAGATTGTTATCAGCCTGGAGAACTTCAAACCGATTCTCGAGAAGATTGTTATCAGTCTGGAGAACTCCAAACTGATTCTTGAGAAGATTGTTATCAGTCTGGAGAACTTCAAACTGATTCTTGAGAAGATTGTTATCAGTCTGGAGAACTTCAAACTGATTCTTGAGAAGATTGTTATCATTCTCAATTGTTTTTAAGCGTTCTATCTCTGCCTTAAGAATTCTGGATTCGTCTCGTAAAGACTTTATCATATTTCTATTATCAAACCATTTGGTGCCAATGAAAACTACGAATCCCAGAAGGATCCATAGACGTGGCGTGACAGACACCTCTTGTAAAATCTCCCACATGGTACAATTAAAAAAACTGTTAAATTCTTGAACAGTAATGTGTTCAGACATTTTATTTATAAAAGAAAAAATTTTTTACCTGCAATGATCGGTTCCTGCCAGTTGTTGGTCTCTGTGTTTTTGGAGCCTGTCCTAGAACTAGCTCTTGTAGAGCAGGCTGGCCTCGAACTCACAGAGATCCGCCTGTCTCTGCCTTCCAAGTGCTGGGATTAAAGGCGTGCACTACCACGGCCTGGCAGGCCTCAAACTCACAGAGATCCGTCTGCCTCTGCTTCCCAAGTGCTGGGATTAAAGGCGTGTGCTACCACTGCCTGGCCGGCCTCAAACTCACAGAGATCCGCCTGCCCTTGCCTCCCAAGTGCTGGTATCAAAAGCGTGCGCCACCACTGCCCTGCCAAGTCACTTTGTGTCAGACCAAATCTGCCGCTGTGGCAGGCAGCTTTTGTTGCAAAACCGCAGGTACTTGAGCTTCCGCTAATTCAGGCAGTGGGGTTCCGCTGTAAAACTTAGCCAAGGCAGGCAGAATGGGCCTGTGTGGCCGAGTATGTCTCGGACTCGGCACTGGGGCCCGAGTCACGAACTGAAAAACAGCACCCAGGAGGGTGCTGTGTTAGCTAGCGGGCTACCCGCTTGAGTCGAGGGCAAAATAGCCCGACGTTGGACGCCAAAATGTAGCGGCGTAAACGAATGCAGACAGTCTGTAAAAATATATATATAGTTTTAATGTAGAAATAGACTTACAGAACCACTGTTCCCGCGGAGACCAGGAGAGTAGAAGCGACAGCTCGGAGCACGCTCGCCAAATTTATAGGCAGACATTAGCCCAAGGCGAACACGCCCCCTAAGGGGCGGGACTTATCCCTACATTAAGGCAAGGAGAGCTGACTCGGTTATCCTCAGGAACTCCCACCTGGTGGATGCCATGGCATGGGCACGCGATATCATCGTGCTACTCCGTGCATGACTATTAAATGACTCGAACTGCTCATTTGCTCCTCTCTCTCTGCTCATTTGCTTCTCTCTCTCTCTCTCTCTCTCTCTCTCTCTCTCTCTCTCTCTCTCTCTCTCTCTCTCTCTCTCTTATGTAGCCTCTGTCTGGGCACATAGAAGCGTGGAGCAAAGACCCGAAGGGTGCTGTGTTTTGGTTTCTGCTTGGCTGTGTTGACTTCTGCCCTTGGTGTCCCCATGATGGGTCCAAGTGTTGGGTATATTTTGACCCGATGGCTCCCCTTGTCCTGATTCTAGGCTTCTCTATTTATGTTCGCCGGCTCTCAACAACCTCTGAAAACTTCTGGCGAAAGATTCTACACAGAGGTAGGGACACTGCTACCCTCACCTCACCAAGATCCCAGCTCTGCTTTATAATGGCATGGCTCCAAACTGCCTTGCCTTGAAAGCCTCAGGGCAGGGCACAGGTACTCCAAAGTTTTCAAGGTATCCCAGGGTTACCTGAGCCTTTCTGACACAATTTCTCTTTGGAAGAGGAATGAAGAGATTCTACATAGAAGAGATTATCCCCTGGCTTCTGACCGTTTTTCCTTATACTTTGCTTCTTCCTCTCTGGCAAGCACTTGGATTCAGCTATGGCCTCTTTCTTGACATAGCACATGGTCTGTGAGCTTAACCTTAAGGTATTGTGTTTTCTACTTATTGGAGGAAAGCAATATGATATAGGGGAACCAGGCATGTGCTCTAAATGCATGTCCCAGCATTATTGGGTCCTGCAAATGACAAAGCATGAAGGCCTATCTTGTGCCAAACACAGACTTTCTGTGACAGCTGTTTCAGTGTCCAGCATCCGGGAACACACTTGCTTTTAGCATCAAGGTAGAAATGTGTGTTGTCTGTGTGTGTGTGTGTGTGTGTGTGTGTGTGTGTGTGTGTTGGGTGGGAGTGGGGAGTATAGGTCTTTTTTGCCTCTAAAATCATAAATGAGGAGAGTTGTATGGAGAACTGCTTTTAAATGAAGATGTAGCAACATGCCTCAAATAGCTGCACTGTAGGCTTTAAAAAATAGGCCTATGAGTTCACATAACGATAGATCCAAAGTGCAAGAGACAGGGCAGCACCCAGAGCTCATCCTCCCGCTTTACTCAGGGCTGAAGACCACACAAGCACACAGCTGTAGATGTATGACAATTAGGACTTCAGTAGACTGCCGCAGGGACCAGGGAGGGCTCACTTCCAAAGTCACAGAATCCCATGTGTTTAAGACATGGTGGCTCTGTAAAGTAGCTATCAAAAATAGTTCTTTACATTTCCTTCCCTACTCCCGTGGGGCATGGGAGGAAGATACAATTAATGTCTTTCCTGACAATTTGCAAGGATCAATCATTTCGCTCCCAGTGTGGATGGACTTCCTCACAATACGTTTTGCAGATAACCAATTTTATTTTTAATGTTTATGCGGTATGCCCTAGAACTTCAATAATAAATACATACTAAATAATGTCTTTAATTATTTATTAATTGCTATTACATATAAAATTTTGTGAAGAAATATTAATAGTTTTGGGTATATAGTTTTGCTGCTATTGTTTGTTTGATAAGACAGGTCTACTCTGTAGTCCAGGTTGTCATTAAAATTCTCATGAACTCCAGACTAATCTCAAATTTAGGAGTCTCTTGACATGAAATCCGGGATGCTGGGAATGCAAGCATGTACCACCACACCCGATTCCAACATTAAATAGATTTTAGGATTTAAAGGTTGAAGTGTTACTAAGAATAAGAAAGACTCGGCAAAAATTGATACCCAATGAAAAATAGAAATGAAGACATATAGTTTAAAAGC
This sequence comes from Microtus pennsylvanicus, assembly GCF_037038515.1. Classification (NCBI taxonomy): domain Eukaryota; kingdom Metazoa; phylum Chordata; class Mammalia; order Rodentia; family Cricetidae; genus Microtus; species Microtus pennsylvanicus. The sequence continues at coordinate 16,561,763 of NC_134587.1, forward strand.
TTGTGGTGGGCTCAGCATGTGAAGCATACCTTTCATTTCAACACTGAGGCCGGTAAGGCAGAAGGATCTCTGTGAGTTTGAGGTCATCCTGGTCTACATAGTATGGTCCAGGACAGTCATGGGCTGTCTCAAAACAAAACCACAAACAAACAAATAGATAAAATGAAAAAAATAAAACAACAGCTTGAAAGAGCAATAGATTAGGACAGGCAGATAAAGAATCAAGGCTGATCTAGGATATACAGTGAGACCATGTCTCGACTTTATTATTATTATTATTAGTAGTAGTAGTAATAGGAGAAGTAGGAAAATAGTAATAAAAGAAGATTTTAATGAACTTTCATAATTTAACATTATGGAGATATCTTACTGTAGATGAATGTCCAAAGTCAGAAGAAAAACAGTGTAGATTTGATAGTTATTAGAAACAGGTGCCAAATCAGCCACATGATAGAAAATGCTTCTCATTTCAGCACTGATGAGGTTGAGGCAGGAGGATTGTGAGATTGAGGCTAGCCTGGAAAGGAAAACCTGTTTTTGTTTGTTTTTTAAGTAAAACAAAACAGATACTAGGTGAAATCATGAAAAGTTAATAAGCTTCCTCAGATACCAAAATATGAAGATTAAATCCATATTGGGAAAAAAAACTCAACAAATAAATTTCATTCACTTAGAAGTAATTCTCTAACTTAGAAGTGATTATCTAACTGCCAATCAAACACACAATGAAAGCACTATAAATAAAACATAGCTGTATAAATAACATAGCAAATAACAATTATTATCATTACTATTTACAGTGCTGAAGGTGGAACCAGTTCTCTCTAATATGCTAGCCGAGTCCTCCACCAGAGAACGGTAGCCACCCTTATTAGTAAGCATGTCATTATCAGCCAAGGGCTCATCAGCAAAAGAAACGTGTTTGTTCATTCATTGTCACAAGGAGGACTTCTTGGCTTCTTGGTTCTCAACTCTGATATTCCTAAGGTCCTATACTTTGCTCTGGAAGGCCATGCCCCTGGAACAATTAACTGGACTTATTCAAGAAAAAGTCGGGTGTAGACACTGTTCCATTGAGTTGAAGTGACCAAGCCCTTTGGTGCCTAACCTGAGAGAAAGGCTCAGCTGAGAAATGTATTGTGATGGCAGAATCCTGGCTGTAGGGAAGAACAAACAGAACAACAGGCTTGCCTCCAGTGACAGTGGGGAGTCCTGTGTGTCCACCCTAAGTTCACACAGAGAAACCACTGTCTACTACAGCAGAATGAGCCTGCGCAGTAGGTGCCATCCGACACAGAAAGCCAAGGACCGGCCCTTTCCTAATGGCCTTCATGCCATGTGCTGTACTCTGGCCAGGGAGAGATAGTGATGCCCATGATGGCTTTGCGATGTGCTCCTGCCATGCAGCTCAGGAAAGGGAGTACAGATCCAGATTGGTTCACAAAAGTGAAAAAATAAAAACAATTTTTTTTTGGTAGCAATTTATATATCAGTCATACAAAGTGACTTCGGATGCAGTGTGTGTTCAGCGAGGCATAAGTGTCTGCCTAGACAGACATGGTGTGGTCAACACCACTCACAGGGTGCTAAAGCGGAAGGATGCCATCCAACAGCAGAAACAGCTGCTGACATCTGGACATATTTCAGCTTCAGAGAGGAATCTGCTTGACAGTCCGCGTGTCCTCTAGCTGTCTTGCTAAGAGTAATATTAAGAGACAACGGACAAAAAATTATTACGGCACATATACGTGCTCTTTGTCATTTTGAAACATGTGTTGAATAAAAACATAAACCAAAAGGTGTCATCTGTCCTAAACACCATGCTCTATGAAGCTTTCCTGCTTCATAGTCGAGCAAAAAGTTTAGTTCCTTAAATAAGATTCTAAACTCTGACCAGAATCTCCTGGGAATCCGTACACTTGAGAATGATAAATCTATCAGTCTTTGAAGAAAGAAGGTAAAGTTAAAGAAAAACTGAAAGAAACTCACCAAGACTCTTGTACAACACCCTGAAATAAAGGAACATGCTGACAAACTGGTTTTTTTCCCTCCCTCCCTCCCTCCCTCCCTCCCTCCCTCCCTCCCTCCTTCTTCTTTTTTTTTTTTTTTTTGGTGTTTTCAAGACAGGGTTTCTCTGTGGTTTTGGAGCCTGTCCTGGAACTAGCTCTTGTAGACCAGGCTGGTCTCGAACTCACAGAGATCCTCCTGCCTCTGCCTCCCGAGTGCTGGGATTAAAGGCGTGCGCCACCACTGCCCGGCTTCCCTCCCTCCTTCTTTTCCTTCCTTCTCTTTCTTCCTCTTTCTCTCTTTCTCTCTCTCCCTCCCTCCTTCCCTCCCTCCCTCCTTCTCTCCCTTCCTCCTTCCTTCTCTCCTTCCTTCCTCCTCAGTCTCCTCCTTTTTTTAGGATTGAGACCTGGGTTGCAAATACTAGCCAAGCACGATACTGCTGAATCACATCTCAAGCTGCAGTTGAGTCTGCATTTTTAAACCACCATATAGGCCAGGAAGATGGCTGCATGTGTAAAGGCACCAGCCGCTGAGTCTGAAGACCTGAATTCCATCTCCAGGGCCCACATGGTGGAAGTCGAGAAATGATTCCCAAAAGAGGCCCTCTGATGTTATGGCATGTGCAACTCCAAGCCCATATATATCACACACACACATACACAACCACAAATAAAAGCCAATGTAATTGAAATATTTTTCAGTACCACAAATTGTACTGAGCACGTGTTGGCTTCCTTAGAGAATAATTTTTAGTACAGAATAAGTCTTCTCCCCACACTCTCAGCCCTTGTTTAAAGGAGACGGAACTGGAGATGTTTGGGGGAATGTAGGAGGAATGTGCCAGAAGAGTTGAATTTCTCAAGGTCACAGAGATGTTCTGTGTCTTAGGATATGAGTATGTCTCTCCCACTCACAGCCTGACATGTGCTTAAAAAGAAAGGTACAGAGACCTTGGGGCGACTTAAATAACGAGGGAGTGCTTAGCTCCTGCTGCTGTTAAGATTATTGCTATACCTGCTTCTATAAAACTGCTCAATGATTGACATTTAAACAGCTAGGACACCTGAGATTTAAGTCATTGGGTTCGAAACGCAAGTTCCCAGTGCCATCTGCTGATTTCATCTCACTGAGTACTGGGTTCGTTCATTTGTATATACAACAGCATAATTACAAGGTCAAGGGGAAGAGATAGAAAAGACATTCTCTAAGCATACTTACATCCCATCTTACGCTTGCTTCAAAACAGAATAAAAAGTTAATTAAAAAAAAAACAGATAGAGGATCTGGAAGGGGTCAGGCTGCATACATACCATCTGCATAAAAAAAAAACTTAGGCAAGTTGGACACCTGTTTTTGGCTGAATGGAAACCTAGTTTTATTCCTGGAAGACATTAGTTAATAACTAAACAATGTAGGCAGTTATTATGGGGGAGATCATTATCTTGAACCACAGCCTACGTTACACCAGGGCTGGCCTTGGTAGTGTTAGCATCATCTCTGCCTTAAACATTTCCACAACTCGGATCAACAAAAGACCAGTTGTCTTGGTTACACATGCTACGTATCAAAATCGCTCTGTTTCGCTCATGTGCTTCTCCAGCTTGAAATTGTGATTATTCATAATTATGCTAAATGCTAGTCATTATAAATTGGCAGGTACGTATCAGAGGCGGCATGACTGTGACTCACCTTCAAGGGTGCCTGTCAGCAAGACTCTTGTGGTGGAAGGAAGCACCTAAGTTGGAAAAAGTAGAGAATTATTAATCTTGAGGTGTCAGAATGCTTCAGCGGATGGCTGCACACTCATGAATATGTGGGCTATACAAGTTGGGCTTGGTGGGTTATAAAAAAAGTATAAAGGTGGTGAGAAGTTGGGAGGAGTATGGGTAGTGGGAGGTCTGGGAGGGGCTAAATGAAGGCATTAGGGGTAATTAAAATCAAAATACATTGCATGCAGGTTTGACAGCCTCAAATAATCAATGAAAATATGTTTTTAAAACGACAAAACAAACAACAACAAAATAATCCTTGAGAGTCAGAATTTATGACTGATGTTAACTACTTTTAATTTTGACTATTTAGAGTTAAATAGGCATACTTATTTTTTAACTATATAGTAAATATAACTTAATATTTGCATAAATTTCCTTTGTCAAAGACATCTATACTTCATGTGCCCCAGCATTATCTAAAGTTTTCCTTCTTTCACCCAAAGAAATGTCTCTCACATGTGTGGGCACGTGTATGATGAACAATCAATTTTATGCTTTTACTGCTTTGTGGGTGTTAAGGATTGAACCCACATCCCTGAGCATACCAGGTAAGTACTCTACCACCAAGCACTATCTCTTGTCATTATTTAAAAACATTTGAGAAGGATTTTACTTCAAAGTGTTGTAAGAAGGTTGCTTGTTGGTTCCCAGCTGCTCAGCCCTGAAATAATCACACAGAAACCATATTATTTAAATCACTGCTTGGCTCATCAACTTCTTATTGGTTAACTCTTACATATTAATTTAACCCATTTCTAAAAATCTGTGTATCGTCATGTGGCTGTGGCATACGGGGTAAAGTTCTGGCGTCTGTTTCTGGTAGGGCTATATGGCTTCTCTAAACTCTTCCTCTTTCTCCCAGAATTCAATTTAGTTTTCCCAGCTTACCTCTATTCCCTGTGCAGGCCCAAGACAGTTTCTTTATTCACCAATGATATTCACAGCACACAGAGGGGAATCTTACATCATCAGGCTATATTAGAACTGACTATGGACCCAAGACTAGCCTTGTTGAATAATGATTAGGGGTTTTCTCATCAGTAAGAGTAAGATGATAATGTTATTTTTAGCGTGTTTTTGTGGTGATTAAATATGATTATCTATAAAGTACTTAACACGCGGCCTGAATCTAGCACCTCTGAAAGACTTGATAATGACTGTTATTTACTGCTCCTACTTGCCACTCTTGCAAGTGCTTAATCTCAACCCAGAGATCCACCCACACCACAGTTCTCAGGGCAGCTACTTCCTGTCAGTGCAGAGCCTGTGGCCCAGGACAAGTCTGCATTCTTGTACGATGTCATAGCTTTGAAAGTCAAGTGAACTTACATGGAATTTTCTTGAATGGAAATTATCCATTATTTTCCAGGTTTTCAACTATGGTAACAAAGTGATATGTAGGGGGAAAAAAAATCAAACCTCTTTTATGAAAATGGATGTGCTTCCCTAAAAAACAACTGCTTCTCCTCAGGAATCCTAAATGACTGAATAACCTGAGTTTGAAATGAACAAGCCTAGGCTTCTACCTGCAGTGGCCTCAGACTCCTTAGAGTTGCTAGAGGGAAAATTCTCTGTAGAGTTTGCATGGCAGTTTTCTAATATGCAGGTCACTTTTAAAGTCATAGCCATGAGCAAACAGTGGTGATCCAGAGAGACAGAGACAACGAATGTCAGAGCTGGAGGTGACTGAAACCGGGAACAACAGACTGAAAAGGTGTGGGGTTCAGAAACGGCATAGAGCAGAAGATTTCCTGGAGAAGGCAGTTTAAGAAAGCTATCTTTTCATCAGCCAAGAGATCTGTAGCAAAGGAAAGTCTTTTGACATTTCATAATCCTAAGCTTTAACCATTGCTCAGTGTTTGTGCACACAGGCTTTAAAAAAATCATGATTTGATTTTCTCTAAAAGCCTATCTTCAGAAGATAAGAATTTCTCTTGAGTGTATTTGAAGCTCTCAAAACTATTGCCCAAATACCTGCTCTATTACATATTTTTGTTTGTTTGTTTGTTTTTTGACTTTCGAGACAGGGTTTCTCCGTAGCTTTTTTTTGGTTCCTGTCCTGGAACTAGCTCTTCTAGACCAGGCTGGCCTCGAACTCACAGAGATCCGCTTGCCTCTGCCTCCTGTGCTGGGATTAAAAGCGTGCGCCACCACCACCCGGCCTTCTATTACATATTTTTTAAATTATTATCTCTAAGCTGGACCCGGACACTTATATGCATGATATGCACAGCTCACAAACATGATTTCACATTTTTGTCTTAGATACATTAGCAACAAATCGCCATACTAAAAACTTTGGTTCAAAATGGGAGAGCCTCAACGCTAAGTTCAGGGCTGGAAAGAGTGAAGCTTGGGGAAGGACACTTTCTACATGTTCTCATGCTTCTCAGCTGGCTGTAAAATCTTCTAAAATCAAAGAACTATAGACTATAGTTATGGTCTCGCCTATAGACTTCTTTTAACCATTGTGTTAAGCAAGATTTTATTAATATACCCAGTGAATAGTGATCAATTAAAACAGTTTTAATTGTATTTAGTTACTAGCTTTCGGGTTTGGGATACAGCTGTGTTAGAGCATTTGCCTGGCATGTACAAAGTCCTAGGTTCATCCCCAGCACCACAAAGAGGAGGAGGCAGAGAAGCAGAGAATGCAGAAGAGAAGGAAAAGGAGGAGGAGGAGGAGGAGGAGGAGGAGGAGGAGGAGGAGGAGGAGGAGGAGGAGGAGGAGGAGGAGGAGGAGGAGGAGAAAAGGGATTTTTCTAGTTACTAGACATTTCAATTTACAAGAATAGTTCCTCTTGGGGCCTGGAGAGATGAATTATCAGTTAAGAGCATTGGCTTTCCTTCGAGAGGACCTGGGTTCAGTTCCTAGCACCCACATGGTGACTGACACACATCTTTAACTTCAATTTCAGGTTATTAGATTCCCTATTCTGGTCTTCTAGGGGAGCCAGGCATGCAAACAGTGTACAGACCTTCATGCAAGCAAAATACCTATACACATAAAATAAAACAATAAAATATGGGGACTAGGCACAGGAGGCCGAGGCAAGCAGATCTCTGTGAGGTTGAAGCCAACCAGCTTGGTCTACAGAGCAAGTTCCAAGACAGATCTACACAGAGAAACCCTGTCTCAAAAACAAACAAAAAAACAAAAATCAAAAAACGAAAAAAAAAAACCAAAAATAAAACAAAAACAACAACACTACCAAAATCAATAACAAAAAAAGGTATTAAAGTAAGTTACTAGTCCATGTTCTTTGCTAAAAAGACATAAAGATTTAACTATGCTTTTCCATTAAATAGAGTGGCTTTGGGGTAACTAATAAGTTTATGCCTTCTCATTACCTATTGCTTGTAGTGAAAGTTAATTACATCCTTAAAATATATAGAACATTTGAGCATCTCATAAATAAACACAGGGGAGCTAGGGAGCTCACAGAGAAGATAAAGGGACTTGTGCAAGCCTGGTCTAAATTCAGAACCCCGGATCCCACGTAAAAGTGGAAGGCAAGGGCCAATACCAACACACTCTGCTGATACCCATGGGCCATCACACACACAGAGACCATATCTGCACACTTAAATGTAAATAATAAATATTTTAATTAAAAAGTAAAATCACAAATAAGTAAGGGACACCAAAGGTCTTATCACCGCAAACTTGATGAGTCTCTCTGCCCAGCCAGCCTCCAGGCACCATGTGCCTACCTCATTATCGCTTTTCTCTTGGATTTTAAGATCTTCTTAAATCTTATTTGATTGCGCTGTTTAAATTTGCTAAGGGATATTTTAAGAGAAAATTATAATTGGAATTAGCTAGCTCTATTGCCTTTGCTGAATAGCACATCTCTCAAAGGCAAGGATTTCAGAATGGAGTGTAGCTAGTGCAATTGAGGGCAGGTGACCCACCTCATGGTCTTCTGAATCCTACTTGGCTTCCCAGAAGTACTAGGAAAAGCAATCTGAAAGAATTAATGCATTTTGTGAATTTTAAGATGCATGGGCCGTGGGGATTAGCAGAGCCAGAAGTCTTACAGAACTCACCGTGCCTAAAGTGTCGTGAAAGCTCAGCAAAGCAACGAGAAATACACATATTTATAATAAATCATGGGGTATGATGACAGCTTTGTCAGACACGGGGAAGAGAATATTATTATGGAGTTTTTGGGTGGACAAGTTTAGAAACTTACATGAAACAATAAATTAGAATGAAAAAGATAAATTCACTTAGGGAAAAACGACACTGACGAGCTTCAGTCCAGACTCGTTCAGGCAAGCGATCGATCTTGTCTGTTTCCAGGTCGTCTGTCTTTTAAGAACCTCGCTGGTGCCCTCCCTATGACTGAGGCTGGTTCAAGTACCAGAATGTTACTGTAAAATTCTGGCCTGGTTTTTAAGTTTACAAAATGACAAAAATGAGTACAAGCGATTTGATAAACAGCGCTATAATCTAAAACTTTAAGCACAAAACTAGAAGAAGCACTGCAAAGTGATTCTAAGGGTCTGGAACATGCCAGGTGAGCACTGTAGTAATTACAACCCTTATTGTTCTTTATCCTTTGGTAAAGTTGAACTGTGTGTGTGTGTGTGTGTGTGCTCATGGTCTCAGGGCTTCACACTTGCTAAACATGTCATCTTTCACTAGCCTGTGCTCACAGTCCATTGCAAGACTTTAACTAATTATTGACTAGAAATACCAATAAACATGTCTCCTGAAACAGTGGCAACTCAGTTCTGGTTAACGACTGCCAACTGAGCTGTCTGCATTAGCAAAGCACACAAGCAACACAAAACAGAAAATGCATATGTCTCAGTGCCCTTCAAATAAAGACTGAAGCACTTCAGAGAATGGCAGCTCAAGACAACAGATCCGGAGAACCATTTTAAACAATTCAATTATTTCTAGCTATGGTTGCAAATGTTTTCCTTTCCTATGACATGCAGTTTAATGCACTGTATCATAGCCGTACGGATACGTAAAGGAAATGAGCAAACATTTCCTATAGAAGATATATAGTCAATATGTTATGAAAACACATATCTGATCATCGAACGATTAAGTGATAAATCAAAATTTTGAATAGAGATCAGTACAGCCAATATATATAGAACAATTACTTAATAAATGAAAAATAAGACTGCCTGACAGTCCGCTATCCCTCATTCAGCAATATTCCTCAGAGAGACGAAGTTGCCACTGTGTGAAGACACCTGATGCCATTCAGGGCAGGGAAGACATGAAACAATCTAAGTGGCAGCAGACAAATGGACAACATACATAAAGGAATACTAGCCTACCTTAAAAAAATAAGAAAATCCTGCTACTGGCAAAACATGGGCCTAGAGGGTACACGCAAAATGAAAAGGCCAGACATGTTTCTAAGTGGAATCTCACACACAAAGCAAACTGTGGAGTCTAAAACTCCATGCATTAGGCATTTACAAACATGGCATGTTCTTTCTTCTATTAACAGAAATCAAATACACAGAAGAGGCTAGTAGAATGGCGGCTACCACAAGCAAGGAGTGAGCTGGGAAATGGGGCTGGGGTTAGGTCAAAGAAGACGGTCACAGTTAAAAGGGACTAAGTCTAGACACCTAGTGTACAGAATGAGCTCTAAGAATGAGCAAACTTAAAGAGGAATAGGGGGAAAAGGAAAGGGCATGGGAGGGTGAATACGATCCCAGGACATGATACATGGATGGTGATGTCTTTATGAAACTCATCACTGTGCACAATGAATATGTATGGGTTGCTTTTTTTAAAAAAAAAAAAAAAAGATGGGCCGATGAGATGACTCAGTGGGGAAAAGCTCTAGTCACAAGAGCTAGGACCTGTGTTCTCTCCTCGAACCCACACAGTGGAATGAAAAAGTTGATTCCTGAAAGCTGTCCTCTGACCTCCTTGCATTCACGTATGTGCGTGTGGGAACACATACGCATGTGCGCACACACAAACACACACACACACACACCACTGCAAATAAATACTTAAAAAAAAAGAACCTTGATATATCTGCAGGCTGGCCTGGCAGATGAAACACGAGATGCCCAGTTAAATTTCAAATATGGATGAATAAAAGAGAATGACTTTTGTTCTACAAATGTTCCAGGCAATCTTTACTTAGACTAAGCAGCTGTTACTTCTCTGAAGTTTGAAACATTGCTATTGTGTATTTGGTTGATTTGTAAGCTTCAGAGGTCTCATCATTAGTTCATTAGTCACTGCTGGCGTCTTTTTCAGTTTTAACAGGCTGTGGAGGCACAATTTGCATTCAGTGCCACCAGCTGGAAGGTAGAGACCGGGGATTGAGTTCAAGGTCAGTCTCCGCTGCTAGTTACTGCTCTGTTGCTGTAACAAAACACCAGGGCCAAGGCAATGTATAGAAGATATAGAAGATTTGATCTGGGCTTATGGTCAGGAAGGCACGACACGAAGTGACAGGCATGGTGGCCTGAGCAGGAAGCTACGTTTCCCGTTCTTCACAGTAAGCACAAAGCGGGGAGAACAGACTGAAGGTGACTTGAGGGTTAACACTCCAAAAGCTGGCCCAAGTTACACTAAGCCACACCTCCTAAACACCTCCAAAGAGCACCACCAATTGGGGACCAAGCGTTCAAATGCCAGAGTCTATAGGCGGGGGAGGGAGGGGTGTCTTTCTCATTTAAACTACCACCCCCTGTCTCAAATGAAACAAGCACAAAGCAACCGGTAAATTCTTCAAAGTTATGTGACCTCTGGCCTAGTTGGCTGTCTTTATAAACGCTGTTACTTGAAATCCTAACTAGAGGTAAGCTCTTGCCACACTAGGGCATTTCCACCACGTAACAAAAATACTAAAATCGAGAAAAAAAATAACTAATTTTTCTTCCACGCAAGACGCTATGACTGCCCACTAGTGAAACTAGGGTACTACAGAGCCCCACGTTTCATCTGGCCCGTGACTTGGCTTTGAAACAGAAGCACATACAAATACAGAAATGATAATTAAGGATACTTCTGGTACATCTGAAGGGCGGAAGTCACAAATAGATGGGTCATATCTTAAAAAAGCAGTATCAGCGTATTCTACCAATTTTTAAAATTCCTCTGACTTTTTAAAAAGCGAGACACTGCAGAAAGAGTTGGCAGGAGGCTCTTGGGCGCTAAAGGAATGTTAGTTACACTTAGTGTGCTCCGTGTCATCAACGGAGGGGGACGATTACGGCATGCCTAAGAATCACACCTGAAGTGACTAGCAATCTGCAACAAAGAGACTGGCTTCCTGTGTGCAGATACAAGGCTTTACTTGAATAGTATTTCAAGCAAAAGGCGACAGTCATAGTTTTCCTAACCAAGCCTGTCAGGTGGCAGGAAGCATGGCGGGGTGGGTGGGTTGGGGGGGATGGGGAGCAGGGGGTGGGAGTGGGGAGTGGGAGGGGGTAGGACGGGGGGGGGGGGGGGGGAGGTGAACTGAGGGAAAGCAGGCAAAACACAAAACCACGTGTTCCTTTTTCCAGCACAAGCCTAAATACCCTGTGGGAGTGGTCTTGAGTCTCCCTGGGGAGGGGTCAGATCAGTGCTTGGCAGGCTGGGAATTGGAGTCCAAGTGCTTGACAATTCCCAGGCCAGGAATATTATATTCCAACTCAATATTATATTCCAGACTCTTTGGATAGAGGAGTGTGAGAAGGCTGGGGTCTCACTTTTGACAAACATCAGTGTTGCTGGGTAGTCAGTCAATGCAGATTTTAAAGGGAAGGCAATTGTGCATGATCTTCATTATCATACCTTGATCATCTTAATCCCATTTGCACGGTTTCCTTGTGGAATTATGAATTAGTAACGTGCCAGATCATTGTATGATACTATTTATCCCTAGCTGATTGAAGTTGCTCATTTTATTTATGATAACAGAAAAAAAATCACACACAGATAATTCCAGAAAATATGTGATGATCCCGAAAACATACACAGACACTCCTGTAAGTATAAGTTTATGTAGAAAACCTCATCCTGCTCCCTATCTTGTGATAGTTGATAAATTCTGCAAGCCTCCCAAAAAGACTCCAGGCAACAGTTACCTCCATGGCTATTCACACACTTAGACCTTTAAGTCGAACTTCTATGGGCTGAATGCCTGCAAAGGGTATCAAGTGTATTATCTCATTTAATTTCTTATGAGGTGACACACATACCCATTTGATGCTTATAAAGCTGTCTTTTCCATGACATTTTCCCACCTCTACCACAGTCACCGGGGCAAAGCAAGTAAAGGAGAAAAGGGAAGAGTAATAATAAATCTTGAAAAGCTTTTAACTCATGTTTGATACACACTAAAAACATACTAGGTAGGCTTGGGATTCCATGTAGACATTTTGCAGGCTATTTTCTTGCCTGACTGCTTTCCATAGGCAGACAGGCTCCACCCTTGTTCCTGGAGAGAAACACACAGTGTTCAGTATGTCCATCTAATCTCTCCCTGGGTTGGACCTTGACTTCAATAGAGAGGGATGTGATTTAGCTTAGTCCTGCTCGCTGTAGCTGTATCCAGAGTGACGCAGGCAGGTAGTTCTGCGCCCCCCCCCCGCCCCCCAAGCAGGACAGGCACAGCTGATAACAAACCTTCACCTTTGAGAGTGTGTTTGTTTGTGATAAGGAGTAAGTCATGGGGCCCCAAAAGGCTCCCTCACTCCAGAACACAGCCCTTCTATGACTGAAGAAGATCTCTTGCAATGTGACAAGTTCAGGTAGCCAGGGCCTTTGATGCTGACTAGAGGTGGCCAAAGATATTCAGCATGCTACTTGCTTGATATTATATTTTTATGAGTAAACTTCTCAAATGGCCCACAGTTAGGGCAAGGACTGTAATGTTACTGGAAATTTAACAATAGTAATAAAATTTGAATTCCAGTTTTGTTTCTTTACTAATAACAAAGTTCTGGGCTAGTTGTTTAGTTCAATTTTTAGAAGAGTTAAATGTGGCTAAGAAGATTCCTCTTTGTAGGCTGTTCAATGGTTCAAACTAGACACATTGTATTATTTGAAAGGACACCATGCCATTAAGTCTATAAGTAAGTACATTTAATGTATATATAAATATACATACATGCATATATGAAAATTTACAGTTCAAACATTTTAAGATTTATTTTATGTATCTGAGTATTTTGCCTGCATATAAGTATACCATGAGCGTGTGTGGTGTCCATGAAGGCAGAAAGACATTGGATCCTCTGTGCTTGGAGTTAAGAATGACTATGATTCACCATGTGGGTGCTAGGAACCAAATTTGGGTCCTCTGCAAGAGCAATAAGTGTTCTTGACCAAGGAGGCATCTCTCCTGTCATTGATTTATAGTTTTTAATACAGTGAACTTAAGTACCCAACATAGAGGGGAAAGAGAACACTCAGAGACCAGGGAACATTTCTGCTTTCATTATAGAGATAAGGAAATTAAATATTCCACAGCGGAGTGATTTGCCCAAGGTCACCACACAGCAAGAAGCCAGAGCTCAGGGCTAGGAATAGGAAAATGGCTTTAAAGCCCAAGTCTCAACCAAGGTACAACTCATTCTCACTTGCAACATTCCTGATAGAAGAGCCTCTGCTGCTTTCACTGCATGCAGAGTTGACCTGCACCCAACTCTTCTCTTAGCTGAGAACGGTTACCTTCTTAATGTCACCCAGAATGCAAGTGGATCTCCACCCAAATCTGCCTGGCTCCAGCATTTGAGCTTTTAACCACTGCCGGAGTGACTTAGCTACAGAGGCTCAGCCTCCCAGGAGAAATGGCAGAGAAGCCCCAGGAATCTCTCCAGAAGGAAATGTGCCGGGACTTGTTGGGTGGCGTTCCTAGATCGGTGGCAGCCTGGCTTAGGTATGCTTTGTGAACAGGGACTGACAAGCAAGTTGCAAAGCTCCTAAGACTTAGAAAGGGAGGTCGTGAAAACACTAAAGAAGATAGCGTTTTAAGGGTTCCCAAGTTGGTTGATAAGTGGAGCTTACTACATTCTGTATATGTGAGAACATATTTTCCATAAAAAGTTCTCATAATAAAAGCTCATATTTATACTAGAGAAACATAAAAGTAGGAGTACAACTCCCAGTTACAGTTACTATGACATAAATAGTTCATGACAAAATCGTAAGCACCAAAATTTAGTTAACTATATCAAAACAAAATAGGTGAAATTTGATTCCATCTTTTGGTACTTAGGTTTGTTTTTAAGGGAAAAAAAAGAACATCTATATTTGAATGAGGTTTCAATACAAATATCAGGGTATTTGGAATAGAACAGGCTTTTTAATATAGGGATTTACTCATCTTCACTAAGTATATTACTACCAAACAGTATCAGAATACTTGAATTCAGAAAATGAATTCATGTTGGTAAGTAAATATCTTAAGACCAGTAGAGAATATGCTATACATTATCACAACTTAGTGCTGCTGCATCAGAATCTGGAGTTGAAATTTGGGTGGGCAATGAAAACCTTGCCCAAAAGCACTCAATATTTCACATGTCTGCAAACTCATGTATGTTTCTCCAAGCTTCGTGTCCATCCTAGAATGTGTAAATGTTGCCTAGACATGTATAATTATAAAGACTGCTATTTATAAGAGACTGTAGCATACTAAAATCAGTCATTTCTTCTTTGGATAGCCAAGACTCTTAAACATTAACATTTCTTTGATGGAAGGAGACCCTACAATGATTGCCAGTCAACTTACTTTAGACTTTAACTTCAGTGTCTTTGTGCAGCATAAGGGCACAGGGCACAAATTCACCTTCTAGTTCTCCTAGTCCAATAATACATGCTATAGCATTCAAGTAAAAGCTTCTTGTATGAATGCAAAATTTAATTAATGAATAATTACTTTCCTGCAAATTCTAGGAAAATATGTTGATTTGTCTTTAAGAACTGCAAAATATGATGAGTTAAAAATTCAGTAAAACTGACAATTAAAAAAAACACATCAAGTTGCATACTTTTTTATTTCTAGAATGGTTGCAAATGACAAGCTACTATGTAGCAATTGCTTCCAAAGGGAAAAAGTTCATCCTAGAGGGAGGCTTGTTAAGATCCAGGAAGTAAACAGAATCTACAAATGCTCACGAAGTAAACAACTAACACATCTCGGGAAGTCTAGGAAATTTATGGGATTAACAAAGTTCCTCGTCAAGGTTATACAAGCAGTAAAGATTACTAAGTGGAGGAGACAATCCTACCTGACCTATTCAGCTCCCTGCAAGTTGTTCAGGGAGCTTCAGATACACAGTTTCCATGAGTGGTCCCCCGTGTTGGGGTCAGCGTTTTAGTGAGGCAGCTGCCTTTCAGCCATCCACGCTTTTGTAAGGAATCTCAGTAAACTTACTGGTTCACCACGATGGATGATTAACTTTGTAGAATTCCTTATTGGTCTTCTATTTGGTGCCACATTTTGGGGGATTGGATGCTTGCTCATATCCCCTAGGAAAAGCTCCTGACACCCACCAGGAGAAGCCATGTAGAACATGACCGGGCATATACACTTCCAAACATAGGGTGAGAAAGGTGCAATTCAAGTTTTCTTACTGAAAATACTATCATCTAATCAGAAGTGATGGTCCATGTTTGCAACGAAAGCACTTTGGGAAGCTGAGGCAGGGGATCTCTAGTTTGAGTCAAGCAAGGGCTACGCAGTCAGTTCTAACCTAACCTAGATTTAAGAGTAAGAGCCTCTTTCCAAAACCAGGACTAACAAAAAAAAAGGTAGCATTTTGTGTGTGTGTGTGTGTGTGTGTGTGTGTGTGTGTGTGTGTGTGTGTGTGTGTGTGAAATCTGTTTTCCCCTCAGTACTGAGGATTGAACGCACGGCCAGGATAGCACTCTATCATGAAGCTGCATTGAAGGTTCCAATCATCAAATGAGTGTCACACAAGTGGCTGGCTATCTTTATTTATACATAAAAAACAAACATGTTTTTCTTATACTACAATATTAACCTCTGGCAAAAACAAATATGTCAAATATATTTTTTCCCAATTTCTACATCAAAACATCTTTAAACCAAAACAGCACTTAACATTTTGTTAGCTTGGCTAAATATTGAGCCAGGTATATCCTGTCTTTACAAACCTAAAAGGTGGTAAACATAGTCAAATGTTTTAAATAATCCCGTTTAAAGTTTATTTACAGAAATAGGGGTGATCTGCCCCTGATCCCAGCAGTACTGAATTAGAACAGCTCCTAGGGTTCAAAGTGACAACTGGCATTGCCAGACAAGAAACCCGAGAAGCATGGGCTCCCAAAGATTTTAGGGGAAAATAGTAGAGGAAAAAAGGGGGTTTCCAGGAATGATCATATCTGTCCCAGGCATGATTGATAAAATGACACTAAAACCACAAAAGGAATCATTAATATTATGACAGTAGGTGAGCGTGAAAGATGCGTGGTCCCAGCAATATTCTGTGTTGTCTCAAAGTCCACTGGTCCTTGCCAAGTGATACTGTTTGCGTGGGCTTTTGTTTCCTCTGGAGATCTGTGAGACAAGCACTCATATACTGGTCCCAGCTAGGCAGCATGGTTCCCAATAATAGGTTTTTAGGGAAATGGAGCATGAATAGCTACTCCTATATAAACTATATTTTAAAGTTGTTTTTATTAACATAAATTTTATGTGAATTTCATTCTGAAAATTTCACTTGTAGTATATAATCAAATGTGAACTTTACTATGTCAAAAAACATGTTCCTGTTACTTTTATTTATAGTCCTGTATTAATTTTTGTATAGGTTTTGAAAAAGGGAATTAAATAAGATTACACATAGAAAGAGGAGGGGAAAGAAAAGCAGATGTGTCAAAGGAAAAAAAAAACAGAGTATGACCAATAGAAAAACTCATCCCAGAGTTCCTGCGGCCGCAGCTCTATGGTTAAGGAGCCTGGATGAAATACAAAGTCTAAGGTAAAATTTTCATTACAGTTGAACATAATTACAAGGTATCTCTAGTCTTGGTATATAAAATGACATGCATATTCATTCCAGAAAGTGTTAATCCTCATGGTCGAGAATAAGACCACAACCCCAGTTAATTTGAAGTAAGCTTTAATTAAACACTGACCAGGTGTATGGACTCTGGTAGTTCTATGTCCAGGTTTCCAGAAGATGGCCTGAGTCAAGAGCTTAAGAAGGAAAACCCACAATTCATTGTATCACCCATCAGATCCAATCAGAGACAAGTATACATCCTGACGTACTTCCTGCCTGGGAACCTCCGGCACTCCTATGAGCAAGCACTTCTGGTGCAGTTGGGTCACACAAATTTGTTTAGGGGAGTGAAAACATGTGACTTCTTATTTCCCATAAACACTATCCTCCAGCATTTCCGGAACTATCTGTCCTTGGGCAAGGGGCTTGCAGATCAGAGGTATTTTTGTCTCATGGATCTCTAAGGCACAGTAATTAAAAATTAAAATTTAATATTGACTCTCACAGAAACTATTAAATATGTACTCCCTTTAGGTTATAATATGCAAAAGTGAGTTGTATAGGAAGATCTTAGCCACTTTTTAAGTGTGATTTTTTTTCAGTTTCCTTTTTCTTTCTGGATATATTTAGGACAGTGTCTTTCTTTGTAGCCCAGGCTGGCCTTGAACTCATCATGTGGCCTCTAAGATGTGACAACAAACTTGCCTTAGCTTCCCAGAATGCTGAGATTACAGATACAAGCCACTGAATTCAGCTTTTTAGTTAGATATGAAAATACAAATTTTCAAACATCATATTGACATTTATAGTTGAACAGAAAGCATATTAAAAAATGAACATTTGGCTTTTCTTATGTTCTTAGTCATTGTTCTATTACTGTGAAGAGATATCATCCCCACAACAACTCTTAATACAAAAAAGCATTTAGCTGGAGGTTTGCTTATAGTTTAGACCATTATCATCATGGAAGGGAGCATGCCAGCATACAGGCAGGTGCCAGAAAAGTAGATGACATTCTCAGCCTGATCTCTAGGCAGAAAGAAAGACTCTGGACTTGACCTGAGCTTCTGGAACCGCAAGTCACACCCCCAGTGACATACTTTTTCCAACAAGGTCATATCTTTTAATCCTTCTAATTCTTTCAAATAGCACCACTCCCTATAGACTAAGCATTCAAATATATGAGTTTATAGAGGCTATTCTTGTTCAAAACACCACATTCCACTCCCTGGCCCCCATAGGCATATAGCCATTTAATAAAGCAAAAACGCAATTAGTTCAACTTCAAAAGTCCCTATAATCTATCACAGTCTCCACATTGTTTAAATGTCCAAAGTTCGGCAGTCCTACCCAAATCACAGAAGAATAAAGATGTGATCTGCCCCGCCGAAAAAGGTAGCAAACCATGTGACTAACATAGATAAGAAAAATGGGTTAATATAAGTTATAAGAATTAACAAGAAGCCTGAGATAATGGGCCAATCAGTTTATATCTTAAAAAAAAATGCCCAAAGTTCAAAGTCATTCTTCTAAGGTAACCCTCTGTAAAACCAAAATAAAAATCAGATCACATATTTCCAACATATGACACAGGATATACATTACCATCAAAGGGAAGAAAAGAAGAACAGTGAAAAGAAAAACTGGACCAAAGCAAGACTGAAAGCCAGCAGGGTTATCTTTATTTCAAACCATCACTCCTATTGTTCTACAAAGTTTACAAAATATTTTGAGAAGCCTTAATGCATTTTTTTTCAAAAATATTTTGTTGTGGAATATTTGTATACCGTGTAAAGATGTGTGGCTCTGATTGATGTAATAAAAAGTTTAACCATCATTCGCTGAGCAGGAGAGAATAGGTGGGATTTCCAGGGACAGAGAAGAGAAAAAATCTAGGCATGCAGGAGATGCCAGGGAGCCACTGAAGAGATTGGACATACGGTATAGAACAGAGGTAACCGAGCCATGTGGTAAAATATAGATTAATAGAAGCAGGTTACTTTTGAGTTATAAGAGCTAACTGGGAAAAAAATCCTAAACTAAGGCCAAGCTTTCATATTAATAAGTTTCTGTGTCATTATTCGTAGGCTGGTGCTCCACAACCCCTTCCTCCTTTCAAAACCACTACCACCTGGGTGGCATTTATACATGACTACGTCTGGCTGCCAGCACGAGGCACGACCTTGGCTACCTCTGGAAGGTGGTTTTCTCTGTGTTCTCAGGAAAACAGTTCCCAGAAGATTTCACCGCTGATGCTGATCTCTCCTTCATCACCACTAATTTCTCAGCTCCAGCCAACCAGCATCCGTTGTCCCAGTAACAAAGTTTTCACTTCAGTAGCCTTTGTTATCTTGTTAATCACAGCTGATTCTTCAGCCCCAGCTAAGGACAGGAGCTTAATTCAAAATAACAAAGGGCCCCGACAGTCTTTAAACTTCTCTGACAATTTGCAAGCCAGCCTCCATTTTCTGCACTGCTCTGACCGTTCTTATGTTTCAAGTTCCCGCAAAACATCCCACTGAGGTCTCAACACGCAATGGCTTTTCTAGTCCCAAATTCCAAAGTCCTTCCACAGTCCTCCCTAAAGCATGGTCAGATCTGTCCAGCAACGCCCCACTAGACTGGTACCAATTTGTTTCTGTTGCTGCCATGAAACACTATGACTGAAATGAACGTTGAGGAGGAAAGAGGGTTTTGGGTTTGTTGTTGTTGTTGTTTTTGTTTTGGCTTATACTTGAGCACTGCAGCTCATCACTGAAGGAAGTCAGGACAGGAACTCCAACAGGGTAGGACCCTGGGCAGGAGCTGATGCAGAGATCAAGCAGGGGAGCTACTTATGAGCTTGCTTCTTTAACTTGCTCACTCCACCTTCTTACAGAACCCAGGACCAAGAGCCCAGGGATGCCACCATCCACCAAGAGCTGGGCCCTCCGCCATTGCTCACTAAAGAAGAAAAAGCCTGACAGCTGGATCCCATGGAGGCATTTCCTCAGTAGAGGCTCCTTCTTCTGATGACTCTAGCTTGGGTCAAGTTGACCCACAAAACCAGTCAGTACAACCAGATTGAATTTTGGTGGTATCTACATTGTGGTCTGTGTGGGTTTCATAACTGGGTGAGCTGACGTGTGTTGCATCTCCCGAGGAAAAGTTTTGTCACACATCAAATGTCTTCAGTGAAATCCTTAGGGTTTCTTTCTTTTGCCTCTTCCATGAATCTTCACAGACTGTCTTTTGTGGCCTGAGTTCTACCTTCAGAAGACAGCGATGATCACCGAGCCTTTCAAATCCCTCTATGTGGGCATGGCATTTGTCGGTGTCATCTTTTCTAACTCAGGTCACTTCAATTTGTACAGCACACCTGTGGACCTGTTGACAAGGACAGTTCTAGAAAGGATTAATTGAACTGAGAATGTGAGCAGCACTTTCTCTCTTGGGCTAAGGGCTCAGATGAAGGAAAAGTTGAAGAAAGGAAAAAGCCAGGCCCCTGCTGGCACATGCCTTTTCTCCTTTTCCTGGCCACTGTGGCATGAACTGCTGTTTCCTGTCACACCCTCCCTGGCATGATGAATGGATACCTCTAAATCCCCAGAACCGTGAGCTGAAATAAAATTCTCTCCCTGTTTTCATCACGTATGCTGGCTTTGGTTCATCTACCAATCCCCTGGGGCTAAGAAAAGTGGGCTATTTCTATCTGGGCAGTCTACGAAACCTTTCTGAAAAGTCAATACCTGAGAGGAAGAACTAGAAATGATTGTATGGAATAGAAGGTGAGATTTCCACTCAGGAAATTAAGCAACATCTGAACAGAGTTGAACAATTTTTCAGAGGGACTGGGAAGGGGCCATTTTCCAGCATTATGTAAAAATGTTTCTAGTAACCACGATTACTATTTTGCTGGTATGTTATGCAATTCCAAGATTACATCATGGATGGTAATAAATAAGAACATGAAGTATAGTCTTGTTTCCAAAAGCTGGTGAATGTATTTTAGTGACTTAATCCCAAACAAGAGTACCGCTTTGGGAGGGGGGAGTCTGTTGTAAATCCCGGGCCTCTCCATGAAGCTGTGCTCAGAGTAATAGCTTAAAATCTTAGGATCTTTCAGTTGTGTCACCTCCATCTTCACGCATCTCTGCATCATGACAACAGTGCGGAAGGCCGTGGAGACTCAGCGCTCCCCTTGATGTGAACCTAGAAGGAGCTGAAACATTTCTCTTGTGCAAGCAAGCCACTTGGATAGGCTCACTGGCAGTGCATGGGAAGTTTGACCTTGCCCTCTGCCCAGGAACAAAAGGATGACAGGCAGAACTGGTGCCTGAAAATTGCTCTCAGCAGTTAGGAAACGTTGTGAAAATCTTAGGTTTAGCTAATCAGCCTAGCTGGGAATCTAATAATATTACTAGTATGCAGTAACTTTAGGGTGACACTAATTAGGTGATTGATCCTATGATTCAAAGTTATAAACTTCTATGTAGTTTCAGTGTTACTCACTGTCTCTGCAACAGCTGTAAATCTGTTCATTTAGAGTCAGGAGTCAGAAAGGCTTCAGGAACTTGCTGAACCTGTGTTATTGTTCCAAGTCTAAAATCCAGATCCAGTTCAATCAACTGCCTCATTATTAATCAAAATGTTTAAAAGAAACTTTTAATGATATGGTTCTAAGACAGTAATCCGCAGAAGCCGCCAAGATCCCTACCTCTCTTTCATATTCAGGATTGTACTGAGACTATAATCTGTACAGCCATGGAGGCGAAAGACTGCTTGTAACAGACAAAATGCCAAATACTGAGTAGTCGGTACATTTAATTCCAGAATTCGTTGGTGGTGGTTACAATGAATGAGCAACCAAAGAACCTTTAATTAAGCATAGGTTATAAACACCAGCTTAATTCTAACGTGTACCAATAACTTGAATCCTTTCTGTTATCCCACAGCACTTGATGCATCCAGTTACTTTTTTAAAATTTAACATTACTTTCTGACGTAAGCGTTTGGACTCATCAATATGACTGACTTTAAATAACTGCCAAACTTCTAAGAATGAAGGCAGGATATGCAAATGTACCTGCTTGTTAGGAGGGAAAACTCCTCTGAGGAGCAGGCTTGCAGGAACCGAAACTACAGACCAGCAGGCACTGTCTGCGATTCCTTAATTTCGGTGAAACTTCCAAGAGGCCACTCAAGCTACGTCCAGCTCTTCCCTAGCTTACAGACTGTCATATGAGAACGGCCAGTCCTCAAATCACAGCTGTTTGATGTTTACATCAAGGGAAGCATGCCTGGGAAGACACTACAAGCTTAAACCTGCCACCGATTAGAAAGATCATAATGTCAGAGGTGCCATTTACAGGCTAGCAACCGCAGGGGTCAGTAAGGTTAAAAAAAAAAAGAAAGAAAAAAAAAACTCTGCACTTAGAATGTCAGCCCGCAGGACTCAGCCCGCCAGCTGTCTGCACTTCCGTGACGGTCCAGGTCCTCATTCAGGTTTTGCCGGCCAGGTACCCTCCCTCCTTGTCCCCCACTGTCCCTCACGGGTTTGCGGAGCTTCCCAAAGCGACGCGCTGGCGGTGGGGACTAGAATGCACCACCCAGGAGTTTGCTCTCCAGCCTCGCCCGCGGTACCCTAAAGCCGCGTGCCTCCGGGCAATGGGGGGGGGGGGAGAAGGGGAGGAAATTTCTCCTCGCTCTGCGTCCCCGCCCGCCCGCCCTGCCCGTCCCCCTCTCCGGCTGGCTGCCCTGCTCGCTCCGATGCCGACCTCGTCAGTCGCACTTCTGCAGGCGCAAGACCGCCGAGGCGGCGGCGAGCTCAGGGCACGGCCATGGGGCAGGGTGAGTTGGGGCGCGGGCGCTGCGGCCGGGGTACTGCCACTTTCCGCCTCGTGCTTGCCCTGGACGTCCGAGCCAGCCGTGCGGGGGAGGAACGGAGCTCGGGGCGGGCTGCGTGCTGACTGGACGGGCCAGGTCCCCTAGAGCGGGGAGCTGCTTAGGAAAGCGGGGGAGCTGCGCTCCGCAGCTCCGCCGGGAAAGTTTGCACAGGGGTTTAGTTCGTGCGCGCCGGGCCGCCAGAGGCCAAGCACTGCGGGCGTGGCGACCGTCCCGCTCCCAGCCCGCTCCTCCTACTTCGCAATTGGGGCCGCTGCGCGCCGCCCCTCCGCCGCCAACTGGCTGCGGGCTGCAGCCGGGGCGGGGACCTGTGGCCTTCCTCGCTGCGGGCGTCCCCGGGCGGGGACCGGCCCGCAGGTGGAAGCGCCCCGGGGAGGCGGGTCCGCCCCCGGCAGCCGTGGGTCGAGGCGGGCTCTGGGCCGGCTCACTCCCGCCCTGACCCGCCGGCCTCTCCCACCCCAGCAGTGACGCGCCGCCTCCAAGCCCGAGCCCGCGCAGCGAGTAGTAGCGCGATGGACCGTAGCGCTCTGGATCCCGGACCCCGCAGCGCGCCCCGCACCCCCGCCCCGCAACCCGCGGGCTCCGTCGGGTAAGCAGGGGAGTCACCCTCCAGGCCGCCGAGGCCTCGGCGCGTTTCACCAACCCGCAGCGCTCTCCCCGCAGGGTCGCCTGGCTCCCGGGCCGAGCCACACGCGGCGGGAGACTGCGTCCTCCCCGGTGTCCCCGGGGTGGGGGTTCAGTGGTTTGGGCAGGCTTTTGCGACCGGGGTGGCAAAAGGCCAGGCGAATGCCAGGCGTTGGGTGAGGAGTCCCGGAGCAAAAGTGGTAACAAAGGGTTCCTTGTTGAGGCTCTGGAGCCGGGAGAGCGACACCTGTAAGTGCGCTCCAGGAAAGGAAGGAAAAGTTCCACTGGCCAAGGGCTCAGGCCCAGGAGGATCAATACTGTCAAGGTGACTGCAAGGAAGGGGTTTTCTGAAAGCCCACGGAGGGCGCTGCAAGGTGTGCCAGCTGTCAGCCCGGCTTGACAGTTCCGGGAGCAGGCGGGGTGCTTGCCTCTGACTGGGGGTGTGTGTGTGTGTGCCTCTGGCCAATTGGTGATGCCAAAACCAAGCGCAAAGTCGCCTTGGCAAAAAGCTATACTTTTTTTTTATCGTCACGTGCCTGAGGAGCGATTGGAGGGGAAGGGGATGTCACATGGTGAGTTAATATTAAATGAAGCATGCTTGCCTGCCAAATATGCTAGAAATCACACTGTTAAACGTTTGGGTAAACAGCAGTGAGAACAGGTAGTCCTGCAAGGGCCGAGGAGAACTTGAGAGTAACCTTTGTCATGGTAAACGGTCAAGCTAGTTGACCGTCTTAGTTGAAGACGTCCCTACATGTACCTTTTTTTCCCCATAAGACACCCCAGTTTTCATTTTTCTATGTTAATCAGAACGTAGAAGTGCCATAAACAGAGTACGAACATTCCAGAAATAGGAACATGAAGGAACCGTTGACTTTGTCAGCAATGAATGAGAGTCGTTCAGTTTTTTTTTTTTCTTCCTGGTTTAAGAGTGAAGAAGTCATTTTTCCCTGGAACATGACAGGCGTTTCCTTAGGAGCAAGTCACAGCATGTTTATTCATCAGAGGCCGCGCGAGCATTGGCAGTTGTCTAGAGGAAACGTGGAAGACTCTCAAGGCCACATGACTAATCTAACAGATATTTAGTGTAATTCTTACGCAGAGGAAACGTGCAGTGTCTGAATTCGATTTTTTCTCCTCTAAATTTTGACCCGCTCCATGCTACTGTCCCCTTTGCTGTAGAGCTCCACTTTTTTTTTTGGCCTTGTTTTTTTCACTGTTGAGATCCTAGTGTGTATCCTTCCATATACCCTTTCAATGTGTTGCTAGGACTAGCCTAGAACAAGGCCTGGAAACAGCTGGAGATTTGTGTAAGTTAATAGTAAGTTAACTGCCTTTCACAAGATGCCAACTCTCACAAAGTAACGGAGAGTTGCGTTGGTGCTTTTGGTAATAGATTACTCCTCCAAAAAAATACAAAATTAACAAAATGCACTTACGAATGCTCGGAATCATAATGTGCTTTGAAGTAAAATGGGTGAGTTCAGATAGCTCCGTGATGAAGAAGTACACAAGGAGCTTTCTAGTGACAAGCCTAGAATACCACAGGTATTCTAGGGAATATTCAAGGTACACTTGAGAGCTTGGAGGCTAAACTTCATGGGTTCTCTAGGAGTATGCATAGAATTTCTCAGTGAAACGCTTTACTGTTTCTAAAACTTAGATGTTTATTTATCTTTGAGTCAGATACTCTTTAGCCCATGCTGGTCTGGAACTTTATCTAGAGTTTGAATTCCTGTCTCTATCTCCCAAGTACTGAGATTACAGGCATACACCAGCACACCTCACCGAAGAAAATATCTTAAAGAACCTGTGCCTTAACCTTCCAAGCTTAAGACATCTGGAAAAGCACACCAATACATGCACTACAATAATACCTGACAGCATCCTTTTAAAAATGAGTTCCTAGCAGCCTGCCTTCTACTTGTCGATTGGCATGTAATTCTAAGTGCTTGTTATATTTGTTGGTTATTCCGTCTTAACTTTGGATTTTTCATATATATATGTATATATATATCTATATACACACACCTTTGAAAAGGTTTAAATTGTGGAAAAATAAGAGTATTTAGGAGGTGGCAGGGTGCAGTTTTAATATAATTGTTGGTTTTGAAGGTCGGTTTCTTACTGTATAACTAATTATATTATGACTCAATAGCCTAATAGCTGGTGAGGCCTACTTAAAAGAGGTTCTCTGTTGTCTGTAATTTCCCAAGGTGCACGCTGTTCTAACAGGTTATTTGAAAGACAAATCAACGCAGCTACTATTTCACAAAGGGGACCAGAGGAAACCCTCTGTTCAAGTTCCTGAGCCAATTAGGAAAACCTGAAGTTTGAGGTGACTGTTCATTGTGCTCACTGATTTGAATAGTCTCCTGACCATGGTAAGATCTTAAAAGAAAAAAACAAAACCCTATGTTTTAACAAACCATCGGTGTTGAATCACTAGCCGAGAGCTTTAGTTTAGATATGGTTTTCTGATAGAGGTGCCTTGTTTGGAAACTTGACCCCCCCCAATAAAACAGAATTGAGGTGGTACCGTTAACATGTTACTAGGGAATATTAATGGAAAGGGTTGGCTGCGGGTAGAGAGTACTGTTGTAAAGTGAGCCTGGCTTTCTCTGCTTCCTTCCGCTTTAGTTCTCATGGTCTCCGCTGTGGTACCTGCACTGTCTGGTGCAGCCAGCAAGCCGTCACCTGATGGACCGATAGGGCTGCCTACACTCTGGCTTTAGCCTCTCTAGCTGTAGCCAAACACAACTCTTTTCTTCCAGAAGTACCCAGTCACAGGCATTATTTGATTGTAACTTAAGATGGACCTGCAGTACAGTATTTACAGTAAAGTTGGCTGGTCTCCCTCTTCCAGCTTGCATGGTTTTTGTTACATATTAGCAAACTCAGGGAGTAGCATTATTTTAGGAAAACAAAACCTAGCCCTTTGGCTACTACTGCTTCTTTGAAACAATAATTGTGACATTGTGTGTCTCAAAAGTTACGGTAGTTTAAGTTTTTTTTTTCTCAGAGTTTTCATAGATTTAACTCACAGCATAGCATGGTGAAACATCTGGGAGAGGTGGGAGCCACCTGCTTGGAAGTTGTGATTGCCTTGTGACCACCTGCTGGTCCTCAAGGGGTCTTTGCTCTCGTGACCACACCCAGTGCATTTTACCCTGGCTTCTGGCCCACCTCTGTAGTCCCTCATCAGTTTCTCAGTTCTCTTCTTTATTCTGTGTAAGAATCCACTCCTAGTCATTGGCTGCTTTTCGTGTAGGCGTGCCTTTTTGACTTTGAAAAATGCTGCTGAGTTTAGCCTTCAGAGCCTCTGAATTTCAGCAGCTTTGATTTTACTTTGAGATTAAATGTTTGTTTATTTTTCCCATGGGTTTGTTTGTCTTGAGATGAGCCCTGCTAAGTGGAGGCTGACATTGAACTCCGGATCTTCCCGCATCAACCTCTTGGAAATTCTGGCTTTGTGTGTGCTATGATACTAGGTTAAAGTTTGCATGTTACTTACATGGTTTAAACACACACACACACACACACACACACACACACACACACACACACACACACAGAGACTTTGAAGCAAAATTGCAAAAAGCAATTGATTCGAACTCAGTTCTGGCACTAGTTCCAACCGATCAACCCAATACAGAATGTAGTCAGAGTATTTGAGCCTTGCGGTTAGTTAATGGTTTAAGCTGTAAACAACAACTAGTTATGCTTTAACCAGCTCCCTGCTGATTAACTCAGCTGAGTTGTTTTCCGTAAGCAGTGTGCTGTCATCTCCATAGTGAATGCTTTCAGACCTTGCTCTGATTGTAGAAGCTGTTCCGTTCTCAAATCTCTGCTCAAATTATAGCATTGTGAATTCATCTAAGTAATTTTCCTTCTGAATATTTCATAGGTATCACATACTATGTATCCTATATGTATGTTTGTTATCTGGCATCTGGCATATCTCTGTGTCTATTCTATAGGTTTTCACAGAGATGAAAGTGAGCCGGTTTAGTTTGTACTGTGACATGAATATTATTGTCACTTACTAGTTTTTATTGTAACTTACTAGTTTCCTTGATTGGAAATGCTGGGTTGCTTGGTGTGTCTTTGAAGAGCTAAGCACTATTGAGACACTGGTTGGAGAGCTGAAAGGTTTTAGAGGTGAGGGTAGTAACCAAACGTGATTTTCCTTTCAACTGTGGATAGCCAGTGTTAGTAGTTAAAGTTTCTTGTGCTCAGTAATGGGTGCAAAATATTACATAGAGCATTCCAGAAAGAAATGGTTCGTAAATGTTAAGTCACATTTCTTCCTGAGTAGCGTGATGACATATTGTGCCATCTGGAGTTACTCGGTCTTAACCAACCCAGCAGGTGAGTTTATTGGCACATGTTCTGTCTCTGCTGGCTACCATTGATCACTTGGTAGCCATCTTGGATAGCACATAAGCTGATAAAGCACAATAGTGTTTTAGGGTCAAGAAACCATTATTTTCTGGGTGTCTTAATGCTTGTTATTCCAGGACTGGGGAAGTTGAGGCAGGATGATTGTCATGAGTGCCAGCCAGCCTACAGAGTGAGACATGGTTAATAATAATAATAAACCAGGAAGAAATACTCATTTTACTTAGTAATGATCCCAATATTCCAGGATTTATGAATCTGAAAATTTAGATATGTTACAAATAAGTTAAGGGTTCTCTTGAATTGAAAGTACAAGGTGATTTGAAGGAGACATTCACCTCCCACAACCTTTGTTATGGTAATGCTCCATGTTCTCATCCTTGTTACTAGCACCTCACCATTCCTGGTTTATAAATTTAAGGGTTTAGAGCCAGCTCCAGTTTCGGACATCCACGGGAGCCTTGGAACATGATCCCCACAGAGAAGAGCCTGCTTATTCCCTTGGAGGAAAGGCATCCAAGCTTTGTGTCTCAGTACTCAGGACCCTGGCGTTAATCACCAAGAAAAGGCAGCGTGATTGCTGACCTCAGCTTGAGACTTTATCTTTGGAATCATGTGCTTAGGCTGGCATTCTTTACTTGCCCAGATAAGCTTTTATTTATTTATTTTTTTCATTTTTGACTTTTCAAAATGTAAATGTCAGAGTCTTAGTTGACCTTGCTTTGAAGGATCTCACTGTTGTGATTCTGAGGCTGGAATAGACAGGGGTTCACAGACTCAAGTTTGACTTTCCTGGCTTTCGTGGCAGTGGCGTTAATTGGAGGGCTGGGGACAGTGAAGAAAAAACTTACTGTTTTCTTCTGCCTCTGTTTGGGTGTGTTCTTGGTTCTAAAATTTAACTGTTGAATATTTAGCCTAAAGTTTCAACGGAAGAACCACCCAGGTAACTTCAAAACCAATGCCCGCTCTTCCTCACACACCTGTTCTGGTTTGATTGGCTTGGTCTAGGCCAAAGGCATGGTTGTTGGCTTTGAGTGATTGCTTGACGTCACCAGCTGATGTTGGGAGGAGAGCACTGCTATTAAAGAACTAAGCTTGGTTTTTAGTTTTTAAAGATTCTATTCGCATTATGCATAGTATTTTTTTTTTTTACTTTTTAAATGGTTGCTTTTTTTCCTCCCTTTTTGATTTCTTGAGACAGGGTTTATCTGTGTAAGCTTTGGCTGTCATGGAGCTAGCTAGATCCATCTGCCGCTGGCTCCCTAGTTCTGGGATTAAAGGCGTGTACCATCACTGCCTGCCTGTCCTTTTTGAGAAAGTGTATTGACTTCATCTTATACTTGCTGAATTAACATCTATGATCACAGAACACCAGTAGATATGGGAATATTGGAAGCAAGATCTGCTTCCAAAGCTGTGTCTTTCAACAGCATTATACACTGAGTTTACAACTGTGTCATTTATTAGTTCTGGTGTTATGATTAATGACTCAAAGGTTTTTGTTTGTTTGTTTGTTTGTTGAGACAGGGTTTCTCTGTAGCTTTGGAGCTTGTCCTGGAATTACCTCTTCTTGACCAGGCTGGCCTTGAACTCACAGTGATCAGCCTGTCCCAGTCTCTCAAGTACTGGGATTAAAGGCGTGCACTACCACCTGGCTCAAAGTGATTTTTACTTCACGTGGTCTCAAAGTTCATTCTCATAGTTCTTTTCAAAACAATGTCTACATTTTATATATTTTAAAAATACTACACATTCCAATGATTATAAAAGTATGTACCATTGGAAAGGAGGTTAAATACTTGGGCTGTGTGTTGAAGCCCACAGTGAACTATTTTTGGTAAATTATGTTTCCAAACTCACAGTAAAGCTTCTACTCCTAGTAAATGGCAATCTTTTGTTGCTTGACAAGGTGTTTATGTCTATCATGTGGATATGAAGTTTATTTACAGCAAAATTTCAAAAGTAAGAGAGCTTACCAAATGAGAAGCATTAAATTGTTTAGTAAAACAATACTCAGTTTCTCCCTCAAAAATCTTAATTTCCTCTGAATGAGGTAAGCAGGAAACAGTAACAATTTTGTAGCATGTATTTACATAGCAGTGCTAACCAAGCCTCCGTTTACCCCACCATACCCTTGTCCCCTCCAAGACAGGGTTTCTCTGTGTAGTTCTGGCTGTCCTGGAGCTCACTTTGTAGATCAGGCTGGCCTCCAACTCAGAGATCCACCTGTCTCTGCCTCATAAGTGCTGGTATTAAAGGCATGTGCCACCACCACCCAGCATCTTATTGAGACTTCTTACCATTTAATTTGTCAAATCCTCATTTTAGTTTAGTTCTTATTTTTATATGAAACAATTTGGATGGGAGACACTGGGAAATTGGCTCCTGACTGTAACTACTTTGCTGAAGAAATTATCTGTACCGTGTAGGAAAAAAAAGAAACACGATACTATCATGATACCATCAGTACTTTGGTGCCAACTTAACGTTCTGTTTGTTCTTAGAACTTAAGATACCATACCTACCGTGTGGGTTTGTGGACTGTGGCCTGACAATCGGTGACCTATATATAGGTCAAGACAGGGCTCTATTTTCATTTTTAAGATTACAGTAAACAGTAACCACGGCATCACATTTACTGTCTTAGATGTCTGGATGTGTTCGTTCAGTTGTATTGTGTTAACCATATCGCTGTGTAGTCATCACTCCCATCTCCGTATTTTCATTCAGCAAGAGTGGTCTGCTTCCCCCTTTCGAGGCTCCGAGCAACCATTCTGCTTTTTGCCTGTCATTTGACCCTACTGATGACCGTCTCTTATAAGTGGGATATAATGGTCTTTTGTGACCTGTTTGTTTCGCATGGCTTCAGTGTGTTTGCATGTTGTATCATGTATGACCACTTAATCCCTTTGGGTTGGTCAGTAATATGTTTGTATGTAAAAATCCAGTCATCCATCTGTGGATGCTGGGTTTCTTCCATATTTTAGTTACTGTGAGTAGTGACGTTATAAACGTGAGCGTACAATTAGCACTTAGAGACCCAGCTCTCAGCTTTTAGATAGGTGGTGAGAAGTGGAATTGGAGGCTCATACAGGCAGCCTGTCAGCCCGCTAGCCTGCTCTCCCTTCTTCCCTCCCTCCCTCCCTCCCTCCCTCCCTCCCTCCCTCCCTCCCTCCCTCCCCTCCTCCCCTCCTCCTTCCTTCAAGATAGGGCCTCACTACGTAGTCCAGATCATCCTGGAACTCGCGATTTGCTTCAGCTTCCCAACATAGGTGTGTTGCTACCATGCTGCAGTCTTTAAACGCCTTTTAATTGTGGGAGACAGGGTCTTACTCCATAGCTCTGGCTTTTTGAAACTTGCTATGCAGCTAGAGCTGTCATCTGCCTCCGTTTACTGGGTTTCCAAGCATGTGTTGCCATGCCTACCTCTTTTTAATTTTTTGAGGAACTTTCATAGTGTTTTCTACAACAGTTACCATTTTACATTCCTATTAACAGTAGATAAAGCTTCTAATTTCTTCACTTTCTCACCAATTATAATTTTCTGGTCATCCCATCTTCTTGGGAGACTTAATCTGTTCAAGTACTTTAAGTGTTTTTGAAAAAAAAATTTCGTTTTTGATCCTAGGTGTTCTTTGGAATTAATTTTTTGTTCTCTACCAGTGTTTTGGAGAAGCTGAACTGGCTGGCACCCATGCTTTTGCATACTGTGTTCACAATGCGATTGAGCAGACCAGATTATGATCTTGTAGCCTGCAGAGCTGAAAACGTGCACCTTCAGATGCTCCTTGCAAAACTTGGTTGACCTCCCCCCCCAGCCTCACCTATGAAGTGAAAACATGAAGTATTGATTTTTTTAATGGAAAAAAAGTATTTACTTTTAAATACTGAACACAAATGTCAGTTGGCGCTAAATGATTTATACATTCATAAAAGAAAATATATCATATATCAGAGGTTTTCCTTTTTAAATGAAGGCTAGACTTGGCCCTTGGCAAATGGATTTGAATTTTAACATTTAGAGAATATTGTATTAATATTCATTATCTTATATTGGCTGGACTTTTAGACGCCTGTGCTAGGGAAAGCTTCACAAATAACGGCAGATAGGGTACGGTTTTCAGATGTAAATGCCCAGGAAGAAATGAACATGGTATCTGTTGTTTTCTAATTTATTTTACATTTCTCTCTGTGTGTTTGTGTGTGCGTGGAGTTAGAGGTTCGCCCCTCCCACTGTGTGTGTTCCAGGAATTGAACTCACAATGCTGACCTTGGTGGCAATCACCTTTTCAGCTGACCCCTCTCACCAGCCCCTGTTTAGCATGTTGACTCTGTACTTATTTTAAGAGTTACATCAAACTGTCTTTATAATTTCCAGCAGTATTTTTAATGTTGTTCAAGATATTTCTTAGTCTTGGGCCTTTCAGTGTTCCAGCTTTAGTATGATAGCTATGAGACCCTTTTTTTTTATTTCATGACACTGCTTTGCTAAATTTTTTCCCCATCTGTTGTAATAAAAACAAACTAAAAGTATGGGAGAATGAAGTTTCCCAGGACTATTTATAGAGGGCCAAGGGGCTCCAGTTTTGCATACAAGCTCCCTATCTGAGGAATGCCTGCTTGGGAAAAGGCTCTTCAGTGATTGGCTGGTCCTTAGGAAATGTGAGGCCTGAGCTGGGGTTGCTGGTTTTTCACAGACTGAATTCACAATGCTGCCCATCAATTTAAAGATTTAGGGATGGATTTCCAAACATCTGGAAACTGGAAGTGAATTTTGAAGTATCTTCGGGAGTTCATAAAAGGGGGTGGTGGTCTCAGGTTTGAGACAGGAAAGAACGGAAAAGCAGCTAGATCGATTTGTAGCATTGAGTGGACTTTAGGTAGTGAATACCTCTTGTCCAGAACCGAAGTCGCCATGGCTTCCAGACAGTAAATTGTGTCTCGCTCTTGACTGTCACGTAGTAGGTGATATTTTGATTATTTCCATGTCCTCACATAATAGTATGCTTCCTCAGGAAGCAAACTCATAGGAGTGTGATAGGGGGAAAAGCTACAGAACTACAAATTTGTGTCAGTTTCTCAACTTCGTTTATTGTATAGAAAATGTGGAGCCCCATGAAGCCTTTCAAGTGTGCAGCCTCCAGGTTGTGAGAATGAAGGTCCTGGTTATGACTTGAGTCCCTCATTTGAATTTCCCATATTTACCCTCTGTTGCTTTAAATTGGACCGTAATCCTGTATTGTTTTCAAAGTATGGGATAAAATGACATGTTATTTTATAATTAATTATTTATAATTATTCGTTATAATTTCCCCAGATTTGTAGAAAACATGTCATTTGGACATTATTAATTTAATAGAGTCATTATTTTAAAAGAATATTTAAAAGAATTCCCTATTCGAGAAAATTTGATGTTTGGGAAAGATTTTAAGATATTATTGAACATGAACTTGAGTTCTAATAGCTTGGGTTCATGATAGGGGTGTGCATAGTGACTCTGATCTTGTGTGTAGATCGACTTTTAAGTGCCAACACTGCTAAGTTTGTCTTATAGTGTGCTGGCACCATGGTGGAAAAACAGTGTTCCCAGTGTGATTGGTTTGAAAGCTTGATGCTGTCTTCAGTTTCTTTTCGCTGTTGCTGTGATGAAATACTCAGATGAAAGCAATTTAGGGGAGAAAGGGGTTCATTCTGGCTTAGGGCTCACCGGTACAGCCCCTTTACAGTGGGAAAGTCAAGACAAAAGGAGCCGTCGTTTACAGCTGGAGAAGAGAGTGACGTGACGTTAGCTTGCCCAGCTCCCTTTCTCCTTTTGACTCTGTGCAGAATGTTAGTCTGGAATGGCACCACAGTCCTGGTACACCTCAGTTAATCAAGATTATCCTTCAGGCATGCCCAGAGGCTCCTCTTCCAGGTGACTCTACAGTTTATCAAGCTGACAATTGAGATGAACCCTCACAAACACCAAGTAATTGACCGCCTTTGGGTGTATCTGCTAACGCCACACCATTTCCATTTATGGCCTAATGCCATAGCTTCTGTCTGTATGACAAGATCTATTTCTAAGGAAGCAGTTAAGATCCTCAACCCTAGGTGAGGAATTTATGGCCAGTCCAGGAGGCTTTCCATCTGTCTACTGTCTGCGTGCACACGAACACATGCTATTATTTCTGCAGAAACAGAAGTCTGGAAGGACTAGATGAGCCCAGGGGGAGCAGTGGTGGTCAGAGCCAGCGTTTTAACAGCTGTTGGGATTGTGTGTCAGTTCAAATAGTCTAGAAAAACAGGAAATTGAGCTGCTAATGGGAAAATGACGGGGACCCTTCCATTCTGGGCTCACTGAATATGCCGCGCTTCCCAGACCAATCAAATCAACAGTAGTCAGGGTAATTATGGGAACCATTGAGTTCACTTTCTCACTTGTGAAAAGGGATGGGAGTGGAAGCAGAGTGGAATGGCTGAAAAGCAGCCTGGTGTCCTTGCCTTGTTTTGTGCCCAGTTGCCACTTGCTGTCTAAGAGGATGACATCTCTGTTTTCTGTCCTTCGGCCACTCTCTCTGCTCTCTGACTCTGGTGGATGGCTGCAAACTTTCCGAGCAAAGCCTGGCTTTGTCCAGTGCCTTTGTCCTAGCTCTTGTTCCTTCCTATGTGTCACCCCCATACATCCTCCGTCCTAAGATGTGTCATTCTCCGTCCTCTGTCCTAAGATGTGTCATTCTCCGTCTCCAGAAAGCAGTTAGATACTCTTGATTTTTTTTTTCTGTGCTTCAAGAGATTGAAGCTGAAACTAGCAGAAAGGAATGTCTATAAGGGAAAATAAGTGCGTTTAAAATGTTGATTTTTTTTTTTAGGGTCATATGCTACTAGACTTTATCTCTGCATAAATGCTTATATACAGCGCATGAATGCATGCTTGTGTGTATGCACATGTGCATGCTTATGCGGAAAAGCCAGAGATTGACCATGAGTGTACATAGGTGGATTGCTCTCCATCTTTTTGTTTTTTTGGCAAAGTCTTCCTCCCTGAGCTCAGATCTCACCAATTGGTCAGAGTGCTGACCACAGAGCTCTGGGGATCTCCCTGTCTCTGCTCCAGCACTAGGGTTACAGATGTCTATTGTACCACATCATGCCCAGCTTATATGGTACTGGAGATCTGAGCTTAGCCCTTCATGTTTGTGTGGCAGGCACTTCCTCCCTGAGCCGTCCTGCAGCCCCCACGCTTTTTTATTTTCTCTCTTTTGTAGATTCGTTTTTGCTGTGATAGTGTCTTCCCTATGAACTGTTTTTCCATCTAGGAAAGTGTGAGCTGTGCCATCATTTCACAGAAAAATATTTAACTCAGGTGATCTGAAAGGAAATATACTCACTTTCCCCTTAACATCCTATTCGGGACAAATTTTCTCTATGTATTTCCACCTCTAGTTCACTGTCCTTTAGCATATTTTCTGGTTGAGATTCAGTCTGCTTTGGAATGTGCGCTGTTCAGAAGAGATTCTCACCTTCCAAGTATGCTGTTACGTGTTTTGTCGAACTGTATAAGGACTTCATTCATACAGAATGCTAAGAAAATGCAGCCCTGGGAGTGGTTAAGTCTGAGAACGCATTTCCAGCACTTAAAACAAATGGGTTTGAATTTATTTAGAGAAGTTCTTAGGATTTTGAAGTCAAATTCATGATTTCAGGTACATTTTTGAGGTGCAGCATTTTGGGATTAGCATTTTTACAGATGGAGAAGGCTGCAAGCTTGAATTGATGGTGCTGCTAAAAGCTTTTGGGGTTAAATGAATATTAGTCATAGCCTTTGATAACACAAATCCATTCTCTACCCATTAAGCACATTTCCAGTTAAAATTGGCCAGCTGTAGCAGCTCGTGCCTGTAATCTCAGCAGTAAGGAAGGTTGAGGCAGGAGGATTTCTCTAAGCTCAAATTGAGCTATATGTGTAGTTTGAGGTCTACCTGTTGTTCTGAGCAAGAGCTTCTCTCCAAATCAGAGAGAGAAAGACAAAGACAGAAAGGGGATAAGCGTGCCAATCGTCAACAGTGGAGTATTTGAAAATTGAATTAGGTCATTCATTGGTTCTTTATAATGACTTTGTCAGCTAAGTGGCTTAGAGACCACAGTTCTGGAATCCCACAATGTTTGAGCTGGTTTGGACGCAAAGGTGAAGTAAATCACTGATAGTAATGGTTTGGGCCCCTACAAAGGGAAAAAAGGATACCAGAGGCCTTTTGTTTCACAGTCAGGGACCAAGTGGTGAGCATGTCGTAACTTCCAATCTGTCCATTTTTACTCTGTGCTTCGAGAGATTTCCTATCAAGGAGGCGATTTGTGAAAGTTCCTGCGCTTTGCCGTTCACTCCCGTCGTGAGAGGCATCTGGGATGTCTTATGGCGCAAAGGGCACAGCCCTCTGTTGATTCTAGCATTATTCATCGTGCAGTGAGATTTGGGTGGTGGGCGAGGAACGTGTCCCGGTTTAGTCAGCACAGAACTGCTGCGCCATTGTGGCTCCAGGGCATTTTCTGGGAATGAGGCACAGCCTCGCAGGCTCCAGCAGATCCTCTCAGGGACACGTAAGGAGGACAAAGGTAGTGTTGCTTGCGAGTCCAGAAGGGAGGTCAAACAGTGTAATGCTGCCAAGGAAAAACTCTTTTGGGTGATGCATGCATTTAAATCTCAGGATTTTAAAGGTATAAAACCATGTTTATTTTCAAAATTTTGAATGTTTTGAAATTTGTGGTAACAACTCTATATACAATTTGATTTTTTGAAAATTTGTGTATCAGTTGTGTGTATTATTTTCTTTCCTTTAGCCCTTTGTAATTGGCTAACATTTTCACACTCTTTACCTCAGAAACTGATTTCAGGGGGTTTTAAAGGGGAGAACTGTCTTTTATTCTACTTAGGTTAGGTGAGAATGTGTCTTTTGCTAAATGCAAATGTTAGGATGATCAAACCTGTACTTGGGATGTAGATGAAAAAAAAGGAACCAGCAGCCAAGATCATACATTCAGAGAGTTGATAAATCAAAGACAAACGCTTCTGATGGTGGAGAAACACTTGCTTGGGCTGATGCTGGCTGGCCTTGTCGCTAAACAAGCAATTCTGAGCGCTTTGATCTATGGCCCTGTTGTGAAACACTCAAGTGATCTTAGATTATTTGCAATGTTTTATGCACAAGGTTGTATACAACCTCTTCAAGAGCAACTTATGTAACTTTGGGGACACAGCTTGGCTCAAACCTGACATGTCTTCCAGAGGCTCATGTTTGGGGAACTTGACTCCCAGCTGGTAGCACTCTTTTGGAAGGATGTTTTTGGCCTAGGCTAGCTGAGGTGGGGGTCACAGGGGCTGATCTTTGAGGGCTGACAGCAGCCTGGTGCTACTTCAGGTTCTAGCTCTGTTTCATGGTCCTTCCAAAACTGGTACCTCGGTACAGGGTCTGGCTGCCCGGAAATCCCCCTGGCTTCTTCATCCTACCAGGGATAGGAAAAGCTATGAGCCACAGTGAGCTTCTCCCTCACAAATCGCTTCTGTCAGTATTTTGTCCCCGTAAGAAAAACGATACAGCAGCAGGGCGCTCTAATCTGTAGTCAAATTGACAATTATG
Source organism: Microtus pennsylvanicus (assembly GCF_037038515.1). Lineage (NCBI taxonomy): Eukaryota > Metazoa > Chordata > Mammalia > Rodentia > Cricetidae > Microtus > Microtus pennsylvanicus. The sequence continues at coordinate 16,599,024 of NC_134587.1, forward strand.
CCGATAAAGGTGACTGCACCGTGTGTATGGGTTGTATCACTATCTGGTTCTTGTTTTCCCAGTAGGTAGTATATTGAAATGACACGGAATGACATGAAACAGTGAGAAAGCTCTTTTGACCCCCTTCGTGAGGGCCATGTAGATTCCCCCCTCCCCGGTGATAGGTATTAATACCAACACCCCTTGTGGTACAGAGTGGTTCTTACCTATAATCCCAGCACATGGGAGGTTGTGGCAGGATTACAATGAAATCAGATCAAGATCAGCTTGCGTAAGAGTGGGACTGTCTCAAAAGCACCAGTAAGACAACTCTGAACAGGCATAAGCAAAAGTCATCACAAATCAAAGCACACTTGCAACAACAAAATGAGCATTTCCTGTCCCCCCCGCCCCCCAGCCGTACCCAGGCCTCATGCATGATCACGCCGAGCGCTAGTTTTACTGTTTCCTTGGGATCCTCGTAGGAGACTGTATTTTTTTTTACTGTTACATTTATATTTTCCCTTATTTTAAATATTGATTTACTGAGCTATGCATTTTTCTCTGCTCTCCTCCCTTCCTCTCCCCTCCCCTTCAACTATCTCCCATTACTCAGATCTTGCAGGAGGCTATAATTTAAAATTTTTTCACCTGACGGCGGTGGCACATACCTTTAATCCCAGTACTTGGGAGGCAGAGGCAGGTGGATCTTTGTGAGTTTGAGACCAGCCTCGTCTATAAGAGCTAGCTCCAGGACAGGCTCCAAAGCTTATAGAGAAACCCTGTCTCAAAAAACCAAAGAAAAAATTTTTTTTTTCCTCAGGTACACACAACAAACATAATTTAAATAGTAAGCAATATACTGGTTAGTAGACTGGTGCTAGCACACTAACAAAGTTAGTTTTTTAATTATTTTTATTCTTTAAGTGTGTGTGTGTGTTTATGTTTACATATGAATCCGGTGCCCTCAGAGAACGTGGGATCTCCTGAAACTGGAGTCACAGGTCATTTATGAGCCATCTTGATGTGGTTTCCTGGGAACCAAACGTGAGCCCTCTGTTAGCACTATGGGCGCTCTTAACCATGGAGCCCTCTCTCCAGTCCCAATAAAGTTGTCTTCTGACAGAAATAATATTTTACGATGAATGAGATGTAAAATTTCAGCCAATTAAATAGCATGAAGATCTTGTTTCACGGTCACGTAGCCTCTTCTCAGGTAATCAACAGCCGTGTGCCCTGCACTTGAAGAAGTGTGTCTTTAGAGTCATGAGCAAAAGTGTGTTTGCATATTTTTTTTACCCGGTAATGCTGGTTTGTACCTTGCTTTAAACTTGGTAGACCTTAGTATGCGTTCCTATTCCTTATAAAGTCCCTCCCCCCTTTTTTATCTTCCTGTTGGCAGGCCTTATCCTTAAGCTACTAAGTGATCACGATAATATTCTTACATCTCCTGTGAGATAGGAAAAAGAAAGGCTGAGGCCGTGTTCTTGGTTGCGACTTTTGTGTAAATATCAGATTTTTCATGTCATTTCTGCACAAACTCAGGCCAGCAACGATTAGCTTTTAGATGGGAATTATTTGAATTTGTGGGGACTTGAGTTGTAAGTTGACGCTGGGGATGGAAGCAAAAGAGCCGCTTCTCTAGGAAAGTAGGAGAAACTCCGCTGCACCGTCCGTTGGAGTGGGTAGAGTACTAACTTAACTTCTGTAAGCACAGACAGACAGGCAGTTGCTGAGATTGCCGTCGAGTGCGGTACTGTCAAATCACTGGCATAGATTTTTCCATCATTCTTGAGATTCTGTGTCAGCTTTGTGGTCCCTGTGGTCCATACTCAGTCTGATACTCACTCTTTAAAAAGTGAAAATTCCTAATGCTGTTGCTTTCGTTTCATATTTATGGGGCAAAATCAACAGGATGCATAGACAGTGCTGTTCTGTAGGTTTAATATTCCTGCTTGAGTCAGGACAGGAAAGGAGCGTTTGATTTGTAAGTCAGGCTAGGAGGTCTGAAATTGAAGAAGGCAGGAGTACCTAATCATTCTTCCTTGTGTCAAGGCTGGAAAATCCAGACTGTCGGTGGCCTTGGCATTTTGGCGCAGGATGCCTATTAGCAGAGGAATATGCCTGTTGACACAAGCAACAATGGATTGAAACGTAAGATAGAATTGTGAGTGGTCTATTTGTTCCGGCCCTAGAAAGAACGGACAAAAATTGGGAGATGTTAGGAAGGCAAGAAATTAAATTGTGTCAGGCGTGGAGGTGCAGGCCTATGTCTGAAGCACTCTTTATGATCCAGAACTCTGAGGACCCCAGCAGGAGGATCTGAAGGGTCAGGTCACTCTGGACTACATAATGAGGTTCAATCTCAAATAACAAACCCGTAACAACTTCCATCTCCCCAGATGGCCAAATGATTACCTCCATATCACAACCCTGCTCATGGACAGTTCTGAGGATTCTTTTCTCCTTAGATTTAAGTGTTGCTGGATTTGTGGCTTGGTTTTTACCAAAATGGGTGTAAAACTACAAACTATAGTTCATAGAAACACATTCATCTGTAGTTTTTTCTTCCATTTTTTTTCCTAAGGATATTTTGGCAATGCACCGGCATTTTCTAGTCTCCTAAAATAAGACGAACTCCTAAGCCAGAATTTATCTTCACAATTAACAACAGCAAAACAATAAGACCTTTGAGGGAAAGGTAGGGCGGAAAGAGAGGTGTTGACAGGCATGGGTATGAGGGTGTATGCGGGGGAGGCGAGAGTAATCTGGATGCATTCTATACATGGATGGGATTTTCAGTGAACACAATTAATTCTAAACAAAACAAAATGCCCTTTGTGAAATGATAACCTATGGACAGGTGATCCTGCAGTCTTGGTGTATTTAAAAGTGAGTCACATTCCCTTCATTCAGAGCTGCAGCCTCCTGACAATTGGCTGGGGGAAGGAACCAGCACACTTGACTCCCTGGCATTTAACAGCATTGGTTTTGGTTTCCGACAAAACTGGTCCATCCAGAAGTCATCTGGCACTTGGCAGGCTGCTGTCGTAGGGTGAGCTTGGGCAGAAGAGCTGGCACTGGGTCTCTCTGCATTGTTGCTGGCTGACGCCGGCACGGTGTGACCCTCCTCCATCGTAGAAAAGTCTAGTACCATGGAATCTAACTGTGGAAATAATACCGTGTACCAGGCATGTGCTATGTGTGAGAAATTTCAAATAGCTGTCCACATTATTAGAAAGCAGCCCGTTGTCATGTTGCCACTATTACCGGAACTAACGGGAAGCCAGGGAGGGGCAAGGATGCCCACTTTTCATTTTGCTTTCCCAGGAAGGAGAGGATGGGATTTGGCAAAGCTTCCTAAATCCACTGTGAAAACTCCGTGCTGGGTTCATGGTGCTTGCTTTTGGCCTGCTGCAGGCAGATCCTACACTAATCTTGATGAAACCATCTGCTATTTCCATGGAAGAAAGTGCTATCGGAGTGACTACGAGATTGCCTCAGTGGCATCTGTATGTGAGCAGAGTAAGAGCTTGACACCCTTGTGGCCCCAGGTCAAACACTGAAGAGAACATTCTTTCTATAAACGGACTCCTGCCTCTCATAAACAAGAAGTCGAGGCATGGGGCGCTGTAAATGTGTAAAGTTGTGCATCTGTCTAGAAGCCAACTTTAGTTATGGATAATCACAAAAGCCCTTGCAACTCCTGAATCTTTGACCCCTAAGGAGATTGCGACATGCCGGTTAGTGTTTGAGGGGAGCATGCGCCATGCTTGTCTTGAGACATTAAAGCCATAACTCTTTCTGGGCTCTGGATTGAAAACCTTAATTTTGCCAGATGTGGTGCGGGCTGTGTCATGCGGGCTCCGGAGTAGCTTCGGAAGGAGAATACAAGCTTGAAGGGCAAGTCTGGGCAATTTAGGAATGACCCCGTCTGAGGGGTAAAGGTGCTGGATGACAGATCCTTTGACAAGTATACATGAGTTCCTGGGTTTTGCTGGGCTGCAGAGTCTTTATTGGGACAAATATGGTTAAATGGGTGCCCTTGTTTCCTTTCTGTTGCGGTTTCTCTCTTACTGAAAGCATCTTAAGAAGGAAGGGGTTTATTTGGCTTATGCTTCCAGGTCACAGCTCGTTACTGAGGAAGTGAACCCCAGCAGGAACTGGGGAATGGGAGAATGTTGTGGACGGGCTTTCCAGGCCTGAACTCTGCTAGCTTTGTTCTATGCCCTGGGACCACCAGGCTACAGATAGTGCTGGCTGTCACAGTGGGCTGGACCTTCCCACATCACTTGAGACAGTCACCCACGCACAGGTCTGATCTGATCTAGGCAAATCCTGGGAATTCAGGTGACTCTAGGCTGTGTCAGATTGACAGCAGACAGTAACTAGGACCATGGATTTGTATGTTAAATTGGATTTTTTTCTTTTGACTCATTTTTGTTTGTTGTTTGGTTGTTTTAACAAGACTGTATACTAGGAGTTGAACCTAGGACCTTCTGCGTGCTTGGCAGAAGAGCCTACCACTGAGCTATAGTCCTAGACATTTTTAATTTGTTTGAGACAAGTGTCTATAAACCTTTTTTTTCCTTTTTCTTTCTTTTTTGGGGGGAGGGGGGTCTTCTTAGAATATGCTTAGGCATAGACTCCTTAGCCCTTTAGAATTATTACAGGAACCGGGTGATCCTGGTAAATTGACTTTAGTTGGTGTGTTTCACCAGATAATTTGCCAAGTGGCACAGACTTTTGACAGCTTCAGATGTCAAAAGAATATTCACAAGATATTTTTCAAGTAAGTGATGACCCCCAAATGAGTATTTTTGCAGTCAGAATCCCACTTTTAAAAGGTGCGAGGTTGTGGTAACTAAGTGATACTGAGCATGGTGACACAAATACTATTTTTTTTGATTATTTAAAAAAATTATTTTACATGCCTTCTTTCCTCCTAGTCCCTCCTCTCATCTCCTCTCTGGTCTCACCCCTCAATCCACTCCTCTGTTTCTGTTCAGGAAATGGCAGGTCTCCCATTGATATCAACAAATCATGGCATATCAAGTTGTCATAAGACTAACACCGCCCATGTACTAAGGTTGGGCAAGGTGACCCAGTATAAGGAGTAAGGTCCCAAAAGCCAGTTAAAGGAATCAGAGACAGTCCCTGTTCCACTATTAGGTGTCCCAAAAGACCAAGCTACACAACTGTTACATACATGTAGAGTGTCTAGGTCAGTCGTGCAGGCTCCCTAGTTATTGATTCAGTCTCTTTGAGCCCCTATGAGCCCTGGTTTGTTTATTCTGTGGATTTTCTTGTGTCCTTTCTCCCTCTCTTCTGAGGATTCCCTGAAATCTGCCTAATTTTTGGCTGTGGGTCTCTGCATCTGTTTTAATCAGTTACTGGATGAAGCCTCTCTGCTGACAGCTGGGCTAGCTAGGCACCAGTCTGTGAGTCTAGCAGACTATCAATAGGCATCGTTATATTGACATTTTTTCCTCCAGGAGTGTTTGGTCTCTGGGTCACCCAGTGTATGGATTCTGGTGCTCCAGGCAGCTGACAACACACTTTTAATCTCAACGCTTGGGAGGCAGAGGCAGGTAGATCTCTGTGAATTCTATAGAATATATATATCAAGTTTCAGACCAACTACTAGGGCTTGTATAATGAGAACCTGTCCCAACCTCTGCCCCCCCCCAAAAAAAAAAAACCAAATCACAACAACAAAAAAGACAATGGTGTTGACTTCCCTGATACTGGTCACAGGTGTCATGCCTATTTTCCAGGTGTCATGTTAGCAGCTTGCCATGTTCTCTTGTGCTTAGTGGTAACATGCAGCTGACATCTGGCACCTTTTCTAAAGTGGAAGCTCCAGAGTCACATGACCAGGCAGTGGCAGGTCTGGAAACCAAGCCTGGATGTTACATGAAACTATCTGCATCTTGGGGTTGTTGTACCTTCTGCCTTGGAGAACCCCTGCGTGGCAAGGCCAGAGTGTAACCTTAAATGGGACAAAACACCGAATTTTCTAAATTTTATTTTTCTTAAATCATTTTATTGTAAAGTTAACATGCTTAATACAGAATATTTAAAGAACTAGTGACTTTAAAAAGTAAATATTTTTGCCTTGTGGAGGTGATAATGCAAATAACTGGCATTTTAGCAATTCCCCGGTGCATTATAATCTTGCAAATTTACATCTTTCATGCAAAAAAACCCCAGTGGTCAAATACTCTAGAGAGAGTCGGGTGCAGCAGTTTTATTCTCTGATTATATCCTGGGGATAGAGCCATCTTTGTTAAGCAGGATCCTGATGGGAGCTACTGTAAGCAACATTTTACAAATTCATTTGTTGAAACACGGGTTTATACCTACCTGGAAGTCCACATTCTTTCCGAAGCAGTTCACATAACTTTGTAGACAGAATGCATGCTACTAGATTGTTTTGTGAGCATTTAGGTTTTTTGACTGCGTGTATTTTATTCATGTTTTCTCTAAGTTTATATTGTTCAGTTACTTAAAAATCATTAAAAAATTCTGCTTGGAATGTCTGTGTAGCAAGTACTAAGGGTACCCCTGTGTGGTTTAGGGTTATTTTTAACCTTTCACGTCTTGAGCCTTCGAACTGTTCCCAATGACATCATTAAGGGAAAGGGATGTAGTAAGCCTTAGATTGAGAGAAGGCCACGTTCCAGGCCTGGTGCTGTGAAGGAACTACCCACAGGTTTAATTCCACAGCTAGAATCGGAAAACTGTTGCGGCCTTTAGAAGAATCTGTGATGTCATCGAGAGTAAGATGCCAGAGAAGGGACACTCTTTGGGGAAATCGAGGCACTTAGCTATTGGAGGGAGTTGAACTCTCAGGTCTGAGTGCATGTCATTGCTTGCTTCAGTCAGAGGTGTCCTTTGACTGTGGTGGTGTGATTGGTTTAGAGCTTTTTGAAAGAGATTCCCACTGTGCAGTTCAAGTGGGCCTAAGCTTGCCCTCTGAGTGAGGGGTTTCAGGTGTGTGCCACCAGCCCCACTCAGATGTGTGCATTGCGGAAGTACAGCCCAGTCCGGCAGGACTGCAGACTTGTGAGCACCTGAGGAGGTGTGGTTAACTCTGGGGTGTAGGAGCCTGAACGGCTTTTCACCTCTCAGCCTCCTTTGAAGGGTGAAGAAGCTGGTTCTGTGGCTAGAAATGGATTTGGGAGGGACAGAGTTAGATGTAGGTAAACAGGGCTCAGCCTGTTTAGATGATAGCTCATTTTAAGCATAAGAAATCTCTCTAATCCACTGTTCACTGATTTTTTTTTAATTAACATGTGTTTACTGAAGATGAACTTTATCATATACTGGGTTTGGTATTAGCAAGAACTGTACTAATAATATTGCTGTAATACATAGATGTTATATTCATAGAATAAATTCATTATGGCTAAGTGGAATAGCCTGATTCTGTCTTCTTAATAATGTAAACCTTTGGCTGGCAGATGGCTTGGGGGTAGAGTTCCTTGTGTTTAGGCCTGACACCCTCAGATTCATCCCTGGACCCCACAAGGTGGCAGGAGAGAACCCATTCCTGAAAGTTGTCCTCTAACTTCCCCTCGTTCTGTGGCATTCACACATGCTTGAACACACACACACACACACATACACACACACAATCTTTAATCAACCTCTGAGGCATGTAAACAATAATACTTTGAGTTTATATAATGAAAATCCAAATCTTTGAAATGCCAGTTACTATGAACATCAAATAGTTTTTTGCTTTTCTGTATTGGATGGCATCATGTCTGGTTCGTAAGGTGTCTGGGTCTTTTGAGGAGTGTACGGGTATGGAGACCGTATGAATGTGTGTATTCTTCTCTGCTTCCCTGGTCAGAATTCTTCTAAGTTTGCTTTTTAACGGACTCTAAGAAGTTAGCACAGATTTTTTTCTTGGCTATAACCCAGTATCAAAACTGCCTTTCTCAGCCTGGGCTTCTAAAGGCAAGTGTGGAGAAATCTGGCCTCACCATGGAGCACACACTGGAAGGGCCACTGAGGTGCCAAAGGGAAAATTCCTGGAGGGAATATTTTGTAACCCAGGAGGAATGAGGTTCATTGCTATGGCAGCGAGAGACGGTTCACTTTGGCTTGTTTCTTCCCTGCCAGGCTGGTTGGCTCAGTAGGCATGGGTCACGCTGCCAGTCTGACAGGCCGCAGTGACAGTCATTCTTCATCTGAGGAGACTCTGGCAAGTCATCTTTATTGTCTTCAACTTGGGACTGGTCTTCCTAGAGTGATAAGACACCTGAAGTAGCTGTATGTAAAGAGAAGAACAAAAGACCAGTAGCAACTCTTTGAGCACAAGTTCATGTAATCAATGTCTACAGCTGAGTGGTTGAAGGTTTGGAATAGCTACTGTATCATTCATATGATGTATACATGATGTTTTGAGGTACGGTCACTCTCAGTGGCCAGAAAGCCCCCAAATATGCTGGCTGGCCACAGAACCCAGGCATTAACCTGTCTATCCCTTGAACCCTGGGGATTGCCTGACTTCGCTTGGTTTCTAAAGGTTTCAGAGTTTACAAGGCAAACCTCCTGTGGACATGGATAGGGGCTGAGCTCTCTCCCTTGCCCCAGCTCTCAGTTTCTGCTTAGTAAGTCTGTAGTGGATACTTGGCTTGCGATCATGGGTTCCCACGTATAAATCAGGCTGTTTTGTAACTCATTAATTCATGGAATGCGATTCTCTGTAAGCACAGTTTTCTAGCCTGTAGCAATCATTAGAAAAGGCTCTACCCGGTAAGATGAAGAGATAGTAGAAGTACACCTTGTCTGTATTAAAACATTTCATTACCTTTCCCTGTAGGAAAGAAAATAAGCAACCACACAAGTGGATTTGATCGTTAGGATGCTTCCTCGTCAGAACACTTTGTCTCCGAGCCTAGGACGTCGTCTCTTATATAAGGAGTTTTTCTTTGGTGCCTTTATGTCCATCTGTGCGCACAGACTAGACACTGCTCACTGTGTTCTTCAAGTCACTTTTCACATCTGTAATTAGAAGTGCTATGTAATTTATGTATGCAGTCCTGACAGGTTCTCTGGGAGATGGGGGGAAGTCAGGTAAGAGGAGCTGTTTCATGTTGTGTTCCAAGGTGCCATCATCGCTGTGCCAAATGAGTCTGTTTAATTAAAAGTTGTTAGGGCCATTTCTGAAGGAAGACACATTTTTATTTTTTTATTGTTTTTAATTGAGCTATATATTTTTCTCTGCTCCCCTCCATTTAACACCTCCTCTTTGTACCTCCCACGTAATCTCCACACTCCCGATTTACTCAGGAGAGCTTGTCTTTTTCTGCTTCCCATGTAGATTAGATCCGTGTATGTCTGTCTCTCTTGGGGTCCTTTTTGTTGTCTAGGTTCTCTGGGATTGTGAGTTGTAGGCTGGTTTTTCTTTGCTTTATGTCTAAAAACCACTAATGAATGAGTACATATTATATTTGTCTTTCTGAATCTGGGTTACCTCACACAATATGATGTTTTCTAGATCCATCCATTTCAAATTTCAAGATGCCATTTTTTTCTGCTGTGTAGTACTCCATTGTGTAAATGTACCACATTTTCCTTACCCATTCTTCGATTGAGGACATTTAGGTTGTTTCCAGGTTCTGGCTATGACAAACAATGCTGCTATGAACATAGTTGAGCACATGTCTTTGTGGTACAATTGAGCATCCTTTGGCTGTGCTTTGAACTGTCTTGAATAGGAAGACTTGGACATTCATGAAGTTAAAAAAGAAATTAGGAGGCAAAACTAACTGTTCCTCATTGATTTTCTTCTGAGATAACCTTTAAACATCTTCTAGCATTTTAAATCAAGGATGCACTCTAAATGAAAGTTGGTGAAAAATGGCCTCAGGTTTATAAATAGCCTGCACCTACTTGTTGCGGAGCGATTTAATCTTCAGCCTTATATTCCCTTGTGCTGGACACATTTTCCTTAGACGTTTGTATCTGTGAAGCTTCTTCTAATTAAGGTTGAGTTTATTTTTGTTTATGTATTTGTTGCTTGGCCTTATTTAGTCGTCCACGCCCCTTTCGTTCTGTCAAAGATATTTTGCTTGAGGTGTCATACAGTATGTATTACCTTTATGTAAAAATTTTTACAATGTGTGCATGATGTGTGCAGGAATATACATGCCACAGAATCCCGGTGAGGACAGAGAACAGCTTCCTGGAGTTGATACTCACCTTTCTTTCACCTTTATGTGGGGCCCAGAGATGAAACAGGTCATCAGGCCCACAGGACAATTACCTTTACCTACTGAGCTATCTTGCTGACCTCTTTAAAAGTATTTTTGTAATGCAGGTAGGCTATGTTGAAATGATTAACATTCCATTGTAAAGTTCCCTTGACGCTTTTCAGCCATTTTTTTTAAATCCCCAAATAAATTTAGATTTGGAAATAAGATTTGTCGGGTTGAATTCAACTTCCGTATTATTTCTGTGGTCTTGACTTTGCCTCCTCAGAAGTGTGCAGGCATATTCTGATCTGTTTTCCTTCCTCTGAAGTCTCACTTCTTCATAAAACTCCCCATTCTTTTTGTCCTTGTCCCTCCCAAGAGCTGTTCAGCTAACAGTTGGGGTTTCCACAAGCCCCAGGGTCTGCTGGGTGGGAACTTAATAAAACCACAGTTATTCAGCCGGGCGATGGTGGCGCACGCCTTTAATCCCAGCACTCGGGAGGCAGAGGCAGGCGGATCTCTGTGAGTTCGAGACCAGCCTGGTCTACAGAGCTAGTTCCAGGACAGGCTCCAAAGCCACAGAGAAACCCTGTCTCGAAAAACCAAAAAAAAAAAAAAACCACAGTTATTCTATTCTGCTTCAAATGTATGCACTCAGAAGGTTGAGGGGGATTGATGCTGGACATCTTCTAGGCCTTCCACGGGATTCTGGGCATTGGAAAAAACTGCAGATCACTGGCTAGTTGCTAAATTGGGGACTTATCAAATTGTCATCTGTGGTAGTGGCAGTCATGGGAATCACCTGTGTTGTAGCAGCTGTCAATGTTCTCAGAGAGTTGGTAAGTGACCGGTGGAGGAATAGCAGTGTCGGGACCAAAGCGATGGCACTTAGGAGTGGAGGGCGGGATGTGGACTGAATACCACTTCAGTGTTCTATAGGATTAAGTTATTAGTTTCCAACATTACACTGGGTGGCACAATTCTTTCTATAACTTTTCTGCAGTTAAAAATCTGTCTTTGTAACCAGAATATACTAGTGGAATTAGGATTAATGCCTTCATTCACGTAGTAAATAGTAGCAATAAAGATGGACAATAATAGGTACCCAAAACCTGACCAGTTATTCAATATGTTGTAAAATTGTTTCATGCCATAAAGGGGGGGGTAAACAGTAGGTATAAAAAGGGCAAGCTTTCCTTGTGGCTAGAAGTTTATTATTGGTTGGGGAGGTTGTCTAAGGGACTCGATGCTCATTATGGGAAGTCCAGTAATAAAGGCTGCTTTGGAAGGCCTGAGGCATCCTGGGAGAGGAAACTCTTAAGCTGCCCTTCCTCCTTCCTTTCACCTCTTCCTCTTCTTCCTTTTGCTTTTCTTTTTTTTTCTTTCCTTGCTCCTCCTGCTCCTCATCTTTTGAGACAGTAGCTCAGGCTGTTTTCAAACTTGTGATTCTCCTGCCTCATGCTTTTGAATGCTGGAACTAACAGGTATGAGTCACTGTGCCCTGCTCTGGAGCTCGTCTTCAAGGGGTGTAGATCCTGCAGCTGAGGTGTGCAGAGAACGTGCTACACATTCAGTCAGCTGTTAGCTGTTCTGTCCCGGGGCACAAGGGGTCTTATGGTGGAGGTCTGGTTTTTCTTGTAATATTTATTACACCTACAAGGATATTGGCAAACCTGTTGTCCGTCCACTAACAACCCTAGTGCCTGTCAAGGCACCACGGACACATGGTTCCTTACTTTGCTTTCTGGCCTCACCTCCCCCAGGCTCTTTCTGCCCACATTCCTTTCACACCTGGGAAGCCAACTGGAGCTTCCTTAGAAATCCGGAGAATTTCACTCCTCTCTCTGCCCAGGCCTTTTTCCTCATCGTGTGGAATTCTACTGGCCCAGCTCAGCTGTCCAGAGGCATCATAGGATTGTCAGTGTTGCAAGTTCCACATTCTACATTCTTGAAGCTTTCCGGGATCCTTGAACCAATACTTTTCTTCTTCCTGATTGTCTCCAGGGTTGCAGGCTTTTACACAAAATGGCGAACTTAAGTACAAAGATCTACTCAGTTTTTTTCTCCACTTTAGCACTTAACTTGCATTGATTTTTCCACGGGAGGCTTTCAATAATTGCTTTGTTTATAATTAGGACTTTGATGATCTAATACATTGTACTTTTTACAAAGGAATATGCAGTGAAAGAATTCATATTTTTGAAATAGCTGCCTATTTTAGTTCCCCCTTTCCCTTTTCCCTTGCCTTTACTTGCCAGGTAAAGGAATCTGAGCATGTACTTCTCCAAGTAGCCCTGGGACTTGTTCTGTAGACCAGGCTGGCTTTGAAATTAAAGATGCCTCTGCCTCCCAATTTTTGGGATTAAAGGTGTATGCCACCATTACCTGGCCTGGATATGTACTTTAAGATACGCTAAAAAATGATTTGGGGAGGGATGATCCTATTATTTGACAAAACTTTTCCTTGGGAGATGTACCACACCCATCTACTCACCCCAGATAGGGACAGACCAAAGTACATATACCACCAAAGTTCAACTTGCTGAGCAAATGAGGTTTTTGTCGTTACGTAGAGGAATATGGGCGAGGGGTTGTTTGCGGGAGCAGAAATGACTCAAAGACAGAGTACCAAAGCCCTCATGACAGATGACAGCTCACAAGCCTGGGGAATCTGGAACACACAGCACAGCCTAGAGGGAGCTCAATAGGTCGAAGACTGTCCTTTCCAAGTGACTCAGTGGTCTAAACCTCTTCCAGGCAGCTGGTTTGGTCTCAGAGCTTTTCTTTCTGGCTCAACTCCACTCTCAGCTGTTTTTGCTTATTTTGGCAGACAGGGGCCTAGTGAGTCTGGTCAGTTTCAGGGACTTCCTGAAACTATATCGAATTGTTTGCCTTCCTGTTAAGCAGTTTCCTGCAGGACTGAATGTTTCAGTCCCAGGGGAAACTGTTATGTAACAGATCCACAGACCTTTAACCAATTGTGGTTTTGTGATGGTTGTTTAAACATTGCTTGAAAAAATACCGCAATTCTCTTCCTTGGCTGTTTTAAGAGCCGTGTCCCGTGGCAGGGCCTTGATGTGCTTTAACAGGTTTCTCATGTGAGGTTAAGGAAAGGAGAGAGCCATGTTTTCATGTTGGGCCTCTCTAATTTCAGTGAATGTGTCCTTCTTCCCCACTACAGTCTCCTGTTTTATTTACTTAAGAATTCATTATGCATACATTTCTGACCCAACCTCTTTGCTAGGAGATCAAATCAAGTTCAGCTTCAGGGTCTGCTCAGAGTAGAAATGATTTTAGCGTAAGCCCTTCTCCAAACTAGCTTGTTAGCTAGCAAGTGCTTAAGTCAACAAAGTTAGGTTAATCAATCAAATTAATAATAAAAGAGGGTAAAAGGTAAACATTGGTTCAGAGTCACTTACGTCAGCTCTGGTCAACTGATGGAGAATTGATTTTGCTTCTGCTGTCTTTGTTGCATAAAGGACAGATAATGAAGGAGCTTGGTAGAAAGCGATGGAAGTTTAGGGATTTTTTTTAGAGTTAGAGTAGTTTGCTTTCAACTGGAAGAGGAAAAAATATTAAATACACTTTTAAAACATCTATGCTTGCCTGGTTTTCTTTTTAATTTCTTTCTTGTCTCAACTAATTTTGGTGTTTGGTGTTGTTTTGTTGTTGTTTTGATTTGTTGTTGTTTTGATTGGTTGTTGTTTGTTTGTTTGATTGATTGATTTGCTTTATGTCTTCAGACCAAAATGGAGGTAGGAAAGAAAAATTGACAGAATGGTTATCTTGATGTCTTAATATCTTCTTTCTCATCAGTATTCAAACTTTGAGATAAATGCAATCGGCAAATTCTTGGACAGTTTACTTATTCCGTGTTTAAGCACTGTGTGCCAGGCTACAATTGGCCAGTCTAATTTATTAACACCTTATTCGATGTGAAATCTTATGTGGGACGTGGGTTCTGTTAGCTGCATTCTAGCGTTGGTAGTCTGTGAGCGCTACTGCTGTGTTTGACCCTGTTTAGCTTAGCGAGGGAAACTCAAGACAAACGAAGCATTGCCTCCATTGTAACTCATAGCTGATGCCTACTGGTTTATCCATTTTATTCAGGTGAAAGATTATCTTCTTGTGTGCACAGGAGAGACTTCCCATAGGGAGTTTGGCAAAGCTTTGTAAAAAGCAGCCTTTTGGGCCTCAGGTGGGGGCTCCAAGTCCTTTGATGATACAGCTCCTCTGACATTAGCAGTCCCTGCCTTCAGTTCCTTGTACCTGGTGGCAGGGCTGGGGATAGAAGGGGTGATGGAATAAAAAGCGAAGTTCTTGCTACATGTTCTAATGTCATACAGACACAGATCTGAAATAAAATAGCATTTTTTTTCTTGCTGGATGGCCTAGGGCAAGTTATTTAAATCCTCATAGCCATTGTTCCCTTGCTTACAAAATGAGATGAAAACTAATTGTGTGTCTGTGTGTGTGCAGTGTGCGTGAAGAAGGACCCAGACACCTTATTTTCCAGTCCCTCTCTTCATTTTCCCCATTGAACAACTCAGTCGTGACCATATTAAATAAAAATCACTGAAAAAAAATTCAGCTGTTCCATTAGATTTTCTGATAATTTTCTAAGATACTTTAGTTGCCCGAGAAATGTTTTGGGTTCTGGAGAGCAAAGGCTAGAGTTGACATCAGAAGCCTTCTGTTGTTTTAGGAGGGAGAGAGATGCTGTAGTAGATGAACTTGTTCACCACTTTTTACTGCTTAGCTGGTAAGGGAGTACCAAGTCTACACTAAGCTGAGAAGTAATGAGGAAAAACATCCCTGTGGATGTCAGGAGTCCCTTATGTGATAGGATAATACTCTCCGGTGCTGTCACTAAACCAAGTGGCCATGGTTTGTGGTAAAATCTTCCTCACAAGCATGTTTTATGCTATGATTTCGTGTCCTCTTTATTCCATGAGACCTCTTGGTGGGCACATTCTTTCCCTAGTAAACTGAACATACAACCATGAAATCGTCATTGTTGATTATAAACAAAGATCTTTTATGTCAGTGTGTGTATACATATGCGTGTGTGTGCGTGCATGTGTGTGTGTGTGTGTGTGCGTGTGTGTATTTTAGCCTCTGGTACTGTTTAGCTGTGCTTTAAAAAGCAGTTGACTTTCAGGTGGCATCTGAGTCCAGTGAAGATGTAAAGGATCCCTTGCAGGGCCGGCATTTCTGCTTGTCAGACCATTTGATGACACGCAACCAAATGCGTCACTTTCCGCAACCTAATTCTGGGAGAGCTGAAAGTTCAATTTTGTTTTTCTTTTAGAGTTGGAAGTTAAATATGTTGGTCTCAAGTCCTCAAGAAAATTGTCATTTAAAGGAATAAATAGTGAAATCTTTGAAATGAATACAGTAACCCTAATTTACTTGAGCTTAGTTAAATGCATTTTATTTGGCTATGTCACAGCCATGGGAAAATATAGAAATATAAAGTTATAGTTTACTTTGTTGTTTAATGTTCAAGTAGCTTGAACATTATATTCAATGTTCAATATGTTATAATATAATATGTTCAATTATATTATAATGCTTAAGCATGACAGTTACTTTCCTTGCCCATACCGTATTAAAAGGGTATCATAGCGGTGACTTTAACACTCAAATCAGCTAGCAGTTTTCAGGGGCCTATTATATACCAGGTGCTATACTAAACTAGACTATACTAACTTGTATTTTATTTTTATACAGCATCAATCTGGGTGCTAATATATTTGTCTTACAACTTGGAAAAATTCAGTGGGGACAATGAGAATCTTGGCAGTCACAGGCGTATAAGGCGGTCGCACTATCTGAAGCCATTCTCTGTCCCCTAGCCTGGTTTGTGATCACCAAAGTTGTATCCCGAATGCTCCTGTTTACACATTTGTGGAAAGCGCTTCTGTGTGAAGTGAAACTGAGTGGTTGATTTCAGTGTTGGAGAACAAACACGGAGCCTGCAACTAGCTAGGAGGGTGCTTATCACTGAACTATACTCCAGTTATTCCAGATTGTGAATTGTTAAAACTATCACACAGATACGAACTAAGATTAAAGAATCCTAGAGACACAGACAGAATATGGCCTGCCCACCATCCTGTATAAATCACATGTCCTGAGGGCACTGCCCACCAGCCAGTTCCGTTTTGAATGTGGATCCCAAATGTCTTCTTGTAGAAGAGAGGTGCTCAATATCCTATATATATTATGGTTTCAGTTCTTCTGTAAAGCAGAAATTCACAGTTGAAAGGCATTCAAATGTTCTTGGCTGACCTAGTTTCTTACATAATTCCACAAGTCTCAGAAGTAAAATAGTTTTGTTGTCTCATTTGTGGTACTCGATGTTGATTAAAAAAAAAATAATAGCATGAGTCTCAAAGTACCTTCGCCTACTGTGGTAGCCAGTTTCCGTTTGCAGTGTGTGGTCCTGTCTACTGCTAATATGGGTACCACCAAGTGGGGGCAGGAGAACCAAGAACATGCTGGGGGCGTTTAGGTTTAGAATGAAAGCAAATGTGTTTGGACATCCCAGGCCTCTGAACTGTTGAATCTCAGAAAGAAAATATTGCGACAGAGGATTCTGAGTATTAAATATGTCTAGAGTTTAAGTTGGAGAATATAAGTGAATTTTTTTTTTGCCTTTGAACTTTTGCTTTTTGTATTTTTCCTTTTGAACTGAATAAATTCAGTTCTTGATTTCAGTCTTAACGCGACAGTAGAAACCTGCAGGTAATTCTGGGAGCACCTTCTCTTCACGTCCTGTTGTTGACTCCATCCATAGGACCTTTCAGATAGGAACCTTATAACCCTGATGTTTCTGGAAGTGAGAGTACCTTTTAAAAACCTGGAGTCTTAGAACGAAGAGCACTGGGAGGAAACCGGTGAGTCCGTTTACGTTTTGGTTGGGAAAGTTGGACCATACCTACAGAACTGGTCCCAGATGATGCGATTTTAATCCTCTATTTGGAGTCAATCTTTAGGTGTACTTTTCTGTATCTTGCTGAATCCAGGATGTTAGCCAATGTTATTTTTCTGATTTTCACATACGGCTCTACAAGTTTTAAGAAATTTTATCAGCGCATAGGTATATGGTGTGCGTGTAAGTGCAAGGTTGCACAGAAGCCTTTCGTTACAGCAAGCGTTGTCACCTGCTGAACCTTCCCTCTTGGCCCAGGCTTTGTTGACTTTTGAGACACGGTTTTACTTTGTGGCCCTGACTGACCTCAGACTATCCCTCTAGTTCACAGCCTTGCCAAACACATGCAGTCAGAGTCCCAGTGTCCTAACTGGGGTTGGCTTGTGCTTATGTACACAGTGAGTTGCCACTTGGTATTTTTGTGGTGTGGTGTGCACACACAGGTTGGCTTTGAACTTACATCCGTGCTTGTACTCCCCAGTGCTTGTACTGTAGACCTGTACCAATCCGTGTCTTAGCTTTTAATCTTCATCTAATGGAATAGAAAGATGAAAGGATTTGCACATGGAAGTGGGGATACTGGAGATGAAAGGGTTTATGTGAGATGCGGGCAGAGACAGAGGGAAAGGGATGGCGAAGGACCAGCTAACGCCGCCGAGTCTGTAGGAACAGACCGCAAGGGAACCTGCTACTTTGCATGGTAGTGCTTTTGGAAAGAGAATATTCTAATTTGCCGTGGTGCATCATTCTTGACCAGCGTAACCTAGGAATATTTAAATGCGGTGGCCGTGGTAGGGATTACTTCCTCTTGCTCAGAGTCAGGTGCTTCCCTGTAGCTCAGCTGGCAGCCAGTGCCTCTGCTAGCTCTGTGCATTGTGCACAGCAGCACCTGCAGCGTGACAATGACACTTCTGGAACCAGACCTGCTCTGCTCTTGCCCTTGGGATTTTCTTTTAAGTAGATTAGATCGATTGTGCAAGTTTTGGCTGCCATTTTCTAATTTGACTAATTCTAGATTTTCTCCCCCTTCTCATCCATGGGTTAACATGTCCCTGCAAGCCTCGTAAAGTCAGAAGAACTCTGACAAATTGATGCTTGAAGCAAGGCACCTGTTTTTCATTTTTCTTTAAAAATACTTTTTTTCCCCCTGGGACAGAATTGTCCCTTAAAACTCACCGTGAACCTTGTCTGAGAGGAACTGATGTCTGACTTCCAATTAGGGAAGTTAAATAAAACTAAACATGAATTTAAGACTTTGTTGATCTGTGGGATTACGAAGTCACTGGCACGTTTGATGGGACTGATTGCTAATATCGTCACTTCAGTGGGTGACTTGTTTAGATGCCTTATAAAACATGGGAGTGTATTTACTGCCGGTCTGAGACTGTTGTAGTCCTCTTGTTGTGGGTACGTGAACACAGTTGGGTTTCAGTTGATTAATGACATTTATAAATGAATCAATTACGACTTTGTTAGAGATTTTGTTCTTTAGAACTGAGAATGTAACATGCACCGAGGGATAAAATTAATTACTTAGCAGTTAGTTATCTTCATTTTTTTTTCATACTGACTGGTACTAGGAGACCCCCGCTAATAGCTTTGTAAAGACCAATCCTAGATCTGAACTATTTTCATTCAACCAAAGCACCTCATCGTATAGAAGTTTAAACCACAGAAACTCCTGTGTGTATCATTCTCCTCCTCTTCCCCCCCCCCCTTTTTCTCAGACAGCTGATTTCATGGGTGAAATGTCAGGTGCCCTGAATGACTCCAGAAACAGAAAAATTCACTAGGTTAGATGGGTCATGGTGGATAAGTATTTCTTTTCTACTTAGGTGTTTAAAAAATAGTTTATCCGAATGTTAACAAATACTACAATACTGAAATATATACAGTATATTTTCCTTTTCAACTCTGATTCTACAGATCTTTGGCAACATGTTTCTGAAGGTTTTTTCTCTTAAAATTCAGCATATATTTTATAGTTAAAGGAAGGAATTTTGCCTTACAAAGGAAGCAATAGATTGCAGATGTTGAGAATGTTTCATCTATTTCATGTGTTGGTATCTTTTGAGGATGGCAGCCTATGATTGTACCGCCCGCCTGTACTACTTGACAGTACGGTACTACTCCTGTATTGTGGTGCCCACACTACAGGCCCATTCGTGAGCCAGGCAAGGGCCTGGAGATTTAAACACACAAAGACACACAGACAGAGACACCGGTCATCCTTGAAACAGGAATGCCCCCTTATTGTGTCCAGGGGCAGCTTATATAGGGATCCTTCACTGATAGCCACTCCCCTGCCATCAGGAACTCCTGAGAGTCTTGTGCTCAGTGCAGCTGCAAGCATAACACATTTACAAGAAATTCAGGATCTGGGGGTTCACAGCTCCCAACATGTGGTAACCTTTTTTTTTTCGGTGTTATATGTTGCAGAGTTGATGTCCACTAAGACTATCTAGTGGGTGCAGTAAGTACCACATTGTAAGATCGTTCTTACTTTTTAAGAGTGTGGTGTTATGGTGTGGGGCAACAAACCAGCTGTTTCTGGTTTAAACAGTCTCAGTGACGATGTTCACAAATGGAACAATACAGGGGATAGTACAAAGTACTGTGGACTTTGTTTTATATATTAAAGACTAAACTGTAAGTTTTTTGTTTTTTTTTTTTTTTGGAAAAAGCAGCCGTTCACTGTGTTAGCTTTTTGCATGTGCTTGAAAAGTCTAGGAGCCTTTACCCTAGAAAGCTGGACTCAGTAGGAAGAAGTAAGTAATACAGCCAGCAGCTGAAGGACACGGTATAAAGTTCAAGTCTTTCCCCAAGATTGTGCTGAGTCCATGCTTAGATCTCAGGGTTTATTTAACATTGGTTTTATTTGTTCTAGCATGCAGAGGCTTGACTTTAAAGTCGGGCAGGTGTTCGTAGTGGTGATTTCGAGAAGTGCAGGTAGACTGTTAGCAGCAAGCAGGGGTGTGTTACTGGAAGAGGGGGTGAGGACGCGAGTCAAAGAATCCCAGGCTAACTCCGAAAGAGTCCAGTTATAGAATGAGAAGTCCAACCTCAGGTGTGTAACCTGGGAACCAGAGAAAGAGAGAACGTGAGCCCTGGGCGTTTTTTTTTTCTGTGGACACCCAAAAGGTCATGCCCTAACCTGGTCCAGCCTCTTAAAGGTTAAAGGCTGAAGAAGGTTCCCCATCAGCGATGGCTGGAAGACAGTGGCAGAAATATTATCAGACCTAAAGTCAGGAACCACACAGACCTTACTCTGATGGCCTCTACTCACTAGGATGTCTCCAAGCTGGTCTATGGCTGTCATGTACAGAGCGTTAAAATGCTATTTACTAAATTAAAAGAGACCAGAAGAAGGCATCAGACTAGAGTAAAATGTGCTTAAGTGTTCTTTAGAAGCTTGTGAAGCTAATTATAGGCATCCCAGAGGGAAACCTTAATTTCCACAGATACAAATTCTTCAGTCCAAAGATATTATTTAAAATAAAGTTCAAATAAAAATAAATCAACGGCTTGGAAATAGTGACCAGATTTCTCTAAGCATTTAGAGTTGCAAAAAAGAAGTCAAAATGAGTAGGTATGAGAATAGAATCCTAGTATTAGTAACAGTTCCTGCTTGGAAGCCAGAAAATGTGTGATTTTCATTATGGAGGTTAAAGATGAGAGAATGTGAGCTAAGAAATTCAGCCCGTTTTGTTGAGGAACAAAGCTGACAAGAAGAAGACAGTAGTGTATACGGAGAGGGGAGGTATAGGCTTGGAGCCTTTCATCTTTGGGGGAAGACAGGAATTCAGAGAGGAATGAAATAGACTTGTTCGGTGGGTGTCAAGATGTGAGAAAGCTATTTATGCCAGGCATGGAGCCCAGGCTCCAGTCGAGGGCAAGAGATGGTGAGCTCTAGTCCAGCCTGAGCTGTGTAAAATGTTTCAAAATGAAAGCAAAACGAAACAACAACAACAAAAACACTAGGTATATCTGGGGGGTGCGAAAGTAGAATTTCTAGATAAAATGGAGGATATTCAAACAAAACATCAGCTGATGATTCAACCATAGAAAGTTGAGTGAGCAAAGTTTATTGTGGGGCAGTGGTGGCACATGCCTTTAAACCCAGCACTCAGGAGGCTGAGGCAAGGGGATTTCTGAGTTGGAGGCCAGCCTGGACTACAGAGTGAGTTCCAGGACAGCCAGGGGCTACAAAGAGAAGCCCTGTCTTGAAAAATTAAACCAATCAACCAACCAAACAGAAAGCAGTTGATTGATGGTACCTTCAAAAGGCTCTGGAGTAAGAGTACATTTCTCCTGGCATGTTGCAATGAAGTTGCACCAATTAAAGAAACCACCCTTTTTCATGAGGATAGTGTGTGAAAACCCTAAATTAAGTTACTCGTGGTAAGTAAGATTATTACAGGAATTCATTAATTGTTTAGTAAGTGACTGTTTAAATCCCATGTTAATCAAATGAAAGATGTTGTGCATGGTTTCTTGTCATTTTTCCCTTATGTAATAAAATACCCCAGACTTCTCTGAAATGCATCTATCCTGCTGTTTCTCCCATTTCCAATAAGTGTTGAAATCGTCTCAATGCCCGAGCTTATGTTCTGAGTCAGTTTAGGCCTTTGGCAATACGGTTATCTCAACCTGTGCCCTATTCCAGCTCGGCTCCTCCCGTGCACAAGGCTTCCTCTTTCACCTATGCCTAAGAGGACATTTTTTGCCCAGGGCTGTGCATTTTTCATGCTCTGGGAATGTTGAGTTGTCTGCAGCCCTTTCTTGCCTCTAGCTCCCTGAGGTCTGCCCTTTGGAACCTGCTCTCATGTCTGCTGGGGCTCAACCATCACTCTTCTTTGGTTTTAATTGGGGCAGAGTTCAAGAATGTCTGGCGCTTTAGCTCCCTGGCTGTCCTCATGTGGGTCCCATTATGATTAGATTAATTGACACTGTATTTTATAAGAAAATAGACTGAAGATAAAGAATCGTCTGCCATGGTAATCGAGAAAAGACAGAACGATTATGAGCCTGTTTACATTAGGTGATTATAGCCAATGTTAGTTTTGTTTGCCAACTTAAAAAAAAGCCTTTTATGATTGCTGTCATGCTTTAAAAACACTCAGGTGTTATTACTAATAGCACATCCATTGAAAGTGCAAGGCATGCAGCAACAAAATACTTAACAGGAACATTTCCTTCTAATTTTGTCCCAAAGTTTTCAGTAACTTATATTTGGTGTGGGGTGGAGGAACTGTACTGTGATGAGATTTTAAGGACTTGAGGTCTTTAGTTCCTGTCTGTAAGGCAGTGTGTGTGATCAGACTGAATTCGGAATAATCCAGGTTGTAGGGTGAAACGGTTAACACTTGGGAGGCAGAGGCAGAGGAATCAGGAATTCAAGGTAACTGTATATATGCAAGTTTGAGGCTAGCCTGTACTACATGAAATCCTGAACCAGAAAATAAATGAGACAAAAAAAATAAATAAAATATTCCCAACTCATGTACAGGTATATTAATCTTTCATCCAGCTACCAATTTAGCACTGATGTTATTGCCTCATTATTACTTGGCTTTGAACAATTTTTGTTCATGTATTTTTTGCAAGTAAACTTGTCTGCCTTTGTCCCTTTCTAATGTTATTCTCAACTTGTTAGCCGTAAGTGAAATTGAATGTTTCTTAGAAAGTCAGGTAAACTTAAAAAAATTTAGATATCCAAAATTATGGTTTTAAAATGATAAAGCCTCTTTATTTTGTTTTGTGTGTGTTTTCAGACAGGTTCTCTCTATTATATAGCCCTGGTTGTCTTGGAACTCACTACGTAGACCAGGCTGTCATCAAACTCACAGAGATCCACCTGCCTCTGCCTCCCAAGTGCTGGAATAAAAGGTGTGTGTCGCCACATCTGGCTAAAACCTGTTAGTTTTAAACTATCCAGAGTTCCATTTTAATTGCTGTGGTCCCCCACATTACCTTGCAGAAGTGAAGGTATATATATTTTGATGTCAGCCAACGCTGTCCAGTAGACTTTACTTAGTGAGCTTTGGGCTTCGGCACTTACAGAATGGCTCTGGGCATGACACCTGACTTTGTAATTCCCACGTGCCTACGGTGAGATAGAAGGGCGAAACAAGAGACTCCATCCAGACTTTGTGGGTCAGCTAGCCTGAAGTGGAGCGCTGAACAGCAGAGAGAATCCCCCTCCAACCAGGTGAACTCCAAGCACTGAAACCCGAAGTGCTCTGACCTGCACGTAGGCACATTGACATACACACAAAGCTACGCACACATGTTACACACATCATACACACCGTATATGAACACACATTTCAAGCAAGTAACGGCTTGGTTCTAATGACTAGATGTATCTTTAGGACTTTGGGTTATATCCAGCCCATACCATACTCACAGTGCCCAATAGCAGTGAACGTACTATCCAAGGTCCTTCTCCTGTTAAGGATGCTTTGATTTTAGGGACAGGAATAAGCAGGAAACCATGGGGCAATCTCTACAATCTTTATATCTATAAAAGACTTAATTTTCAGGTAGCCAACACAGTGCATGGACTTCTTGGTTGTAGTTACGGGTATTTCAGGTCATGCATAGGGTTTTGTAAATCCCGTCACCATCACATTTGCATAAAAATATTTGTGTTCCTTTATAGTCAGCACTTTGCCCCCGCATAACACCTGGTAAGTCTGGTTCTAGGCTGTTGTTACGGTTGACTTTTAAAGTATTTCTTCAACACATCAGATCTCTTTTTGTCTTCCTCCCTCTCCCTCTTGATTTCGTCTTTTCTTCTCCAAGCCCCTTGAGAGACTGTATCTTCTCACTTAAGATTAAGCCATTGAGTTCCAGGTTTTTCTTGTAGCGGTGAATTCCTTTGCTGTTCAGTCTAGTAGCTCATATTCTAGATTACTCATTTATTCATTGAATACACTGGGGATGGTTTGCAGCTTT
This sequence comes from Microtus pennsylvanicus, assembly GCF_037038515.1. Classification (NCBI taxonomy): domain Eukaryota; kingdom Metazoa; phylum Chordata; class Mammalia; order Rodentia; family Cricetidae; genus Microtus; species Microtus pennsylvanicus. The sequence continues at coordinate 16,623,111 of NC_134587.1, forward strand.
TGATCACTACAACTAGATCATGCTTGCAATGGGTTTTGTGTGTGTGTGTGTGTGAGAGAGAGAGAGAGAGAGAGAGAGAGAGAGAGAGAGACACTCAGTTTTCATTTCTTCCATGGAACCTCCTAGCAGTACCTATTATGTAATTATGCCGAATTACATAGTTAAATATATATTTTATAAGACATTCCCAAACCACTTTTCAGGATGGTTTTAATTTTATATACTGCATGAAATTTTATTTGCTTTGCAAACTCACCAAAAAATAATGTTCATGTGTATTTTTAGCTAGTTTAGCAAGTTGTGGTATTTTTTCTTGTTTTCTTTTTTACAGCAACTTCATTATTTATTAATATATTTATGAAGTTTTAATTTTGGATTTCACGTTAAATTAACAAGAATGGAGGCTTGTATCTCTATGCTTTACTAGGATTTGACAGGCTTGTTAAATATATAGATATCTTTACTGTGTTGGGCCTTCTGATCCACATGTATGATATGATTCCTCATTGAGTGGTGGTCCTCTTTGGTATCTACTGCCTTGTTATTTAAGCTTCAGAATCCAGATCCTCAACACACTTGATAAGAGTTAGTTAACATCTTTTTGAAGTTGGTACTGTGACTTTTGGCTTTTGCTCAAGAAAAACAAAAGGGCAGCTTCTTCCTGGGTGTTGGGCTCCTCCTTGTCTCCTTGGTCTGCTTTCAGCTTCTGCTGTAGCTAAGCTTTGAGCTTTGCTTCCAACAGGGTACTTTTGGGGGGGGGGGGCAATTGAATCAGGTGCTCCCGTTCACTCCGCAGATTTCTCCCGTTCTTTCATGTGGTGTATCTGTATTGGAGAAACCAAGGAGAGTGTATTTGCTCATTTCATGTGAAGCCAGAGCCTGAAACAGTGTCTTCTGATGACTTAAATTAAATAGTTTTGAAAACATTAAAACATTTGTTGCTGTGAGCAAGCATTCAACCTCTATATTGAGATTTGTAACAGTTTTCTCTTGTTTTCCTGACAAGAGAATTATAATGCAATTCTTTTCCCTGCCTGATAACTCAGTTATTATTTACAGTGAAAGTATTTATTAGGAAGATTGTTTTTGGCTGGAATAGTTGTAATTAAATGCATTTTAAAGAAGAGAAATCTTGGTATTATATCTGAACAACTAGTTTTGAGTTCTTTAAAAACTTCCTACTTGAGTTCTAGTGAAATGAAAAAAAATGGAGTTTTCTTGTGTGTGAGAAATTTGATGTTACATTATTTAAAATTTGAAAGTAAAAATGCAGTGAAAGTGTAATTTTTTTTCCAAAGGACTGGAGAAATGGCATGGTGAGTGAAGACCCACAAGACCTACCTGACTTTGGACCTCAAGACCCACAGGGTGGAAGGAGAGAACCAACTCCTGAGGGCTGTCCCCTGATCTATACATATCCATATACTCCCACAGCACACTGAAATTTAAATATAATTAAACGTTTCCTAATGTACATGAAGAGATGTAAAAGAACTTTTAGAAAGTCAGCTCTCCTCTAGTGTATGCAAAGTCTGTGACTTATAACTGCTTTAAAACCGTCAACCTCTCTATCCAGAAACCGTGCAGGGAGGGCACTAAGGACCTTGATGTTGAAACTGGGTAAATACATTTCATCCTACATTTGCTGGCCACTCTTGTGTCTCAGGTTTGTTTAAGTATGCCACCTGCAAGCCAGCATGGAGTTCTGATTCAGTCTGCAGTAACTGACGTTCTCGGTGGGTGTTTTACGTCGTCTGTCGCCTTGCATGGAGATCCAGGGATGGAGCTTCATCGTTTGGGTTTCATTCAGGGTAGCTCTGAAACTGAACATCTGTAGCAACATCTGTCAGGGCTGTTCCGTTTCTTATATGGGGATATCTAAGCAAAGGATAATTTGGTGTTTGCGATAAAGGAGGGCTAGCTGATGTGCTTTTACAAAAGAGGGTCAAAGTGTTCTATGTCCCTTTTTTTTTCTTAGAAGAAAACTATATCATAGCCCCCAAAGTTGTAATCAGTACTTTCTGAAGGAATGACTGACGTTTTCTGTTTTGCCTTATCTTGATGAAGGCTAGGAGTCATGGGCATCATGTGGCTGTGGTAAAATGGGATTGGAGACATTGAAGGCGGGAAGATCTGTTTGGATCTCAGACCTTTGCCACTGACAAGTGCTTAAAACCTCTTCTGATTTCTAGAAGAAGCAATTGATTTAATTGGTTCATAGGAATATTTGGTGATTCCAGCCAGAACATTTGGAAAAATAACTCCAAACTATGCCTAGCACATAGTTGTACAGTTAGAGATAACACCTTCACGAGGGTATCTACTGGCCCAATAGTGGCAGGACTCTGGAGGGGGTAACCAGCCACTCTGTGATGGTCTTTGAGGCTGTTTCTATACGAGGCATTCTGTGTTGAATGCTGTCAACTTGGTCAAGCCTGTGGCGGGGGAGGTCATCGGCCCTAGGAAGGAATCCATTACTTAGGTTTTGCTAAATGGACATACAGCCAAACTGCATTCTAAGTATTCATGTTGATAACTCATAAGACCAGCGTCACTCTTAGTTTGAATCAAGGAAGCTTCTTATTTTTTTTTTTGCCATGGATAGTGGCTACAACAGAGACCCACAGATGGTCAGAGTGTTGAGAATATGTGACTATTGAGTGTTCAGTCCTGAGGGGGATGTCTACGTGACTTCTTTCCAAGATCCAGAAAACGTCTCAGAAGAGAGAGGGTGGAATAATTTTAAAACCCAGAGGGGAGGGAGGAGCACAGTAAAACACTGTCTTCTGAACTCGACACTGCTGTGGCCATTATAAACACGTGGCAGCTATGGCTGCCTGCACAGCGCTTGCACTCAAAGGAGACAGGAAAAGCAGAAGAGGAGCTAACAGGGTCAGCAGAGGTGACAGTGGAATAAGTAATGGAAACGGGAGTAAATAGGATTGTAGCACAATATAAAAATGAGAATAAAAGAAATCTTGCCTTCACGGCGATGTTAGAGCTGATAGGAAGTCCTTTAATGACTTATTTATCTAATCAGCATCTTGGTGTGTAGCCAGGCTGGCCTTGAACTTACGAGTTGCCTCAGCCTTCAGAGTTCTGGGAGTACAGAGTTGTGTGTGTGTGCCTGCATGTCTGACCAGCTCAGGGCTGTCTGCAAGATCACTTGTTTTTGCTCTGTCTTGATGGGTATTAAGGAATGTGTTTAGCTTAGTTAATATGATGTACAGTCTGGGAGTGTTCTGACTCCCAGGTCTGTTTATGTATCCTGAGAGTTGAGATGCCTAGTAGGTTTAGGTAAAGTTTTGTCAGGGCGGGAACCTAGGCTCTTTATAAGGTTTTTTGTTTCTTAAACTTTTTGATGCATGTGAATGCTATCTCAGAATGCCACTAATGTCTGAGGCCTCATCTTTATCGTTAAGTGACATTAGGCTAGCATAGATGACATACTTGGGCATTCTGGACTCTAGGGTGAACTTATGAATTATGAAGGTGGTATACTGTTAAGAGAAATGGAAGACTAAGATAGAATAGGTTAAGTAACAATAGAAGATTTTCTCAGTACATGTATAGAAGAAAACTATTTGACCTCTGAAGTAGTATGGTTTTGATAAGGAAACAGGATCCACACTGTATGTTCAACAGAGAATTCACATGAAGAGTCATCAGCTGCCTAAAAGAGTGATTATGATATCTAGGGAAACACAAGTACCCTAGGGTGAGGCCGGTTTGCCGTAGGAGAATACATTCACAGAAGCGGGACACTTCCTTGGAGAAAGTACAACACACACCCATTGGAAACTAGATGGTTTGGTTTAGAGATACTTGACAAATAGACAACTCTCCAGAGAATACCTGGGGACTAGGGAGTCAACTGTCAGTGGTGTGGACAGTGGGGGCTGCCTAAGAGCTACAGGCAAACGGATGCCCTTCCCAGGGTGCTGGATGGTGGGAATGGGTAAGGTTGAGTGTGAGGGAGCACCTAAAGGAAGAGCTGTTCCATGCATGACCTTCCAGCAAGGCCTCAGGGTGGCCTTGATACTAACGCAAGCAAGCAGAAGGCCTTCAAAACGGACAAGCCTGTGGGTTCTGGTTTCAAAGTCAAGGTAAAGCAAAAGGATTACGTTTTTGTGCCTGCCCATGACTGGGCCAAGTTCTGTTTGTGGATGGTGCTTTGCTGGAGGTCCCATATCCACATCCCTCGTGCCCCACCCTGCACAAGGCTGGCAGTTGAGTAAGCCTCCCTTCTGAACCCTTTGCGAAAAGGTTGAACTGGCACGATGAAGTGATTGGAGCAGTGTTAAAATAATTCGTTGGCTTATCACAAGGTATTCATTAGAGGGTGTATTTGGAGCCGAGAAGCAGCAAGTCACAACACACAGCGTTTTTCGTTTTGAAACAGCGAGGGATTATGTCAGCATATTGAACCCAGAAATGATGCGGACTGTGAGTGTGACTCAGTTCGCAGCCTTGCTCTTTGAAGTGACGATTGTGTAAATCTTAGGATTTAGATAATATAGATCTCACCGACTGTATGCGAAAGACATGCTGAACTTTGGTTATCACACCCCTGAGATCTGTGCGGAGCTGCTTGGGTTTGCAGTAGTTGGCTGCAGTCTTGATAGTTGTCATGGTGACGGTCTTTAGGGTTTTTGTTTAGGGGAGTGCTGTAGTTCTTTTCCTTCTCCTCAATCACTGCCTCCTCTCTCATCTAGCCAGCCTGGTAGATTGGTTTGCACCAAAATGAAATTTTATTTGGTTTATCCCGGCCATCAAATGACTTTTTGGTGTTAATATTCTTCAATTTTCCAAGATAGTATCTTGACCTTATGTGAGTCAATTCTCACGTTGGCTTAGTGGACTCTCAGATATTCTTGGTATCTGTTCTGTCCTGGAAATTGCCTCAAATGATGTCTACCGTGACCAGCACTCACATTGTGAGGTTTCAAGTTTTTCTTTTTACAGATCACAGCAGGTGCACACCACCTTCAGCCAGAGAGGGTACCACCCAGCTCCTGGATTGGCACCAAGAAAGGAGTGCCTGTCCAGAAGGGCTTGTACTCATGGGTAGGAACCTGTGAACACTAAAGTACAGAAGGAACACGGAGGCTTAGGCCAGAGCTACAGTGTGTGCTGTCCCTGAACAGCTCACTTCCTTCCAGCTTGCTTGTAGGAATCTGGCAAGTGCAGTTTGTCCTTAATGGACGTCTGTAGTCTGTGTGTGCCGCAGGCTTTGACACACCCCGCTCTCTTTCTGCTTTCTGATCAGGTATCTGTCTACGTAGTCTTCCGTAACACCGTGTTCATCCCGTTCTCTGCTTACGGTTTTCTGCTCATAAGAGAAATCAGAGATAGAGTTTTGGGTGTTGGAACCTGAGTGTGGGTCACAGAGATTCCATGTTTTTCCTGGTACCAGGAATAAAATTCTCTTTGAGTTTCTTCTTCTGGCCTCGTTCAGTCAGCATTGGCTCTGTCACCATTCAGCCGTCTTCTGGATTCTGTTGACAGTAGGTACTGTTTCTCCTCACAAGGTAATTGGCAAAGATCTTATAATTTGTTTTCCAAGAGAGTAATAAAGATGTGGCGAGCCCAGTGGGTCATTCCGTGAGTTTCCAGGTTGCCTTCCTCCTGTGGTTTTGATCATTTCCTAAGTTTCTGTATCTCTGGCTTGCATGCTCTGTTGATGGCTTCCTCCACAGGTGAGTTTTTCAGGGAGAGGTTCCACCCTGATTTCTGGAAGAGACTGTCAGCCGCTTTCCAAAATATTGTAACTTTTAGACTTTTTCCAGTTGTTTCCTTGAGATATGGCTGTGTTCGTAAATCCTTTCATTGAAAGCACAGATCTAGGTAAAGCAGTTTGAAGTTAAACATATGTTGACAAGATATATAATAGTTAGTGTCATGAATGAATGTGTCTTCGTAGGACTTTCTATTGCTGTGAAGAGACACCATGACAAGCCAACTCTTATAAGGAGAACATGTAATTGGGATGACTTACATTTAAGGGGTTCAGTCCATTATCATCATGGTAGGAAATGGCAGTGTGCAGGCAGACATGGTGCTGAAGAGGTGACTGACAGTTCTACATCTTGTGCAGGCAGCAGGTAGTGAACTCAGACACTGAGTGTGGCTAGAGCATATATGAGACCTCAAAGCCCGCCTCCACAGTGTCACACTTCCTCCCACAAGGCCACACCTACCCCAACAGAACCACACATTGGGGGCCATTTTCTTTCAGACCACTACACAATAATAGTATGTTCCATGGGGAGGTCCAGTGTCCAGGGGACTCTCTTCCTGAGGTGTGCTCTTGAAATGCTTCGTGATGCTTGCCAAGTCAGCTGAACTTGTTCCTTTTATTTGGGATCCATATATATTGAAAAATCATACGTTTTCATCCTGATAAAAGACTAGCATATTTCCTTTAGAGTAATGGTTCTCAATCTTCCTAGTATTGGGACCTTTAATACAGTTTCTTTATGGTTGTGGTGACCCCAACCATAAAATTATTTTGTTGCTACTTTTGTTAACTGGAATTTACTACAGTTATGTATCATAATGTAACTATCTAATATATATCTGATAAGTATTCTCCTGTGAAAGGGGTCCTTCAATCTCCCAGGTTGAGAGCCCCCGGCTTTAGAAGCTGGTGTTAAATGTAACTTTGAAATTACACATACACATTTTAATTTGTCATTTAACTTCAAATGCTAAGGGCTTTATCTAAGTCTAGCTGTGCATTTTCAACATTTAAGTGCCTTAGATATTGTAGATATATCTATATTCTTAGGAGTTATAAAATGACGTCATAGCATTCCAACCCCAGTGCAGCTGTGGTGAAGATACTGTTTACGTCTATGGGAGAGTTAGACACACTGGGTGGTGGATATCGTGGTCAATCTAGAAACTCAGGGGTGAGAAAAGATTAGAGGCTGAATACAATAATGTGCTTAATAAAACATAATTAAGGGATATAACCAGTAGCAATGCCATGAGAAAAAGTTATTTTTATTTGCTAAATTAAATTTGGGGGAGATTGCTTATTTTTATCAGGGTGCACTTTGCCATGTAATAGCACTCCTTTTTGTCTCTTTTGGAGGATTTTGTTTGTGTCCTCCAAGCCTTCTGAGAGCTTCAAAATACTACGTTGTTTAAAAAACAATTGTAAATAATTCCCCTTTAGAACGTTATTGCAAAGGAAGAATTTTAAAAGGGATGCTTTAAAGTCGTAGTTTCCCTTTCAAAATAAACATATTTGATTACTTGATATGTGGAACCCACTTTCCCTAGAGACGGAGATGAGAAGGGCCCTAGGAGGAAGTGGGTTTAGTGAAAACTGGCCCCGGTGATAAGCATTGCTCACAATTCACTTCTGTTTTTATTGGCTCCTGCTTTTGGCATTGGCTTAAAGGGCTTTAAGATTCATATTCTTTTCTTAATAATACTAAGTCTCAAAACACTAGTACTTGTTGGGTGGGGAAAAGATTTGCGTATTTGACAAGGTCTCTGCTCTGACGTACAGGGCTGATACAGGGGATGATGTAGCCTGAGGAATCTGTGGCATAGTGCCGCCCCTCGGCCTGGTTAGCTGTGTTCTCTCTCCTTCCTTCTCTGCTTTTGGCATTGCTCGGCAGTGTGCACCTGGCTGAATGGTGGAACGCGCCAAGTAAGATGAAATCTGCTGGGCCGACGCTGTGCCTAGCAAGGGGGCACTGAAGTGTCACAGTTCTAAATACAGTACCGGGACATTCTTCAGGAGGGTCATCCCGGTTTCTGTCTGCCCGCCTTGTGCTCTGTTGCCTCCCCTTTCTGCAGTGCAATGGAATGCAGTGCCTATGAGTGCGTGCAGGGTTCCTTTTCCTCAGGACCCGAGCTTGGTATAGAATACCTCTGAAACTCAAGGTCGGTTTTTTTCCATGAGGCACACCATCTTTAGACTAATGTCATTTTCTTTCATATCTGTTGCATGAGTAATGGCACACATCATTGAAGGATTATAACCCCAGCGTAAGAACAGGCACTGTTGGCACCAGGACGAGGTTGAGAAGGCTGGGGCTTAGTTCTCATCTCAGAGGGATTGGTACGTGACAAAGTCCGGTGATTCTTTGGTTTAACAAAGAAAGCGTGCCATTGTCTTCTTTATGTCCCTTCTGTCATTTCTAAGTGTGTATTACCTTGTCCTACAATGGAAATCACATGATTTGGGACAGGTTCCTATGAATTATGAGTAAGTGTTTAAATAGTTTATGTACCGTCCCTTCTGTCGTTTCTAAGTATGTATTACCTCGTCCTACGTTGGAAATCTCATGATTTGGGACAGGTTCCTGTGAATTATGAGTAAGTATTTAAATAGTTTATGTAAAGCTGTTTTTAAAATGCCATTAAAACTTCACAGTATTAGCACATACACACACCCCTGTCATCTAATTGAAAATTGCTTTTCTAGCGGTGAGACTAATTCCTTCTATGCTTCATAGCAGTTTAAGAAGCAGTGTTCTGCTAGGAGTGATTGTGTATTCCTGTAGTCTCAGCCGCTCACCAGGTGGAGGCAGGAGAGTAGACCGGTGCGGGCAACTTAGGGAGACTCTCTCAATAACTGTCTCAAAATCAGTTATACTAAAAGGGACTGAAGGTATTTGTGTTTAGCATGTGTGAGGCCCTGGGTTGAAGCCCTAGTAACAGAAAGAAAAATAGGGTATATTTATAGTCTCACCAGCCTCTAAGGAACAGGCAGTAACGCTGCTCTCAATTGTTGAGTGTCTTCTCCATTCTGTGACAGACATTGTTTTTCATGCTGTTTCTCGCTCCCATATAGGCCTGCAAGCATTGAAAAGGAATTCACATACAGCTTGCCATGGAAGCCATGCTTGCTAAAGTCTCTGTAGGTAGACTGTTTTCAGAGCCTTAGTGATTTACCTTATTCAGGATTTAATTTTGAGCACAGATAGAGTGTTATGATAATAATGTATTTGTTATAAAAATTGATGTCAAACTAATTTAAAACTACTTGAAGTTAAGTTTTGTTAAAAATGGAATTTGTCAAGTTTCTAACAGAGCAAATAAAAATTGTAAGAGTTTTTGGACGTTTTGAACATCTAAGACAGTTTAATTCCTCCTTTTGAAAATCGTTCTAAAGCCTGGAACGTGCCTCAAAGAAGGACAGCAGAGTTTCTTCTGGGTGAAAAGAAGTTCCATTCATCCTTCCACTTTAGTGTGGAGGGCGCCCCAGAAGGAACAAGGTGCCTCCAAGGCTGACTCATTTTCTTGGCCTGTCAGGTCCCAGTGGAAACATTGCAGGGCCCCTGTCTCCTGGAGGATTCTTTCAGAAAGCTGATTGTCTGCAGCAGGAGATAAGGTTGTTGTTCTGTTCTCTCCCCAGTAGAGTAGGGATCCCTGATTAGGAGTGAAATGGAATTCGGGGTGGGAATGTTTATGGGTGGGAGCCTTGGGTGTGTCTTCCAATGGAATGTCTTCTTCAAGGAGGGATTCCAGGATCTTGGTGGGCCTGGAAAGGGAGTTAATCCCCCACTCCAGCTGAGCAGGTCACTTAATCTTCTCCCTAAATATTTATCTTAGGCAGGAACCTGTGAAGGGCAGTGTCCTCAGGCAGAGTTTAGGCTCAAAAGTATTCTCTGTAGACACAAAGAATAAAGAGAATACTGTGGCCTGGAGAAATGCCTCAGCAGTTAAGAACCCTGACCGCTCTTTCAGAGGACCTGGGTTCAATTCCCAGCACCCATATGGCAGCTCACAACTTACAGACATACATGTAGGCGAAACACCAATGTGAAACAGTAGAAAATTGTTGTAAATATTTAGTGCTAGAAATTTTATTGAGCCCCAAACCATTTATAATGTGGGTTTATTTTATTTTATTTTTTTTAAAGGGAAAAGTCTTTTCCCCTCTCAGAACATATAAATGGTTATGGCTCCTTATGTACAATTTATATAAATACTACATAATTGTTACTGCTCAATCTGAATTTGAAGAAATCCAGGCTTAAAGGTCCAGTAGTTGGCTCAAGGTTGTTTTGTGATGGAGTCGACATTTGTATACCAGTCTTTTAACTTGGGTTGTTTCTTAATCATGATCTTATCTAGAAACAGCAGCCATTTCTAATTATGTGATGGTTGAAGGCCCCACTTTGCTGTTCCAGGAGCCAGTGGGGATCGATACTGGACATGCTTGTGCTTCTTCCTTGACGCTCATTTGCTGTGTGTCTGTCAGGCTGTGGTTTTCTGAATCCAAGCCAGGTGGCTTTCGAACCAGTGGAGGAAGGAACTCAGAACATTTCACCCTCAAAATCCGCATTGTGAATGCTGTTTCGATGTTTCTGCCCTTACTACTATTTGTCAAGACAGCATCTTGCTGTGTCACTGAGATTGGTCTTGAAATCCTGGACTCCAGGAATCGCTGTGCCTCAGGCTTCTGGGTAACTAGAGCTAAAGGAATCGCTGTGCCTCAGGCTTCTGGGTAACTAGAGCTAAAGGAATCGCTGTGCCTCAGGCTTCTGGGTAACTAGAGCTAAAGTGTGTGGTGTTGTACCTGTCAATATGCTGACTTTAAAGAAATCAGGTCTTTGAAAATCAGGAGTTGAAGGAGAATTTTTCTGTTGTCTGCTTTTTGGTATTCCAGCCAGAAGTGGATAAGAGAACTTCCATTCCCTTGCTGGCAAATCATTCTCTGTAGAAAGCTGGAGAAGTCAATTTACCCGATGAACTTTCCTGACCACTAATCTCTCCCTTGGTGAATTCTAACTTTTACCTTGGAGATAGACTAAGCTTTTGAGCATTGATTACAAGTCATCTTCTAGACTTTATGATTATATAATAAAGCACTTGGGAGCTGGTGTTATAGCTTAGTAGTGGAATGTGTGCTTAGAATGTTCAGTTCTCAGCATCATTCAACAACACCACACACACACACACACACACACACACACACCCTAAAACCTGGAAAAATAAAGCACTGGGAAAACTGAGCACTGATCATATCTGTCTCATATACAATGTGTGTGTGTGTCAGGTCTCAGTGTATATATATATGTGTGTATGTATGTATGTATGTATGTATGTATGTATGTATGTATGTATGTATGTATCTGTGGCTGTCTTGGAACTACGTAGACCAGGCTGGCCAGGAACTCGCAGAAATCCGTCTGCCTCTGCCCTCACTAGTGTTGGGATTAGACAACTGACACATAACTTTTAAATAGAAAAGAATTTCATGAAAAATTGTAAAAAAGGCTGCCAGCTTGGGGTAGCAGGGCTTTTAGGCAGTGAAAGCAGTACCATCCTTGCAGCGATGCTGTATGTAGCCATCCAGAGACCTGCCACATCTGCTACCTTCAGGTGGAGAAGTGCATCCCAAGGACAGCTATGCTCCCAGAATCCCAGAAGAGAACCGCAAATGGGGGCTCACAGCACCTGAGATCCTGTCTTTAATGCATCTCCACGTTTTGCCGTTTCCATCCTCATCTAGTCACTGATTATAGAGTGTGGGGTTGTTCCTCAGAGGCTGCGCACCTTGGCCCTGCTGAACTCACTTCCTTCCTGGTCTCTGGCCTGCATATCTGGTCAGCAGAGCCTTGGGTGGAAGGGAACCTGGGACAGGGAATGCTCCACGTTTTGGTTCTGTCATTCAGGAAGACACACAGGAAGGAAGCTCAGGCTGGGGTTTTTACCCCAGCTACTGAAAAAGTCACAGTGGAATGAGCCCTTGCTGGTTTCCACAGCCACATTTCCTGACCTGTCTCACCCCCCAGCCGTCATAAAAATGTCACCTTTGGTCCTTCTTCTCCTGTCATGCAAAAGATTATTTAATTTCTGCTTTTCAGTTACAAGAGGTTTTATCCATGCCATTGGTATGTTCTCAGTGAAAACACATTAAATGTGATTACTTTTAACAGTTAACTTAAAATTTTTTGAGAAGCTGAATATTCTAGCAAGTAGTAAGAGGTGTTGAGAGTTTTTAGTACCAAATGCCAGGAAAAAAATTACATGTAATATATAAAATTGTACTTTATATGTTATATACTATATTTATGATTATATAATAACATAATTTAAATGCATACACAAACACACACACACATATATATAAATTTGGGAACGTGTTTGAGTCCATGTATCTTTGGGATAATTTTTGGCAACATTTTTTTGTAAGGATGGGCTACACAGGACGAAGTTTGTAAATATACAATGTATACTTATGTGTATATATTTATATAATTTATCTGAATGGAATGAAATCGAGATGTGGATTTTGCTGGAGACTTTTGATGGGAGTCATTCTTTCAGAGACACTTACAAGCTGACACTTGATGTTCTAGAAACACGTGAGGAGGAAGGAAGTTATTTCCAGACCGAGTTGTATCTTTGGGTGTGACTTTTCGATCAAGTGCCTACCTAACACTACTTCCAGAGAAGTAGGAGTCCTCCAGAGCATTCCCCCTTGTGGCTGGTGATGTCCTGAACAAGCTCAGCTTTCACTTCTGAAGTCCCTTGTGTGGTCTATTTTCCTTTCTTCCCAACAGCCTTTCTATTTATTGCACAAGTGTTAGACCCTGGCGCATAATTTCACAGGCATAGATGAATGAAATCCTTTGTTCTTGGTTAACGACAAAGACTATTTGTGTTCAGTTTCTTTCTTTATATTTTTATCTACTTCATCTGTTTCTCCTCCTGCTTTTGAATGTAGAAGAAAAAAGAATAGCAAGCTTAAGGAAAACAAAGGAAGGGAAGAGGGGGTGGGGAAAGGCCAGCTGGCTCTTATGTGTGGAAGCATTACGAAGTTCTGTAGTTAGCCCTGTGAGTGTGAACCTCCCCGTGTGGAGAAATAGCCAGTAGTCTTCGCTGAGTCTCCCCATTGCCCTTGATTGTTTCTTCTGAATAGCAGAGAGGTCATCTGCAGTGCTGTCTGGGTGTTGGTTAAAACAGGCTTGTCCGCTCTGCCTTTCTGGTGGGCAGTTAAGAGGTAATTGGTACTCTCACCTGGTTGGAAATCTGAATTGAAAAAATAAAAAATGCTAAAAATCAAGCCCTTTGAGAATCAATATTTGATCTAGTGATTAGCCTGCCCTTGAGCTCTCTCATAGACGTTTTGCTGCTGTTCTTGCTTTTCAAAAACGCCCTTGTTTCTTGGACAACACTCACTCTGTTTAGCCAAGAGGAAATGCTGGATTTTCTGTGTGTTGCATTTTTGCTTTGTGTCCCTCACTCTTGTGAACTAAGTATAAAAATCTCTGAGTTCTGATGCCTTGGACAGTGGTACCATCCAGCCAAACACCATTGACAACCTTGCTTGCCATCTACTAGCTTGGTCATTTCCCATCAACCCCCACTTCGCCTAGATTTTTCTTAGTCCTCTCCAAACTCTGCACTTACATGATCTATGAAAATGGGGTTTGTGATCTCTAGTTCTCTATCATAGTGTATCTATCTATCTATCTATCTATCTATCTATCTATCTATCTATCTATCTATCATCTATCTATCTATCTATCTATCTATCTATCTATCTATCTATCTATCTATCTATCTATCTATCTATCTTTATTTTCAACATCTGCTCCTACAAACCATCTCTCTTGCTATTGCCTGGAATTAGCAGACCTTTGAAAAGAAAAGCTGATTAATTCCACCCCTATTCTCTTGGCCAGCCCCCTTTTATTTCCTGTATACCTTGTGCATTTGTTTTTCTGTAGTGATTTAATTTCTTTTCAAAAAGACATCCATCCATCCCTCTATCTTTCTACCTAGCATTTATTTATTTATCTTTATTTTTGTGCCTGTCACATGTACATGTAGAGGGCAGCAGACAACTTGTAGGAGTTTGTTATCTCCTTTCATCAGTGAGCAGGCTTGGTGGCAAGTGCCTTTACCTGCTGAGCCATCTCCCTGGCTCCTATATTGATTGATTTCTATGGTTATGTTAGTATAACACTGTCAAAGCAATTTGTCAGCTATCTTGTTCAGTTACCGTGTTATGTGTCTAAGAGCATTTAAAAATCTAATCTTTATTATACTTCATATACACAGAAAAGTAGCAACTCTGGTCACGTGGTAAAATATTCAACTTCTAGAGCACAGGTTTGCTATTTGCTGAGTCATACTACATTGGGTAACTTTTATGTTTCCCGATGTGGGACTATGTTCAAGTTTGTTTTTCTCTTGATGTGATAAACACTGTGACCACAAAAGCAACTTAGAGAAGAAAAGGGCTTATTTGGTTTGTACTTCTAGGTCACAGTGCATCGGTGAGGCAAGTCAGGAGAGCAGTAAGCGAAGCAGGAACCATGGAGGAATGGTTCCTGGTCAGCTAGCTTTCTTATATAGCATTGGACCACTTGCCCAGGGATGGTACTGCCCACAATCGCCTGGGCCCTTCTCCATCAGGTAGCAGTCAAGACAGTCTCTTACAGACATGTCTCCAGCACGGTCAGATCTAGGCAATTCTTCAGTTAAGGTTTGCTTTTCACAGGTGACTCTAGATTGTCTCAGGTTGACAATAAAAATTGGCTAGCACAAGGTATTTCAGGGAGTAACACAGTCTTTGAGGTGACAGAATAGGAGTATGAGGAGGCCAGTGAACTAGTTAAGGTATTGGATGGACCATAAGTGTAGGCTCTGACGTTTCCAGAGTAATGACAGCAATAAGGAAGAGTCATTTGCTGTGAACCAGAAGTCCAACTCCTTGGTGGTTGTTGGAACTAAGTGATTAACATGAACGAGGTGTCATTCACTTGGACAATGTGACCCTTGAGAAGAAGAGTGGTGGCTGATGATCAGGTTACAGATTAGTGTTCAAGGAGCACAAGGGACTCAGGAAATGCCAGCATTGTCCTGTCTAGGGGGGTAAGAGAGGACGGAACAAACGCTGCTTGAGAAGTGTGTGATTGAGCTAGATCAAGGAAGTTAAGGCAAGGAAGTAGGGGGAGGGAACCTTTAGAGATTGTTCCAGGCCTTCTGAGAAGCATGGTGGTTTAGGGAGTGAAACAGAAGCCTTTAAGAAGCTGTGTGGGTTGGGGCTGCTGAGAAAGAACCCGAGAAACTAATCGGCTGTGATGATGTATCTTGGATCTGAAGAAAATGGAACTTTAAGTTAACAGTTCTCATATTTAGACTCCAAGGTGTCATTTGAGATTCATTCAGAATCTCCCTCTCCCTCCTTCCCCTCTCCCTCCTCCCCTTCTGTGTGTATGTGGTCACGGTTTCATGAGCTTCTCCTGTACCACATTGAAACTGAACTTCATGATCCTTTCCAAGGCCTGCCCTGTGTTACCTGTCTCTGCGTGTGCATCCCACCCATTTTCTAGAAACGTCTTAAGTCCTCTTAGTAGTAAAATTCAGGTAAGACTGTGCCAGTCCTTGCCTCTAGGACACGGTGCCTTCATTTCTTCCCTCTTCTCTTCCTCTCTTCTTGTTTATTTGGTGTGGCTGTTAAGATTTGCAGTGGCCATGTTCTTTTGTATTTGTGACAAGAGTGCATATTTTGGTGCATTCCCTTTGCTGCCTAGCAAGATGTGTTGTGTTTTATATGAATAACGACAACGTCTAGAATTTGTATCGTCAGAAAGGACACGAGAGCAGGAGAGATAGCTCCCTCAGTAAAATGCGTAGGAGAGCCTGAGTTTAATCCTTGAACTCAGGTAAAAAGTTGCGTATACCAGCGTGCTTGTATAATCCTTGCATTGGGGAAGTAGAGATGAGCACATCCCTGGGCTCTCTGGACAACTGTTGAGCTTAATCAGTCAGTTCCAGGCCATGAGAGAGACCCTGTCTAAAAACCAAGGTGGACAGCAGGCAGAGTGATGCCTAAGGTTAACCTTTGACTTCCACACATGCCCAAAGCACAAAATAAACTGACTCCTTATCTTAAGGCAGGTCCTCCGAATTTGGATTCAAGTGTAGAAAGAATTCTTGATTGATTTCTTCATGCAGGAGTGAGCTTGATAGTGGAAATGTGCTTATGGTTATGTCTGTCAGGTTGATTTTAACACATTATATTTAACTAAAAAAATTCAGATTTATTTACTTTTACTGTGTTTCCACTTCGCTAACATTTCCTCATGACCTCAGGTACAAGTTTTATTACTGTCTGTGTTAAAAGTCTTTTTTCTGGAAGATGAGAGAGGATTTCCTCTTGCTGTTTACTTTATATCAAAGAAGACTTGTGATCTGTGCTCCCAAATCAGCTTCCTTTTTTTTTCTTTTTAGGACACAGTCTCAGCTGCCCTTTGTTAATTGTCTTTTTTTTTTTTTTTGTCTCAGCTACCACTGAAAACCCTCAGTAAATAGAATAGGGTGAGGACTTGAATATCTGTACAGGCTTTGTTTGTAACCATAGCAACCCCAGAGGTGATGTTGTCTCTTGTTTTTTGACCTCTTTGCTCATATGAAAATGTTTGGTGTAGCTTCCTGCAGTAGCCCCTGCTGAGAGTTACCCCTGTGTCCTCTTGACTCATCATGAAGGGCTTTGACCATTGTTTTTCTTTCAAGAAAAAAAAAGAGTGGGCGAGGAGATGGGGAAACCTTATTTAATATTTGAGTACTTCATTCATGGGGTTTTCCAGAAGTTTCATGGTACTGCTATTGCAGCTTTAACACAATACCACCGTTGGGGTGATATATAAAGAACAGAACAGAAAGTCATGCCCTCAGTGTTCTGGAGGCTGGCCAGCCCAGAAGCAAGCACCAGGCCCCTCTGAGGTGGTGCACTCTCATGTGGCTGAGTGCAGCGGTAAGCCTTTTGTAATGACATCAGTCTTCCTGTAGACCAATCAGCTTCCTCCCATCTCGGTCCAGGTCAGTATTCCATTTCTAACACCCGAGTTTGGAGGAAGGGGTACACTCACATCATAGTACTTTTGCTGTACACTTACCTCTCCCATTTTCAAATCCTTGGTTTACGCTTCTAGTGGCGATGGAATCCTATCATGAAAATAATAAATTTATTTCCATAATGGAACATACCGAAATAGGGGAAATAGGTAAATGCACATGCCTGTGTCTTGTGGGGGAATCACATGGTCATAGCTAATGAATGTGGCCTCTACTTGCTTGGCAAATGGAAGCTAGAAATCTAGGACTTGAGGATGGAGAGCGAGAGATGAGGGCTGTCCTCTTGGTGGCTATGACATCAGAGCTGGCTCTTCCAAAGAGATTGGCAGTGGGTAGATGAGGATGTATCTTAGGGGGCTTCCCAGAAGCAGCTACACACAGTGTTACTTGTGGGTCTGGCATTTCCATATACCAGCATCACTCGTGTGTAAAGAACTTAGACTCAAGAAATATCTGTGCATTACACACCAAAGGTTTTTAAATTTACCAAGAAGTACTGACTGCAAACAGAGGGTCTGCAGCAGTGTTTATTAAGAAACACTTGTGTACTGAAGCTGTGATGGTAGGAACCCCTTTAAAGATCTTAAGAGTTGTTTTGAGAATATAAAATATGCATGAACAGAAACAGCTTTGCAGTTTGTCCATACATGCTAATGCAGTGTGAGCTCAGCGCTGTGACGATTGTGGAATGAGAGAAATTACTATTAGGTAAGGACAGAAACAAAGTCTTCTTAAGAAAGCTGGGAAAGTCCTTCTGCCCCACCCAGCTAGGGAGGCGAGGACTAACTTTTCTAATACTGACAAATGGCCCAGTTCCTATGGGCCTGGACTGGAAAAGACCCAGAGGCCTCCAGCCTAGAGCCCTTTAGAAGCCAGAGAGGTTCCAGGCGCTCAGGTCAAAGGCAATGGGATTTAATAACCAGTTTGTCCCCTTGTCCCTTACCACACAGAGTTGGGAATTTATATAAGCCTTGGTTGCCAACAGGAGCAAGCAGCAGCAGGTCCCACCTGCTTGTATTAGAGTGTTCATACAGGCTGCAGAATCTGGGAACCCCAGCTCTGTGGCTGCAGCTTCTGAACCTAGGGTATTGCGATCCTTAGATGTGACTTCTCTGGCTGTGGGTCTAAACTGTTGGCCGGTAAGGCCTGACAACTCTCTGGAACTCGTTGAGCAACCAGTCCACAGGGTGTCTTTCTCTTCCCTAGGCCATTGCAGCCTCCTTTGTCAGCCTCAGTTCCCTGCCTTCTCTTGACTTCCCTCCCACAACCGGTCCCTCTGGGTCCCCTCTGCCTCTGCTCTTTGTTGTTTTGCCCCACTCCTCGGGTCTCTCCTCATCATGCTTGTGGTTGTTGCTGCCTCTTCCGTCCCTGCCTTTGCCACCTCAGCCTGGGCTGTTACAGTTTCCTTGCTTTGCCAACTCAGTCTGCTCTGCTAATAATGGTGACCCAAAGTTGTTCAGAAAAGCCCTGTCAAAAGGAGTCTCTCCCTGTTGCAACACTAAAGAGAGCCCGTGATGCTTTTCAGATGACTCACCAAGGGTGGAGCAGTGTCACAGTGTTTCTATTGCTGCGATAAAATGCGATTGGCAAAAGAAGTGTGGGGAGGAAGGGGTTTATTTCGCTTCCAGCTCTTAAATAAAGTTCATCATTGAGGGAGGCCAGGGCAGGAACCTGGAGGAAGGAACTGTTATCTCAAACCAAGAAAAGTGATTAACTCAGGAGCCTGTTTAACATATCAGAGCAGACCTGGCCACCAGGTTCTCCTAGCATCCCTCAGTCCCTACCTGTTAAAGGGTATGGCTACCATGCCATGTCACCTGGTCTAAACCTATACAGCCCATGGACTGGGCTACCCTTTCCATTATATAATACAGCCGTTTTGGCTATGACAGTTGCTTGGCTCAGGCTGACCCTCTTGGTCACTGGCTCCTCTCTTGCTCTCCCCCAACACTCTCCTAAGGTGCCCTAGCTCAGGGTCCTGTTCACTCTGGATCCTCCCAGATGTCCCTGCCTCTGGCTATGCCCTCCCTTTTACCTATAATAAACCTTTTCCTCCACCACACCTGGGAGCAGTCATGTTCTTCCTTTTTTTTTTCTTCAGGAACTGAAAGAGGCCCTTAAGGATCACTGTTTACTGACTTGTTCCTCATTGCTTGTACAGCCTGCTGCCTTAAAGCACCCAGCACTAGACCAGGGTTGACTCTGCCCACAGGAGCTGGATCCTCTCACATTAATTATGAATCAAGCAAATGTCTTACAGACTTGCCTTCAGGCTGGTTCTACAGGGGCATTTTCTCTAAGACTTCTTCTAACCAGATGGCCCTCGCTTGTGTCAAGTTGACATAAAACTCACCAGCATATACAGCCTGATGATAAAGTCTAGAAAAAAAGTTAGGCAAAGGTGTTTAGTCTAGTCATGGCACCGCCTTCTATGCAAATGAGAAACCATGTCCCACCAATTACAGCATCTTATGCAAATGAGGGACAATCACAAGCCTTCTGGCAGGGTGACTATGGAAAGGGGTCCTGCTTGGCTCTGGGTGGGAAAGGCTGCACAGACACCTAGAGTTCAGGGAGGCTCAAGATAGCAAGTCTGGAGTAGATCATCTGAAGCAGTCATGGCTGGGATGTGCCTTTAGGAGGTGAAGTTGTGCTTTGGCAATAGGCAGCTGTGGTTGCCATGTGGTTTACTCAGGGCATCAGTGGAGTGTTCAGAGTGTCGGGTGCTGGCATGCAGGTAGTCTGTCTGGCTGCAGCTTAACTAATAATTGTTTCCTCAAGCCATGCAGAAAAAGGAAAGGGTCCAACAAGCTGTTAATCATGATTTCAGCCTTCTCAGTCCCCAGTGTCTTTGCTTATTAAAATGAGCGCTTACCGTCAAGGCTTGTTATTAATGTTAACAATGATTTGGCAGTATTTTACAGTGCTTTAATAATGTTTAACTCCTGACCCAGAGCTCTAGGAAGAGGTGTGTTTTTCTAATTTCAGTCTGAGAAGACTGTGGTCCACATGTACCTGCTGGTTTTCCTTTCTGGACTTAGGTCTGGGGTCACCTCCTGATGGAAGCACCTCTAGGAAGAGGTGACAGTCATCCCCTGAGCATGAGATGTGCTTCATGGGTTTAACTTCATTCTGAACTCTTTGCCTATGATAGTAAAACCTGGGTGTGTGGTTTAATATCAGGGATAGAGAAGGTGCTTCTATTCCTGTGGCTCTGGCCAACCCTGGCAGGTCTTGTGCGGCCGGTACCAGCGACTCCCTGGACTGTCTCTGTCGGTGCCCACCCGTGCTAAGAGATACATGTATTCTGCCTTTTTAAAAGGCCAATGGAATCTGGCATCCTTTCTATGGAATCGCATTAAAAATGTAGCTATTATCACACACTGAAGCGCCGATCTCCCATTGATATGCCATGTGAAACTATTCCAAAGCAATGCATACTAATAAACTATTGAGAAACTATTTTCAGATACCTCTGGATATTTTTATTTTCGAGGAGATGAAATTTTACCTTCACCATTAAGTGTCATTTAATAGCATACTGTTTTTATATGCCAGTTATTAACTATTATGAAGTATAAGTCTTCGAACAGATATCTCCTTGTTATATTAATATAAATTAATACATTAAATTATTAATATACATTGCCATTTTTATTCCTCAAAACTGGTAAAAGAAGTAACTGTAGGCGTACATAGGACATCGAAGAAGTTTCCTACCACGGGCACCACATGGTGTGGGAGGAAACTGCTATACAACACTTTCTTCTCTCAACTATAACATCTGTTAATGTGCCTACTGTTTCGTGTTTTCATTTTTTTTGATGTAATAGGTTTCAAAGCACTGGAAATGGGCAAAGTATTGGAAACCAGCTGGTTAGTTTTTTATTGCTCAGTTTATGAAATTAAACATATTGACCCATTTATTAGTGATACTAACTTGGTTAAACTTTCTAGTCTTCTGGGTGCTTTCAAATTTTTCATTATGAGAGTTAGTTTAGAAATGATGTGTCTAGACAGTTTTATATAACATTAAAATATTAGTAAGCTATAGTGCAAATGAAAAGCTTGTCAAAGTAAATTTAAGCAGTAATAAAAATCAGGCCTTTCCACATGCTTTTCTAATACCAACAGTTAACTGACAGAAAAACTAGCTCCCAAGATGTTTCATTCTGTATTCTGGAAATCTGAAATGGCAAAATATACAGGTAAAAAATATACATCAAAATAGCTGGGGAGTTGGAAATGTTGTCCACATTTAAGAAATGTTCCAGATTACAAGATAAAAAGCTCTTGTCTTTTTAACTGGTTATATGGGGAAGGAAGGTAGATTGGTGGGCAATAAAAGTCCTCAGCCAGTTGAAAATAAGCTACTGACATTTGCTAATTAGGGGAGTGTGTTTGCAGATTCTCTAAGAAGGAAAGGTTTGCACCCCCAGCGAACTGCCTGTGAGATGGCTAACTCTAAGTCGTTTTACCGTTTTTCTCTTTCTACGTGGTTTCCTTCCTTCCTTCCTTCCTTCCTTCCTTCCTTCC
Source organism: Microtus pennsylvanicus (assembly GCF_037038515.1). Classification (NCBI taxonomy): domain Eukaryota; kingdom Metazoa; phylum Chordata; class Mammalia; order Rodentia; family Cricetidae; genus Microtus; species Microtus pennsylvanicus. The sequence continues at coordinate 16,644,489 of NC_134587.1, forward strand.
TTCCTTCCTTCCTTCCTTCCTTCCTTCCTTCCTTCCTTCCTTCATTTATTTTGGTTTTTTGAGACAGGGTTTCTCTGTGGTTTTGGAGCCTGTCCTGGAACTAGCTCTTGTAGACCAGGCTGGTCTCGAACTCACAGAGATCCGCCTGCCTCTGCCTCCCGAGTGCTGGGATTAAAGGCGTGCACCACCATCGCCCGGCCTCTACGTGGTTTTCTTAAGCTCTTTTAGTTTTGATTTGCTTTGAGCAAGTCACTTCTGAATCTTTGAAACAAAGTCAGGATGGATGATTGAATTTGGAGCACTTTGGGCCCTGAGCCTGCCTTTATCAAGATAAAGAGTGAGAGTTCTAAAGTCAGGCAGCAGTGGTGCTAATCCAGTCATCCAGGAATAATACCCCCCTGATTGATGATGAAGTTCTTATCCTTAATTCGTCCAGAAGCATCTCTCCAGGGAGCTGAATACCTGTCTGTGAGGTTGTAGAAAAGAACAAATGGTGATTAGGGAGCCTTGCATGAAGTCGCTGGTGTTCTAGAAGCTCCGCAGCTTTGGACCAGATGATGACACCAAAGCTTTTGTGGCTAAATGTTGGGTGTTATCCTAACACGTCTACAACTCGTTAGTTTCAATTTTATTTTCAGCTACCTTTGCAAAGTTTTCCCAGCCTTCCTCAGGAAGCAACTAAATACACATTGTAAAATTCAGAATATTGGAGGGGGAAACACATTACTCACTGTGAGTGAAACTCTGAAGGGATGTGTGTGCGTGTGTACTGAAAATTCTCCAGCTAGGAAACGCCCCTGGGGAAATCTGCACAACACAGGCAAGGTCTGTGTCTGTTCTAGACTGACTAAGCGAAAGAGCAAATTAAGGGCTGGCATGCTGCTTGCTCCATGTCCAGAGACCTCACAAGGTGACAGCAGGTCTCGATGAAAACACAGCGTTTCCCTTCTGTTGGCTTCTGTCCCTACCTTCTGAATTTCCACTTTGCCCAGCAAACAGACTCTGAGCACCGCCCAGGGCAAACATCAGTTGACTTCTAAATGCAGCACAAAGGTGAAAATGCGCAAAAGCGGGGTTGTTGTTGGATAAATAAGAGCCCTGTGCTTTGGGGGTGTTGATGTGTGTCTGTCTGTGGAGCTCGTAATCCTCTATCCAGAGCACCAAGGAAAATAGTAATCAGGTCTTCATTAATGTGTACTTCTTCTTTCTTATTTTGAGACACGGTCTTGCTATGTACCTTAGCCTGGAACGCCTGGTCCTCCTGCCTCCGCCCCCCTCCACTTGCTGGGATTAAAGGCTTTTGTACAAACACACCCACGTCAGTGATTCGTTATTTTCCATGGGTGAACCAGGTTTAAGTTGGTCTGGAGAAAAGCTTTCACGAGAAAGCTCAAAACTTTTCCATGCAGTTGACCCAGAAGTGTTAAACAAGCGATCTTTCATCTTTCAGTTGACCAATGAGTGTTACAAATTCAAGGGGAAGAATTGAATGGGATTACTTTAATTTTCCAAAATGGCTATTAGGAAGACTCGCTTGCTGTGAACACCAAGTGGAGGGCTTTATAGGAACTCTTAAGTTTTCTCTGTAATCCCTTGAGTGGCTATTATTCCTACTCCATTGGCCAGATGAAGATCAAAGCTGGAGTAGGGAGAAACAACAGCTCACAGAGTTCACAACAAGCTAATGGCTGTTCAAGAATCCTGTCCAGGGCAGATAGTCATCTGCTTCCTTCTTACGTACTCCTGTAATTACAATCTTATGTTTTCAGTATAGTGATAGTTCTAGGTATAACTATGATGTATTCCTAGTCTATTTATAGATGCCAAGGTGCCTTAAGTTCTGAGGTTTATGCTACTCAGCGTTGCTTGTGGTCTTCTTGGGAAAGCCCCTATCTTTAGATGCTGAGACTTCTTTTCCCGGCTGCGTTGACTGTGCTTCAGGAAGGAAGTAGAAGAGTGTCAGCATCCTCTGACCCTTTATCTTGTTCTGCTAGAGCTCAGCAGTCTCTCAAGGAGTGGGGCTCAAATAATGGTGAATGAGCCTCCGAGAAGGTCAAGCGGCCTTCCTGGTAGATCTGAGGAGACACATTTTGGAGGTCTCCGAATTTATCATTTTTGTAGTTTTTGGCAACTCCTGGGTACTGTGCATAGGAGCAGATGGGAGGGGTGAGACCCAGCTGCTGGCCTGGAATCTCAGTGCTGTTCTTTCAGGGATATGGAGAAGTGGGTTATGAGATAATGTTGAAGATTGACTTAGAAGTTCAGAGTTCCAGTTTCTTCTAAAAACACTGACAGAGTGACATGGGTTCTCATCTGCTGTTAGCTAGGTTTTAGTCATACTACCCAGCCCACTGTCTCCTTATACCAGTATCTTTTACACTTGGCTCTGTAGCAGGCTGTCTCTTGTGTCTTATAAACCCAGCAAAACAAAGCAAGGTTAAAATTTAGAATTCAATTTAATACTGAACTGAGTGTGGTATTTGACTTATTAGTACATTGCTATATATAATGCTAATAATAGGAACAATAACATGTAAATAGGATTATATTTATAGAATTTTTTTATGAATTGAAAATTATGCTAATACAGTGATTATTTTTAAATTAAAAATATACTACATTAATTTTATTTTTAAATTAAAAATATAATACATTAATTCATTTTGTTATTTCGGGGACTAGAAATAGTGTTCCTTAGATGTGTGTATACATGCACACATATATAACTTGATCACAGGGTTTCCCAAAGGACAGTTAGTCATAATTTATATAACTATTTGACAAAAAAGATCATGTTGTGATTCTCAAATCCGTCTCTATTGCAGGCATTGAATAAAGACGAAAAAGGTGTCTCTTTGAAGTTAGCTTGTGATAATGACAGTTTTTTAAAGTTTATTTAACTTTATTTTATGAACATTGGTGCAAAGGTGTCAGCTCCCCCTGAACTGGAGTTATATAGATAGTTGTAAGCTGCCACGTGGGTTCTGGGAATTGAACCCCTACCCCCCTGGAAGAACAGCCAGTGCTCTTAAGCCCTGAGCCATCTCTCCCGCCCCAATGGCTACGTGTTAAAGGGACAACCTCACAAACATAAATGCAAAGCAAGACCAGTGATAAAAGACTTGAAGAACATTATGGTGCTGTCACACGATGCCTGAAAACTGGAAACATTTGAAGGGATATCTGAGTGACAGGAACTCCCTGAGAAGAGAATTCCAGGCCTAGAAAGCAGACACAGTGGAGAGCTGTAGAACAGACCTGAAAGTGGAGCCGTGGTTTTTAGAGCACAGTGGACGGAGAAGGGAACATAGAACCAGAACCAGAGCTCTCCCATCTTGTGGGGCCTCACTGAACCCCGGGAGACTTCACAGGATTTGGGACAGAAGTGGCAGAGAGCATAGGGCCTGAGATGGCAATGGTGTGGCCTGACGTGGTAAGGTCACTTGGTGTGTTGTTGAGAGGAAGTGCGTTTATATGGGTTGAATATGGGGAAGAAAGAAAAGAGAAATCAAGTAGTAGATGTTGTATCCCAGGTGTCTGCTTTTAACGCGGCAATCGGAGGAGTACAGAGGTCACCTTGGGCACATTGTGTTTGAGATGCCTACTTAGACAGTTGCACAGAGAGGGCAGAAAGTTAGGGGATAATAAGTAGGAAGGGTGAGACTTATCAGTGATGGAACCACCAGGCGACAGTGTGTGTTCAGTAGGACCAGGGTGAAGTCGAGGCACACTAGCACTCAACTGGGCAAAGCAGATTAAAATGCAGGTAGAAATCTGATTCCAGACTGGTATTTTCAGGCGGGCAACTTGAAAAGTAGTCAGATATGGACTAGAATGTGGCCCAGTTCTTCAAAGCACCGGGAGGGTCAGTGTTGTTAAGATAATAAAGGACCCTCTTGGAGGTGCAAGGGTGCAGCCAGATGGATTAGGCTAAGAGCACCTGGGGCTGGGACGTTGCCAAGTAGAAACAGAAAGAACGAATACCTCTAGAACAGATGCGTGTATTTGGTTTCCAGCATGATGTTGTATGTCCATATGTAACGATTGGCTTCTCCATCAGAGTATATTAAATTATCCACTTCATTTCTAATTTCCTTTCCATTTTTTTAATGGTAAGAGCATTTCCTTAGCTCATTTCCAGTGTTGTTCACTGCAGGCACCATGCTGCGTAACAGATCTCCTGTCTTACGCTCATACTCATCTTTATGAGACGTTTGCTCTGCAGAAAGGTATAGATAAGAAATAAAAGGACTGAAGAAGAACCTCATGTAACGAACGTAAGTGTGCCAAGCTGAGTTTTCCCAGGCTCCCCATGTGAGCCGTGGTGCATGCATCTCCTCCTCCTTCAGTGATGATAAATACAATAAGAACTATAAAAGCCAGAACGGAAATTGCAGAGGAAGTTCTTGGTTGCTTTCGTGTCTCCCTGTGCCAGAGCTGCCATTGCATCGATAGTGTAACAAGCAGTAACGCATCCATTAGTGGGAGTAACAGAACGTATAATTTTGTATTATTTCAGTGACTTTAATTTGAGTAGCCTCCATTTGATTTTGATGGCCCTGGAAAAATCCTTAATTGTCATAGAGCTATGTTTGCATGGTAAAAGGCCTGGCTGTGAAGTTCAGCCTTGCAGATTTACTTGTCACTCACAGGGTGGTTTTTGTGGTTGGGGCGGGGTCCCCGCGCTCCAGGCCCAGCTTCCGCTAACTTTCCACAGTGGACAGTGTGTTTGCCTTTACACCAGCAGGGTAGCATCAGCCAGGGGCTTGCTGGGTCCTTGTGGTCCTTGTCCTTTCGACAATCCACTGCTGACTTCTGTTTTCACACGGGAAGCTTTCTCTAACTATTCTATAAATAATTAGAAAGGCTTTTCTTTAATATTGTACAGATGTACTCGTCAGGATTAAAAGTGTTTAAACAGTCTGATGGGATAGATCTTAAAAATGAAGTGTCTGTATATATTGAGATCTGCAAGCATTTATTGCTTTACGGAGGAGACAAGATATTGACTTTTTGTAATTTCCATATTTCCTGAAAGCAAAAACACATTCTCAAGCAAAAACACATTCTCATTCTCTCTCCCTTCTCTCTCTCTCTCTCTCTCTCTCTCTCTCTCTCTCTCTCTCTCTCTCTCTCTCGTTTATGAAAATATTGTGTGATCGTTTCCAGAATGATTTTGTTAAGAATCAGAAATTCTTGCTTTTGTATATTTGTCAGAGGTAGGAAGTGCCGGGTGCATGCGTGCATGTACACACACACACAAGATAAACACTGGGCTTAGAACAGGCAGGCAGGCAGTCCAGCATCCTCCAAAAGTAAATAGCTAACCTGGGGCTGTGTCTGAGACGTTCTGGAAGACTTGTAAGTATGTGTGTTTTCGAAACTTTCACCCTAATTTACCTTTTCCTCACCAACTGCTTTTAAAGATGCTTAATATTTCCTTTTGAACAGTCACTACTCTTAAATATTTTATACACGAGGACTCTTTTTCTAGCTCAGCATCTTGTAGAAAAGTCGGAGATAGTCACAGTTTTGTGAATTGGTGTTTCTCTTCTCGACAGCTTTGACTATAGGCAGTTGTGTAATCTGTGCTTGTTGAAGAAGTTGTAAATTAACAATTCCTTAGACTCTTGTGTGCCTAGCTGTCGCTGTTCCTTACGCTCATGTAGACACGGTATAAAGTTTCTTTTAGAGTCTTCCGGGGGTTTCAGTAAGATAACTCTTACCTGGGGCTCTGATGGTCTCACAGAGTCTAGTTGCCATCTTTCAGTGTGCACGAGAACCCTAGGAAGCTTTTGCGGTTTTCCTTTTGATACCGTGAAGTAACAGACTCTGAGTTAAGAAGTTATTTGACAGAGACATTGAAGCTGAGTGATGGCGCTTGTTTCTCAGCGGGCTTGTTTCCCTGTAGTAGACTGATGTGGAATTTTCTAGCTTAACCTTTGAGGTAGTGAGTAAAAAGTGTATGTGGTCAGATTTATTTGAATTAAAATGGAAAAGGCCTGTATAAACGTAACGGATGGATCAAACGTTAACGCTGCCTCTGCAGACTTTGAGTGAGAACAGTTGTTGCAGAATTTCTCACAGGGCTTCTGCCTGTTGATTTACGACTTTGTTTTAACCTAACAGCGCAAGTTGGTTCCTCTCGGTGCTGTGGTGCTACGGTGCTGCGTTTATACTATGTGCGAGCTGAAAGGTTTTTTGTTGTTGTTGTTGTTTTTTAAATCGATAACCCCCAGCGTTCGGACTCATGGTCTTGCATGTGCTGTGCTGTGTCCTTAGATCCTTGGGTGCTAAAAAATTGATTCTCTTACTAAGGACCTTACCACCCTGCCGCTGAGATCCTTGTCTGGTATCATATAATGGTAGGGAATGGGACAGTATCTTTAATAAGTGCGAGAAGTCTGAAATAGAATATCTGTCCATAGTATGAATGTTTCTTTCCGTTGAAATTCCAAATGGTTTGAATTGGAAAAGTTGGTGACTGCCGATGAGGCGGGGCTGGAGAGATGGCTCAGAAGTCAAGGGCCGGCCCTTTCTATCCTGTTAGTGACTGGGTCTCAGCAGATGCTGGGCAACTCCCAGCCACTTGCAACGCCAAGAGGATCTGCCACCCTCGCCAGCCCTTTGGTGCTTGCACTGGTGTGGTATATCTTCACTCAGACACGCACACGCTAATAACAGTCAGTAAAAATCCTAATGAAGAAAAATGTGAGTTAGCATGGTCTTGTGACCTTCTGTGTGGCTTCCCTCGAATACAGCTGATGGTCGTATGCAGAGGTCTTCCTAGTGTTGAGATTGGTCAAACCTTATAATAAATGAAAAGCAATGATTGCTAATGGGAGAGATTACAAATTTTGAAATCACAAGTTCACTTGTTATAAATCTAAAGTCTGGGGAATTTTAGTCGAATGAAAACAGGTCTGCACACACATATCAGAGGCTGTTTCTAAATACTTTGTAGAAATCCACCTTACAAGATTGAATTTTAAATTATCCATAGAAATCAGTGCATGAGATTTATATTTTAAAAATTGTACTTACCAAGAAATCCCATTTACTTATAAGTATCATACAGATCAACAGGAAATGCGTCTTCATCGTATTTTATTTTAAAATTGATATAATATTGTTACTATCACTGACTAATTGGTATGTAAGTATACACTGAGGATTAAGGAAACAAACTGTTTGTCAATGTAGCGGATGAGGTCAGATGGTCAAGACTAGAAACAGGCCTACTTAATGATGTCATTAGTAAGGGAGCGGAAAATATGTCGGCTGTCTTGTTGAGTCCCATTAAGGCCACATTGTTTGGCAAGCAAATGACAGAATCATGCAGAATCAGGCAAAGAAACTGAGCAGTGAAACTGTTCAACACAAACTCACTGCACATTCATTCAATGTTGAGAGTATACTTGTGTTCTCTGTTAACATTTGAAATAATTACACATTAGGTTTCAGAATTAACTTTAAGTGTGTTTCTAAGAGCACTTTGAAGTTTATCTCTGAATGATTTACATCACCTCCTTTGACTATGAACCTTGTCAGAAGAAAACGGAAAATAACTCATATGAAGATACCATGAGGTTGTGGGTTCTTATGCCACGTGGGGTGTACAGTTCAAAACACGTCTCAGGATCACACTTCTCCTTTTCATGCTGTGGGCTGGGACTGAGCTCTTGTGTTAATTTCAGTGGCTAACCAAAACTTTCAGTCGTCTGGATCTGGTTCGGTTCTGTTTCATGGAGTAAACTGGTTTTTGATTTCTGCTAGATCCAAACGGTGTGCGTGCACGCTGGGGGCCTGCTTTGCCTCAGAGCTACACCCACAACCTGAGCAATGTGTGTTAGAGCTTTTACCCTTGAAAAAGCATCTTCTAAACTCAGATTTCTGGTTTGTCTGTGAGGAATACTGCAGTCATCTCTGCGTTAAGCGCCGGATCAAAACAGAACTATGTTCCCGCGAGAGAACCTCTGGAAAATTGTTTCCCCTCTTGTTTAAACAACAACAAACTACACAGCATATAAAGTTGATGACGCGTCGCACGTGGCTTGTTTAGAATTACTAAAGGGTATTATCATTTTCATAGTGAGTCTGAAAGAGTTAAGTTCTTCATGTTAGCTGTAATTCCTGAAAGTGACACACACACACAAACCCATAATACATACCTATTATCATAAAATAATAAAATAAGCACTACACCTTTAAAGAAAAATGAAAGTTGCATATTTTGCTTTAAAGAAAGGTGGAAGAAGGGGAGTGTGAAAATGGTTAGAGTGTGAATGGTGTTCATTAAATTCTGAGGCAAAACATTGAAGCGATGTTTCTATAAAACCATTATAATAAGCACACCTGATTTTGTTTGTTTGTTTGTTTGAGACAGGGTTTCTCTGTAGCTTTGGAGCCTGCCCTGGAACTAGCTCTTGTAGACCAGGCTGGTCTCGAACTCAGAGATCTTGCTGGGATTAAAGGCGTGCACCACCACCGCCCTGGCAGCACACCTGATTTCTGTCCAACACCACAATGATTTAATGAAGCTTTATGGATCATGAAAACATGGGTCTATTGAACTTTTCTTAGGCTGGGTGTGACCCATGCCTTTAATCCCAGCTCTTGGAATCAGAGGCAGGCGGGATCTCTGTGAGTTCGAGACCAGCCTGGTCTACAGAGCGAGTTCCAGGACAACCAGGGCTGTTAGACAACAAACCAATAAGCATAGATCTTTCCTAGTGTATACACATTGAATGCTTCTCTTCTGGTGAGATTCACTTAGGTGTCCTGTCATAGGAACCAGGGTCTGTGTCTGTTCCCTCCCGAGTTCTGTTTGCTCTCCATGCCTCACTCAGCTGGCTTTCAGGTCTCGGATAGAAGCTTCACCTGGCCCGGGAGCTCAGAATGGGGAATGTAGTCCCTGCATGGCATGGAGACAAGAAGATGCCTCTGGAAGTGACTGCCCTAGGTTAGAAATCTAGATCTGTAGATGATGCCAGCAAAGAGATTCTTCTCTTGGGAATTTTTCCTTATTTGTAAAATGTGTCCAAGATAGTAATTCACAGTGTTATAATAATTACATTAGTATTCATAGAAGCTCCATTTTAGTGGACATTTTGAGATTTGTAACAGCAATTATTTAATATTTTAAAAAAGTAGACATAGTCCTTTGAATGTAGGGAATGTGACTGCTTCTTTACCCAAAGCCGGGGCAGGGGCTTAATTATACTTGTCTTGTATGGTCTTATTCACTTCCTGTTTCAGTTCCTGTTATGTGGGGTTACCTTTAATTTTGTACAATTACTTTAAAAATAAAATACTTGACCTGTCCCCCAAGAATAGAAAATGTATTCTTAATTTTTCATGATTGGGTGAACGCATTTGAAATAAATTTCCTTGGGAGACTTGCCAGACTAATAGTATATGAAAGTAAAAGGTATGACTTGGAATAAATAGGAGGAAGAGAAATCTGTTTCAGTGTGATAGAAATGCTAGGAACCCTGTTGGTTGGTTACGTTTGGACTGCAGGTTTATTATGTGGTTGTGTCCTCTCTGTTTAAGACAGTGAAAAGTAATTCTTCGTGTAGGTTCTTGTCTAAAGTGGCGTCACAATACTCCACAGTCAATGCATCAAAACCCTATCCCGTTGTGCTTTTAACAAGAAAGAATTTTTTTGAATAAAACTTGGAATGTATACATTGCAAAGAATATATTTGTGTGTGTGTATTTTATACATATAACAATATTTCATTAAGCTGCTTCTTTAGGCAAATGAAAATTGCATGTTTTTCATGATAAAGGTTAAATCAAAGTCTCACAATACTTAGACTAAGTGAACTTTCATTTACTATTCAAAATCTATTTATCTTGAATACTCAGAATCGTAATTTGCAGTAAGTCTTTTGTACTTGCTGTTTTTATGTTGCAGTGTGTGAGAAGACCCCTTTGCCTAGTTTTCAACGGTTTGCTTGCCATAGAGAAAAAACAGCAATAATTATGGAAGCAGTAAAGCCAGGACGTTCTTGGAGACCTTGTTTGCTAATCCATATTCTTTGCTAATGCCCTTTGGGGGGGAAAAAAACCCCACATACATGGTTTTCAATTTCATTGTCTTTTTCCAATGACACACTAGGAGTTTTACAATTCCTCTGCCTTGAGTCATTATATTCACTATGGGTTGGACAATATGTAGGAGAATGTGTTTTTAACTGTATCTTGATCGATAAGAACGTGTAAGTAATAGAAACTGTTGCTGCAGACTCTTTCATCCTCAGATAAAAAGACTTTGTGTGTCTAGAGGAATCAAAGTGCTGGTTGCCGGGGAGATGCATCTGTGTGTCCTGCTGCTTCCTAGGTGGTTGTTTTATTGAGGTGATCGCTGGCATTACTCCTGGCATGTGTGTTCCCACCCACGGTGTTCTCTCTGCTGCTGTTCTCACGAATGAGATAAGGTCAGCAGGTCTTAGTCCGCAAGTGTTTGCATGAACTTAAAGAGACCAAGTTTTTGGTTGTGATTCCCTGAGGATGTGTCATTGTATGGTTCAAATTCTGTAGCAATTGTATATGTAGAAATACTGTAGAAGTCCCTAAATTTTAGTTAACTAAGGTGATCATAAATTCCCTTACCCTGATAAACCACATGTCTGTATAGTCCGCAGTTGGGAGACTATGTCTAGTTTACATGTACAAGCCTACTGAATTTCATCCAAATTCTGCTTCTCTCCCTTCTTCTCTCCCTCTCGCTCTTGTTTTTGGTTTGGGTTTTTGAGCCAGGGTTTCTCTGTGTAGCCCTGGCTGCCCCGAGTCTCACTCTGTAGACCAGGTTTATCTCAAACTCAGAGATTCACCTGCTTCATCTGCCTCCAAAGTGACTGGATTAAACACATTTGCCACCACTAACTGTTCTGTTTTAATGTCTTAAACTATGAAGACTGATTTTGCAATATCTTAATAATTTTGAATTTATTAAATATCACAAACATACAATACATAAAAGACTGTTCCTATAACAGTGAAATAAAATGTTTTGGAGAGACATTCTAGGGTGACTACAACATGAATGACCCTTAAGAACGTTTATAGCATGGATAATCCTTAAAAGCTGTGAGCTCCATGGAAGAAGGCAGAAACAAAAATAAATGAATATCTTCAAAAACAAATATACAGATCCAGAAAGAATATTAATGTTGCCTGGGACTGTGCAGGGTTAGGTTTAGAATAAAGTTACCAGAAACGAACAAAATAGTCTTTTAGAAATTATTTATATGTGTGCCCAGAGACCGTAAATGGGCTTTGGATCTCTTGAGGCTGGAGTTACAGGCATTGTGCCACCTAATATGAGTGATAGGATCCAAAGTCCTCCAGTTTTTCAGCAGAGCAGTGAAGGCTTGTAACCTCCGAGCCATCTCTCCAACCAAAAAGCATCCTACACAAAACAAAAACACACAATGCCAGAGGAGGAATGTTGACAATCCAGTACAGCCTTCGAGTTTAGAAAAAGAAAAGGCAGGAGCCATCGTGGATGAGATCAGATTTTTTTGCAATGCACAGTGGTTTATATTACCTGAGCTTCCATTCTCATTTTCCCATTGGATGGCATTGAACATCATTTTGTGTGCCTAGTTGCCAATTTTAAACCTTTACTGTTCTAAGTTCAGTTTTATCATTCCTCCCATTGTGTGTGTGCTGTGTAGAGCACACGCATGTGTGCATGCATATGACACTGCACTTGCATGGAGGTCGGAGGGCAGCTGTGGACAGTCCGTGCTCTCCTCCACCTGAGGCTCTGTAGATAGACCTCGGGTGATCAGGCTTGCAATGACCTTCCTCATGGCTAAAATGTTCAAACCATTCCCCTCATTTTGTAATTGAAATACAATTGAACTTGCTTCTTACAGTTTGGCAGGGTCTCTGTTAATTACTGTTGTGTCTTTTGTCGGTTATAGATGTGGGGATTTTTCTGATTTGTGAGTTATCTTTTCATCTTCCTAACAGGGCCATTCACATAACTAAGTTTTAAATTTAGATTTAAGTCGATTTACCAAGTCTGTAAAGTTGTTACTTATTTTTAAATCTTAGCTGACCTGTGCTGGAGAATCTGTGCCCAACCTGTGGCTCTGAATGCCTTCCCTGGTTTGTTTTCATGTAAACACTTAGAAGTTCGTGTTTTACATTTATAACATTGGGTTAATCTGTTACCTAGACTCTGCTTTAGATTTTAACAGGTTCTTTTCTCCTAGTTAGTCTTTGGCAGAACTTTTAGATAGGATAATTATTCTAGAAGATTACTTCAAGGGGTTTGTTTTTTGCTTCTTTCTGCTGATGTGATTGGTTTGATTTATCCCAGCCTGCACCACTCCCCAGCACAGAGCAGTGACTGGATGCTGTTTAATATTTACCCAAGTCCGTATTTGATTTTTGAGAGTATGACTTGAAAGTAATTTTTTTCTTTCACTCTTTGGTTGGCTAGCCTATCTTCCTGCTTGCTTAGAAGATAGTTTATTCCTACTACTTACTACAAACACACATTAATAATTATAAATCTCCCATTTAAGTTTTAGAATTTCTTACCTATCATGCTTTTGAAAACTAATAAAATACTTGGACTAAACTTTGAATGACTTTGTATAACTATTACTTTGTATCTGCTTGTTATATCAGGATATAATAAAAATTTGTGGTGCATTATATTGTCTTTTATCAGTACATTTTTCTTGCATCTTGCTCAGTGACGTATTTACCTCTTTGAAACAGTGGAGGTAGATGCCGCATAAATAAAATCTTTTATTCTTAAATTTTAGTGTGCTTTTGAAAAACCTGTTCTTACTTTTGTCAAATTAGTTCTCCCTGTGTTTCTATTGATACCAATAATCTGCTACCAACCAGATTTTATTACTTTTAATTAATTAATTTTAAATTACTCTTCTATTTTTAAAAGTTTTTATTTCCTTATTTATCTGTTTTGCCTGAATATTTATCTATATTCCATATGTGTGAGTTACAAATGCTTGTAAGCTGTTGTGTGACTTCTGGGAATTGAACCTTGGTCCTCTGGAGGAGCAACCAGCACTCCTGACCATTAGGCTATCCCTCCAGTCCTGATTGTTACTGCATTTTGAAGAAAGTTTACTTTGATATTATGGAGCTGGTTCTCTCTTTCCCTTTTTATGTGTCTTCTGGGGATTAAGCTCCTTTGTAAGTCTCAAAGGCTAAAGGCTTTTACCCATGAGCCATCTTGCCTGCCCCACTTATTGCTGTTTTAGACCGACTTCAGACACTTCCTGAGTTTTCCATATACATTATGGAAGGCATTAAACAAGGTACAAAGGAAGCTTATGAGAGGGGTTGTCACGTCCAGCCACTGCAGACATTTATTGTTCAGGGGACAGAAACATGTGACTGGAACTTGATGATTGGAAGACAATTCACCGTTTTCATTTGTTACAGAGAGAAATCATTAGTAGTTTTTGTACATTCCCTGAGGGATGAAGGATGGCTTGTGGGAGAGCGATGATATTCCAGTTGCTGAAATATAAAACAGTTGCTTGTGGGGAACGACCCAGAAGATGCTCAGGTTTTTTCATTGAAGCTTGTCAGCGGGTCATCTTTTCCTAGTGTGTTTGCCCAGTGAGAGAGAGAGAGACATTTGGCAATGGAACTTTTTCCAGATTTCCAGTTCCTGGGAACCCCAGAGCAGCCCCATAAGTGTCTGAGGACAGGAACAGCTCCCACAGGGAGGAGCGAATGCTGTCCCATTGCCTGCAGACTAGTTCAGCCACTGTGTGCTCACCAAGTTCTGCGGATCTCGTGTCTGTTTCCCGTGTCTGAACAAAAGTCATGCTCAAACCTTTGAATGTGGTAGGAACTGTGAGCCTCTAAAATGCTGTGTTTTAGAAATGCTAAAAGATAACACAGTGACCGTGGACAGTGCAGCCAGGACTTTACAACCCGGGAGTCTTCATGCTGTTTGCCCTACCTGCCAGGGGCAAAGCCGTCACTGTTGGGGAGGCCGAGGTTGTTGCACGTCTGGAATCTGCTCTGCTGCATACACAGCAGGCCATATTTAGTTTACCCGTGCTAAGCTTGAGGGGTTTGGTATTCATTTGTGGTCATACCCCATTCTGGGTGCCTTGGGACATATTTCTTCACTTCTCTAAGCCATACTAAAGTATACTGGCAACCGCCTCATGAGATTAAATGTAAAATTAAAAAGAAAATATCTGCACAAGGCTTAGTGGTGGATATTCGTGGAGTTTACTCTTTCTTTTCTCCTCTGTGACTTGTTGCTCATTCATTGTTTGGGTTGGTTTTGTATGACTCTTTGAGCTATAGCTGTTGAGTGCCCTAGAATTACAACCAGAAACCTTAAAACTCCGCTCCACTGGCATCCTTAGGCATCAGCCTTCCCCTGCAGAAGCTCCCCTGTTAGCCCTTACGACATTGGTGGTGTGAAGATGTGCTAACATATCTGGAGACACTTAAGACAGTTTTTCTTTGTGCTGGGTAGTTTTATGTCAGCTTGAACCAAGCTAGTCATTGCAGATGAGGGAGCCTCAATTCAGGGAATGCCTCGATAAGATCAGGCTATAGGGGCTGGAGAGATGGATCACTGGTTAAGAGGTCTTGAGTTTAATTCCCAGCAACCACCTGGTGGCTCACAGCCATCCCTAATGAGATATGGTGCCTCTTCTGACCTGCAGGTATATATGCAGGCAGAACAGTATATATAATGAATAAACAAATGTTAAAAAAAAAGAAAGACAAGGCTATAAACAAACATGCCTCTTGTTTTCTTAATTAGTGACATGGTTTCTGGGGGGCCAGCCCTTTGTGGGCTTTCTGTAAGAAAGCAGACTGAGCAAGCCATGAGGAGCAAATCAATAAAGCAGCACCCCTCCATGGCTTCTGCATGAGCTACTGCCTCCAGGTTCCTGCCCTGTTTGAGTTTCTGTCCTGATTTCCTTTGATGAACAGTGATGTGGAACTGTAAGTCAAACAAACCCTTTCCTCCCCAAGTTGCTTCTAGTCTTGGTGTTTCATTGCAGTAATAGAAACCTTAACTAAGACAACTCTTCCTCCTTTCTTCTCCTCCCTTCTCCTCTCCTCCTCTACTTTTCTTCTTTCTACTTCTGCCTCAGCCTCTTGGACCACCCACATCGGCTAAGATAATTCCTAACACATTCAAGGGTTTCCTCTTGAGAATATTGGATAGCATTATTTTGTTCCATCTTCGTGTCCTTTATTGGACTTGGTTGTTGATGCTAATTGGGAAGGTGCTTGCTTTGGTGTAGAGAATACCCAGTCTGTACTGGGACAAGAGAGAATGAGAGGGTCTGAGTCTCAACAATCAGGGAATTGTCCCTCAAACCCTGAATAATAAACAAGTGACTGCATGAGCAAGATGATTTCCAGTAGTAATAGACATGATGAGAACAATGTCATGTCTGAGAGGTCTGGGAATACTTCAAAAATGAGACTTTAATTTTTTTATTATATTGATTATGATAAGGGCTTTTAAAAAAAACTGTGACTGTTTTTTACATACATACAAGGTATTTTGATCATCCTCCACACACATCTCTCCGCCCCCCCCCCCCCATCCCTTCAGGAGAAAATGTCTTATCTAAAGTCAGAATGAAAAGAAGGAATAAGTGATTTACAGGACAGTGCTTGGGAGTGTTGGGGGTGGGGAAAGCTGTGGAAGGACCTCCGTTGTGAAGGGGCTGGGTCTGGTTCAGAAAGGGAAAGACAACACTAGCCCAGATGCTCAGCATGCACTTGGCAGGTTAGGAGGTGTGGGTTGCCCTACCCCTGACTCTGCTGATAGAACTTGGAGAAGGAATTTGGTCTTTGTAAGATTTTAGGTGATGTTGCTGGTGTTCTGAAGCCAAATGAATCAATTCCAAGGGGACTTTAAGGCCAATGAGAGCACTTTAGGATACACTGTCAGTGCAAGACAAGCCAGTGGAGGCCCAGAGGTGTGAAACAGACTGATTGGCGTATTAGGAAATGATTCCGACTATTGTGGGAAGAATGGATTCTGAGGGAAAGGAGAGACAGCAGGAGATGTACCAGCACTTGAGAGGATGACTGAATTATCCAGACGGCAACAGAGGATCTGGAGCAAGGAACATAGGTTCAAGATGGGATTTAGACCAAAAGCCTGTGGGATTGGGTGACAGATTGCAAGTAAGCAGAAGAGGCTAAAAGGAATCAAATTGGGCTTAGGAGTTTTGCTTGCATTAACTGAAGGGTTAATGGGATTCATTCACAGACTTAGGGAGAGGTTTGTATAAAAATGGACATGGGGATGAAAATTAATTTGGGGGTTATATACAATTGGAGACACACATGGTACATCCAATTGAGATCATCATGAGATTTGGGGACAATAAGGAAGAGCTCAATAGACAAGTATGGGTTGCAGATGTGAATTTGAGAGCCATGCACACGTAGATAGCGTTTAAAACCATGGGGATTGCTGAAGTCATTTGGGAATAGAGATTTGAACAGAGACTAGCTAAGTACAGAAAACGGACAGCAGGGTCTCTGTCATGGAGAGTACAGCAGCCGAGAGTATGGTAGTGGAGACAGGTATGACAGAGAAGAAGGAGGAAGGCAGTGGATTGTGCTTTCAACAAAAAGCCCCCAGAGGGTCCCTAGTAGAGAGCTTGAACAGCCATGAAATGGGGCTTGCATTGTTTGGCTTAGACCTGGGAATGCAATTAGTGCCCTTGACAAGACAGATGTCAGCTGAGTCATTGTGGCAGTTCGCCTTCTGTTGCCTTTCCTTCTGGCCTGTCAAAGCCACACTGACAGTCCTTCCACTGGGAAATTCGTCTTGCTCTCTGCCGTTCATGATTCTCCCAGGGCTTAACCATGGAACAAATTTTAACTAAATCTGATCTCCTCTCATTACACCTGGATGGAGAAATGTTAACTTTGAGAAGAGATCAGTCTTCTGTATTATGAAGAGGCATAGGTTTTGGGCCTCAGCAACACTGCCAGTTCTTTGCAATGAGGGATTCACTACCTGCACTGGGAAGACGCATGCTTGCTAGCAGCTTGTGCTGGGAAGGTGGAAGCATTGTTGCATTTGGGTTCTGGTTTTGGACTGCACTGATTCAAAGGCTGTCGTCTTGAGTTGTATTTCCATGCCCGTGTCTTTAATGGCAAAGCTACATCTGCAAGAACATTAGGCAGCATAATAAAGCAGAGATGCTACCTCATTGAGCTGAGAAACTCCCCCAAAGGAGCTGCTGAATCTCAGATGGCTTTCTCACTTTTTCTCTGAAATGAAGAAGAGACATTTGATTTTAATTCTGTCATTTTGCTGAGTGTCTGTTTCTTCTTCATCTTTTAGGGGGTCTCAGTTTTGCCTGTCCTGGAGTTAGGATCCTGCTGGACACAGGATTTGAAGTGTTGTAGAGAAGATGGAAAGAACAGCGTTAGTTGTAGGATGCCAGGAGAAATATGAGTTCAACGGACGTTTTGGTATTTTCAAAATGTATCGTTGGGCGTGATGATTAGTTAGACTTCCTTTAGAATCACCTGAAGTACTTCTGAATGTGTCTGTGATGGTGTTTCCATAACGGTTCAGCTGTGGAAGGAGGGCCCACACTGATTGTGGACAGTACCATCCCAGAGGCTGGGGACCCAGACAGAGTTACCAGACATGAACACTGGTGTTCATCTCTCTCCTTGACTCCATGACTGTGGGAAGACACAATGTGACCAGCCCCTCTGCTGCCACAGTTAGTGCCACTCTCTATGCGGTGCCTGCACGCTAATAGATCCTCAGGCTTAGGGCCCAAATAAACCCGTCTTTCCTTCCCTTGATTCTGTTAGGTGTTTTAGCACAGAAAGGTTATATGCTAAATAACTCAGCTGGTAGAAGCACTTGCTGCCACACTGGTATGAGTTAAAGCTGCAGGATTTACTTAATTGAAAGGCGAGAACTGACTCCTAAAAGCTGACCTCTGTGGCGTGTTTGTGTCTCCCCACCTCTTTTTAAGTAAATAAATGTAATTTTTTCAAATTCAAAAGAAATAATTCCATAGTGACTTACTGTGGTGTGCTAATTTTAAGGATTAATTTTCCATCTAGTCTGAGGCACTTTTTTTTTGTCTCAGATACATTTTTATTTCTTTCATACATTCTTTTATCCCTGAGATTTGCCAAGGAGAGCTGCTCTGATGATTGAGCAGAGGGAACTGCACTATGTCACTGGTAAAGAAGAGCTATCGTGAAAACCGCTCACTATTCTTCTTTAGAAGCTATGGGGCACAGCTGGGAATCAACCCTGTGGTGGAACTCATTTCTAATTGCTGAGTGCCATGAATTTGATCCTGAGCATCAAAATTAGTCAGCCAGTGGGTTGTGGGACTGTATTGATAATAATTATCATCTTGAGATTTATGTTTATTATTTTTATTTATTATGTGTGTGTCCATGAGTTCAAGTGCCCATGAAACAAAGAAGAAGAGGCTGTTTGATGCCCTGAAATTGGAGTTAATGGGTTGTAAGATGCCAGATCTGAATGAGAACCCAGCTCAGGTTCTCTGCAAGAGCAACAGATGCCGGGCGGTGGTGGCGCACGCCTTTAATCCCAGCACTTGGGAGGCAGAGGCAGGCGGATCTCTGGGAGTTCGAGGCCAGCCTGGTCTACAAGAGCTAGTTCCAGGACAGGCTCCAAAGCTACAGAGAAACCCTGTCTCGAAAAAAGAAAAAAAAACCAAAAAAACAAAACAAAACAAGAGCAACAGATGCTCTTCATGGTCATCCCATCTCTTCAGATATGAAACTATAATTTCAGTACACTACCGGAAACTAGGGTCTGGGGAGATGATCAGCAATGAAAGTACCTGCTGGTGACTCTTAAAGGTTGGGGTTCAGATCTCCAGAATCATATATGAAATGTGGGGAGGGCACAGTGGCCTGCCTGTAATCCCAACCCCAGGAAACAGAGGTAGGGATCCCAAGAAAAAGCTGATTATAAAGACGGCACAAATGAGAGGTCCTGCCTCAGTAATGATGTGGTAGGAGCAATGGAGGAACATTCCCGCCTTCAACCTTGGGTCTCTGTGCAGAGACCCGTGTGTGCATCTGCATCTATATGTTCACACCCACACATGCAAACATGCCTGCATATGAACACCTCACAAGATAAATGGTAATAAAGACTCGCATTTGTAGATGGTAGTTATTAAATGCCTGTGTCTGGCTGTTTTCTCTCTCTTCTTTCCCTCCCCATCTTTCTCCCTTCCTTCTCCATGACTAGAATTTTCTGCATTTAGATAGCCTATAATCTATAGTTAGCTTTTTTTTTTTACTTGGCTTGGGTGACATTCAGTTCTTCTGCCGATTCATGTCATGTCATCAAAACATGAACACTGGGAGAAGTCAGCAGGTTAAACCAAAAAGCACTTGAAATTTTCTGCTGATAAATGAAAGGTCATGTAAGTTAAAGTATTGAAGCTATTTAAGATTCAGGCCAAATCCAAGCCTCCTCCCGGTGTTCTTTTCATAGATGAGACTGTGGAGGATGGAGTAAGTGAACCGGAGAGACACACCCTCATTTTGTGAATGGGTCCCCTTTGGAGCTAGCACTAACTGGCAGGACACACTCAGCCTAGGAAGTTCTACATTGAGTGGGGAGGGTGGTATATGTATCTTGTGTGGTTCTTACACTTTCTCAGGAAACGTGGACTTAAAGTTTATATTTTTCCTGAAAGGAAATAGTTTTCTTCCTCCCAAAGCAAATAGTTTTTGAAGCTCTGTTTTAATGTGTAAAACATTTTACTACACATACGGTTGTGCACTGCCGGCATGCCTGATGCCCGCAGAGACCCGGGAAGGGTGTCACAGCTCCCGGAACTAGAGTTCCAGGTGGTTGCTAGCTGCCGTGTGAATGCTGGAAATGAATCCCAGGTCCTTTGGAAGAGCAGCCAGTGCTCGGAATCTTGGAACTCGTTCTCTGGCCCTGCAGTCATTTATTATTTATTTTAAAATAATATTTTTAAACTTTTAAAGTTAATTTTATTTAAATATTTAAAAAATGATTAGTTACAGGTTTTTCCCCACATTTTATTTTTTTCAAGCTCATCACACCTGCCATTTGGTTCTGTAGGAGTTGTTTTTAGGGTGCCCAAGTAGCCCCATTGTCCTTTTGACACTGAAACCATTCATTAGTATAATTATTTGTGAAAGTTCATTACAGCCAATTTGGAATTTACGAAATAATCGTGTTACTCTTCTTGTTGTGGCAAAACACCTATGGAAGCGACTTAAGGAAATTTGGTTCATCATGGCAGGGAGGGGAGGCCATGGCATCCTTGGTCAGTCAGGAGAGGGATGTGATCTTGCAGGCTCTAGCTCTCCTTGCTCTTTTTTTTTTTTTTTATTTCATTTGGTTTCTCCTCCCAGCCCTTGGGATGACACCACCCCTAGAAGGATGGGTCTTCCTCCCTCAGATAAATCTTTCTGGAAACACTTTCAGAGGCCTACCCATAGGTCTGTCTCTCAGGCAGTCCTACACTTGATCTTATTTTTAAGCAAAACACCAAGAAGTTATTCCTCATAGGTGATTTTATGTCTACCCATGCTAACTGTGAATATTAACCAATTACAAGTCTATCCCCGTGTCAGCTTGACAATCAAACCTTGTTTAAGCCATAACCTACACTCATGGTCTTCAAAGGCTCATGGCCGTCTCATAACACAAAAGGCATTTAGTTCATTTGTAGAATCTCAAAAATAGGGGCAGGAGAGATGGCTCAGTGGTTAAGAACATTGCTCTTCCAAAGGTCCTGAGTTCAATTTCCAGCAACCACATGGTGGCTCACAACCATCTGTAATGAGGTCTGGTGCCCTCTTCTGGCCTGCAGACGTACACACAGACAGAATATTGTATAATACTAAATAAATAAATATTTTTTTAAAAAAAAGAATCCCAATAATATTAACAGTTCTACCATTGTCCAAAAGTCCAAAGTGTCTTATGGGACCCAGTAAATAATAGGAAAAATATTGCGAGATTTAGAGATCCAGTTGCATATGCTGCATCTGTTCAAAGAAAGAAGTTCTGTGTACATGTTTGGAAGCAGAGGGTAAACTAAGATGGACTATAAGGGACAGATCAGGTTTATCTGGATTGAGAGGTAGGGCATACTAGAGTGGAAAGAATGGCAGAGTCGGGAGCCTTTGTGAGGTATATAGTACAGTAAGTAGTCCATTCTGAGACATTGTTAATGTAGCCGCATCAAAGACGAGAAATGGTACTCTTAATGTGTTAGGAATGACCATTTGCTAAACTGCATGAAGGCCAGTATAGATTCTGTTGTCTTCTTCTAAAAGTGTATATTCATTATTCGTAGATAGCTCTGGTTTTCATCAGGACGGTTTCATACATGCATAGGATGGCATTTGCACTTGGCCCTCCCCTCCCTTCCTCTCCTCTTTCCCCTCTCCTCGTCGTCACCGCCATTCCCATAGATAGTTGTTTCTACTTTTAGGTCATGTGCAGAGAAATGATTCTGTGTATCTGTATAAAAGCTGGGGTCCACAAATGGGTGGAAACAGGCATTATTTGTCTCTCCAAGTCAGAATTCACGTAATATTAAAATCTTTTGTTGCATATCAGTTTTATTACAAGTGACATAATTCCGGTCTATAGCCGAATGAAATTCTGTTATGTGTACATATACCTGTTTTCTTTATGCATTCCTCTTGATGGACACTTAACATGATTTCACAGTGTGGCTCTTGCGCAGTAACTATCCTAGAGGAAGGATCTCTATGATACGTTGACTCACTGTCCTTTCAGCAAACACCTGGGAGGGGCGCGCTGGGTCACACAGTCCATCTCCTGTGTTTTTTTCCCCAGAAGCTTCGTCCAGATTTCCAAAGTGGTTTGACCAGTTTACAGTCATACTTACTGCTTGTAAGGGCTCCTTTTCCTGCGCATCTTAGCATCATTTATTCTTACTTTTATTAATATCCACTATTCTGAGTAGGAGAGATGGAATCTTTATTGTACTTTAGATTGTTTACCTGATGACTACTGATGAACATTTTCATGTGCTCATTGGCTATTTATACTTCATGTCTCTTAATTAACAAATTCTGATTTTCCCAGATTTGAAAATAATCTAAATTTAGACTTGGGAGTTTTATAAGATTAGATAATACTAGAAAGCTTCTTTGAAGATACTTTATTTTCCGGGTTTTCTTTTTACTCCAGGAGGAAACCAAAAGCGAAGGCGCCCCTTCCTCCTGCTGAGATGAAGGGCATGGGTGTTTCTTCTTCTGAGGAGCCTGGAGAATCGACTGCTGTCATCGCAGAACGAAATGAAAATATGGTAGATAAAGACATTGACCTCTCGGTGGTCCTGCCTGGAGACATTCTCAAATCCACTACTGTTCCTGGCAGGTATGCTGCCGTCGCTAAAATATCATGACCCCACTTTCTTCTGCCACCACTGAAACCTCTGTGACTTATGTCTTCATTGTTTTTTTCCTCTGACAAAATACATCTGCTGTTAATCAGTTGTTACTGTTTTTTTTTTAAAAGTAAGTGCTAAAATAGTAAATCTCTCACAGTGTTTTAATATCAAGGCTATGTATTCTCAATTCAGTGATTAAGATTTGGGATTTTTACACATCTCGTTCTCTATTAATATGTGTTAAAAGTAAGCCTGCCCTGATATTCCATTTGCAAGTCGAGGCTTGAAAGCCAAAGCCTGCAGCACACAGTCCTTCCCTCTATTTTCCCTTCCTGTTTCCTCTTCAGGCTGCTGCTGCTGGGATGGAGGAGTTACTTTGCTTATAATGTAGCATTTTCTTACTTACCACAACAAATAGATTTGTATGCAACATTAGGGAGTTTTTTTTCCCAATTTACTGCTTTAATTCTATAAACCTGGGTGAATCAAGTAGAAATAGAAAATCAAACTTGAACTAGCAAGGAATGAAGATACAATTTAGGGGGCTGATGTTTTTGAATACTTAACACAAAGTTGAGAAAAAGGATCAAGGCCCCTGGTAATTTTCCATTTCGCCCTGAGGTGGAAAGTTACACGAACTATATACCTGACCACACTCACTTCTTACCTCCCCCCTTGTGCTGTTATCCAGTAGCATGTGTTAGCAATTGAAGCTGCTTGACCTTAGCATAGCACGAATCTGCGCATGTGTGGCAGAAGAAGTAAGCATTGTGTTGGTCATTGCATTCTAATGCTGTGGCTTCCTGTAAAACCCCCACTCAGCATAACTGCAGTTTTAGATTAATTAAAGTCTTATGTAACGCTATAATATTATAAAAATTGATGAACATAAAGTAAATTCAGCATTAGGAAATAATTCATAACTGTCTTACAGTCTCCTTAAATCTTAGTAAGTTATGGGTTTTTTTTTTCCATTTGTTTTTGTAGTGGCAAGAGTTTTAGGGTTTCTTGTTTCTTCATGGAACCCTGTTTATGAGGTTGCTGTACTTGTGGCTATCCGTGGCGGACTCCTGCCTCTGATGCACTCTTCTGGGGAGGGAGTTGGCAGACAGTGACTGTCACATCAGTACTCTGATGTCATAGCTTGACTTAAACAGGGATGGGAATTGCCTTGGTGGAAGCAGTAAAGCGTATTTGCAGCAGTTCGGTTTTCCTGCTTTTCTCTAAGGTTTCATCACCGGCGAGCCTTTCTTCTGGGGTGCCCCAGGAATCGACTTGGATGACTTGAATTTGTTCCTCCTTTCCTTTCTAGTCTAAACTGATTTTATAATGGCCCGTCTTCTTATTTTTTTGGATCTGAGTTTTCTTCATATATGTGACTTGAAGGTTGCGAATCATTTTTGCTACGTGTGTTCTTGCCAGGACCGTAGATCTCTTCACACCTTTCGCCTTCTAGCTCTTTGGCTTCTCCATTCCTCAAACCTGAGTAATTTTCCATCAGTCAACGTCTGTGTGTGTTCAAGCCCAGCTGTTGTTGATTTGCAATATTCGCTTATCTATGAAAATGTTTTGTGCCTGAATTGTTAGGATTAAATAACACATGGTATATTGCTAGGATTACATGAAATGCTATCCCTGGTTGGCACATAGTTGCCCTTTTTAGTTGTGGGGAGATGATGCTGAGGTTCAAAGCCAGCATTGGGGAAGTTCTGTATCACCGAGCCATACCCCCAAACTCTTGTACAGGGACCTGATTTCCTTCAGCTAGGCTCTCCCCCTTTATGGCTCCACACAGATTCCTCTCCGTTTGTGCAACAGTGGCAGTTCAGTACAAAATCAAGGCACCGTGGAGATTGGGATATGTTAATTTCTCCTCTGAAATTAAGTAGGTTTGTCCTTCCCTGCCTTCTTTTATATATCTTAAGCCTTACCACATGACTCTTTGTTCTTTAACGGGTACTTTTTAAAAAAAAAACAAAAAAGCACCTCAGTACCATTGAAGTTATGAACACCACCCCAGCCCTCCCCAGGACTTCCGTCTGTTCTTTTTCTCCAGTCAGCTTATGTAGGCTCACATAACACTTTCTACAAAACATCCTGATAGCCCAGAATCACCTGCTTCATCTCACTTCCACACTCTTGATTCTTCATGTGCTAGAACGTAGTGTTTCGTGCCATGCTTTCTACATATTTATCTTGAAAAAACAAAGATGCTTTTTGCCTTTAACGTGTGTGCGTGTGTGTGCATGCGTGCGTGGTGTATGTGTGCTGTGTGTGTTCCTGCCTGTACATGTGGAGGCCAGAAGAAAGTGTCAGATCCTCTGGAGCTGGGGAACCAACCTTGGGTCCTCTGGAAAAGTCTTGACTGCTGAGCCATTCTTTCCAAGTAGCGATCACGGTAGAAATGCCCTAAAAGGATCTGTCTCTAATTCTTTAAAAATTTTGTTTAGGGTTCAAGTTTTGTAAGTTGGAATTTATTTGCTCTCAGGTTTTAATGTAGCAGCTTGCTTCTAATCATCTTACCACCCAAGAGCTAACCGTGTGTGGTCATTTTTTTTTTGAGCCTTTCAGATAGAACATTAATGATGATTTGAAATGTCGACGGTACAAAGCCATTGTTGAGATTTTGAGTCTGTGATACTTCCTTGCAATACTTTTTAAGTATTTTCCGAGTACGCTAAGGGTGTGATGTGAGTGTGATTAAAACTGTCTTAACAGTTCCAGGAACCGATGAACCATTATTTTAAAAGGTGATAATAAGCACAAAAGTGTTCCAAATAGTAAAATATAGTCTATTTATTAAGAGTGTTAACTAATGGGGAGACTTAGACTATCATCTCTTTGTAACTGTAAAAGGGAAAAATCTTACGGGGGGGAAAAAAGAGAGACCGCCCCAAACTTCAAAGTAGAAACGCCTAGCTAGGAATTACACTTTGCTTCACGGCTTACTGTGATCTCGGAAACATCAGCTGACCACTCTTGGCTTTTTGTGTTAAATGACCAGAGATATTTGACATAAAACCTGTGGCTTATGCATGCTTTGTCTAGTGCCACTAAGAGCTAGTCCAACTGGTACAGGGCAGATCAGCAGCCTACTCAGGGCATTCACAGGGAGTAGAGTGCCACCTATTGGAAGTAAGTAGACTCATAAAAATGACAGGCGACGCCATTGTGAGTCAGTTTATATTAAAACAAAGCAGGTATGGATAACAGAACTCAAAAGTTCACAGATAGTTGTGCTTATTGAAAATGTTAAGTAAAACCAGGTCTGTAGCCAGCACCTGGGAGCTACAGGCAGGAAGATCAGAAGGTCATTTATCTTCAGCTAAGTAGCAACTTTGTGACCAGTCTGTAAAACAAGAGACCTTATTTCAAAAGGACAAGTAAAATGACAACAAAAAATCCCAAGCATTCTTCCAGGCTGGTTTGGTCATTGTCCGAGTTAAGGTCTCTATTGCTGTGATGAGACACCATGACCAAAGACAACCTGAAGAGGCTTATACTTCCAAATGGCTGTTCATCACTGAAGGACGTCAGGACAGGAAAAGAAGCAGGGCAGGAATTCAAGAGGCAGGAGCAGATGCAGAGGCCATGAAGGGATGCTGCTTGCGGGCTTGCTCAGCCTGCTTTCTTACAGAACCCGGGACTGCCAGCCGAAGGATGGTACCACTCACGATGGCCTGGGCCCTCTCCTTCCCCATCAATCGCTAATTAAGACAATGCCCTATGTGCCTGTCTACAGCTGGAGCTTCCAGAGGCATTTTCTTAATTGAGCTTCTCTCTTCTCAGATGACTTTAGCTTACATAAAACTAGCCAGCACCACGAGAATCCCACCCCCTTTTTGTTCCCTTTTAATTGTTTTCCATGCAGTGAGAGGCCCTGGTCCTCAGCTCTGAGTTTCCATTTGTTGTCAGCATATCGAGAACTGAGCTGTGGGTCTCTTTGCGCTGCTCTGTTAGTTTCTAACAAATTCCTGCTTTCTCTGCTTTTCTGCTTAGCTTCAGTTTGCTTCTGCTGTCACCGTTTTTACTTCTAGTAGACTTAATATGTAAACTTAAACAAACAGGGCCTCTTTCGTGACCTTTTCACCTCACCATTGAAGAAGAAAAGCATAACATTCCCTCAAAGAAGCAACGTAGTACTTGCAGAACTTTTAGTATTGAAAAAAGGGCTCAGAGACAAGCTCTGATGTTTCTCCTGGTAATTGCAGACTCAGTCAAGTTAATAACAAAGACAGACCATACTACAACAATGCGTGTGCGTGTGTTATATTTAGTGGATATATTCTTTTTTGTTAGATTGTTTTTATTTGTGTTAGGATGTAATGATTTGTGTATGTGTGTTGTTGCTGTCGAGACCAGTAGGAGCTCTGGAAGGGGTATGGCAGTTACAGTAGGTTTCTTTTTTAATTAAAGACTCTTTCTCTCTCTCTCTCTCTGAGACATGGTTTCTCTGTGTAGCCCTGACTGTCCTGGAACTCACTCTGTAGTCCCAGCTGGCCTTGAACTCACAGAGATCCATCTGCCTCTGGCTCCCAAGTGCTGGGATTAAAGGTGTGTGCCCCCATCGCCTGTGTGTGCCCCCATCGCCTGGATAGGGTTTTTCTTTTTTAAAATAACGGTAATTATTTATAATTTGCTATGGAAATAGCATTAAAGGTGAATGATCATGTAAACTACAGTATGAAATGATGGCTCTAAAAGAAAAAAGACTTTTTACTCTCCCTTTGTTTTTAGTGTTGGTTATGAAACCGGTTCACAGTTTAACAATGACCTGTTCAAGCGTTAACTGCCTTCAGGTCTTGCTGGTTGTGTTTGTCTCCTGGTTTCTCATAGTGTAATTAAATGCTCCTTAAAGCCACGGTGAGCTGTGTTCTCTGTCTTGGACATACAGTAGCAAGCGCCCTTTCATCCTCTGTCAGCTCTTCACTGCATAGATCTCACGCAGTTGTTGGCATGCATTCGGAAGGCAGAGAAACAGTTCAACGCAAAGCAGTTTTGAGAATTTGTTGAAATCGTATGAGATTCATTGTTAGAGACTGGGGAAGATTTTAAAACTTGCCAGAAAGAATCTTACTTATTTTTATGTTGCTTAAAATGTATCTCTTCACTCATTGTCATCTGTTCCTGTTTTCTAGAGTGTTCTGTTAGCACCTTTTATTCCTGAGTCATTACTAAGGGCAAGCACTCCTTTGCTCTCAGCTGTCCCAGATTGAATGAAAAATTTCCCAGGCACCCTGTTGGCAAATGACCTTGTTTAAACATGGGCAAGCTTGGCAATCCACCTATGTCATTTCTGCAAGTCTGCCTGTTCTTGGAGCCCTTTATTGCATCGTGACCTGTATCTTTTGATGTCCAGCTGGATCTTTAAAACACAGAAATAGAAGCTCTAACCATCCGTTATCAAAACCAGGTTAAGATTACTACTACTCTGTGTCCCAGATACGGAAGTGTCCCAGAGGATGTAGGGAAGAGTTGATGAAGCCTTTTATCTCTACGGTAAAGTTCTAACACAAAGCAGATAGGCTGTTTTAACCATCTGTTTCAACACCGTGGACACTACCTTGAATCATGAGGATGCTAAAATGTAGCTAGAAACTCTGGATTGGAGAGTCAGAAAATCTTAATCCGATGATTAATATAGCTGTCGTGTATATCGTATATAATATGATTTCCTAACCTCCTTTGGTTCAGTCATAGTGGTGGAATAGCTTTAATCGTGGATGCAAGCTCAAATGAAATAATAGACAGGAGTTAAATACAAAAGGTTATCATTTGTTTGTAAAAAAAAGTTGGAGATCTCATAGAGATTCCTTCATATCAAAGAGAGTTTCTAAAGACCTTTTCCCCCCCATAACATTAGCTGTTTTAAATATTTTAAAATATGCCTTCCAGGAAATCATGTAAGTATTGATGATAATGTAAAAACAACAATAATAGTAACATTGCATCT
The DNA here is from genome assembly GCF_037038515.1 of Microtus pennsylvanicus. Taxonomy (NCBI): domain Eukaryota; kingdom Metazoa; phylum Chordata; class Mammalia; order Rodentia; family Cricetidae; genus Microtus; species Microtus pennsylvanicus. The sequence goes on from NC_134587.1 coordinate 16,672,878, forward strand.
AGGTAGTGTGATTAATCAGAATTCGCAGTGATGTGGAGATGAGAGGAGGCCAGTGTGCATGTCCGTGAGTCTGCATCCGTCCAGTGCACATGCTCCTTAACCGCTTCACTAATTTGCTTTGGGTCACAGATGCTCCTGCCTTGGGCTACAGGAAAATGGTACATTTCTCGAGGAAATCTGTGGCCAAATCTGATTGCTAGCTGCCGTCTGTCACATCACACCAGGACAGTCATTCCTAAACCAAAATTGTTGTCTTTGACCAACGTACTTTGGCACTTGGCTGGGCTCTTCTCATGTATGTTGCAGGATGACTTTATGTTCTGTGGGAGCGGTATGTGACTAGCCAAGTCTAGCTGTGACCATCGGACGTGGCTCCTGCTTCAGGTTTGAGTGCTGTCTGATAGTGCTGTGGCTCCTTTTTGGCAGAGCTAGACTGTGATTCTTACCCTTCTGGTGGAGGAAGACTCTGAGGTGTGTTTGTGTCCAAGGCTGAGGCTTCTCTTACATGTTTTAGCCATTCGACTTTGGTATACTTGGAAAAGATACCAGCCTCTGTTTCTGTTGATGACACAGCTTTGTAGAGAACAAAGCTGCCACGCAAATTTGCTCAAGTTTTCAGTACATATTTTTTTTCTAAGGCATGTGGTTTTCCCGCCAACAGCTGTTTCTCCATGCATCAGCCACTGCATGTGGATCGATCTCTCTCTCTCTCTCTCTCTCTCTCTCTCTCTCTCTCTCTCTCTCTCTCTCTCTCTCTCTCTCTCTCTCTCTCGTGTGTGTGTGGGTGTGTGTAATATTGCTGTTCAAGCAGAATTGCTTCATTCTGTGCCTCCATTCAGTTCCTGGGAATAAAGATGGCTAAACTGCGGTCTTTTGAGAGAGGTGACCACATCCAGGTGTGCATAGGTCCTAGATAAGGTCTGGGCCAAAGGTGCCCGAGCCCCCATCACAATTCCTGAGGATTATACAATTCCCTTGGTAACTTTATGTAAATTCCCAAGTGTTTTATTGACATGGGGAGCTGGATGGTGAGTTTCCTAGCCTCATTTTCCCTATCAGGCTTCCTGAAATCCAGTAGCTAGTTTCAAGTTGATTTGAAATTAGAATTATTTCAGTTATTCAATTAGAATTGAATGATTGTCTAATTTCAATTCTAAATCATTTTTATTGGCATTTATATTTCCCCAAAAATGAAGGGGGTGATTGGTCACAGATTTCCCTAAAGCAAAGTCCACGAAAGCCCCCTCTGCCCATGAAATAAGAAACAGGACGCAGCTGAGCTTGGTGACTCACACCTTTAATCCCAACACTCTGGAAGCAGAGACAGGTAGATCTCTGGGGGTTTGAGGCCAGCCTGGTCTACAAAGTGAGCTCCAGGACAGCCAGAGCTCCACAGGGAAACCCTATCTCGAATAACCAAAAAACAAACAAATTAGCAAACCAAGAAACAACAACAAAACAGGAACTTTGTGCATTGTTGTGATGATTTTGTCTTAAGTGTGAAAGGTTCAGGATTACCAGGCATTTGAGGAAAATGTCATACAAAAGATTTTAAGATTTCAGTATTTCCTTTTCCTAAAGGGCTGACAATTAAGAAAGGCAGGACCACAGTGTTCTGTTAATGTGAACAAAAACTTAATTGAGGCCGGGCGGTGGTGGCGCACGCCTTTAATCCCAGCCCTCGGGAGGCAGAGGCAGGCAGATCTCTGTGAGTTTGAGGCCAACCTGGTCTACAAGAGCTAATTCCAGGACAGGCTCCAAAGCTGCAGAGAAACCCTGTCTTGAAAAACCAAAAAAAAAAAAAAAAAAAAAAACCCAAAAAAAAACCCCAACAAAACTTAATTGTGTATCAGCAGGTGGTACCCATGGAAAGGGGACTCCCAAGCTGAGAAGTATCCCAAATGCCATACTGGGTGTGCAAGAATCTTGTGGAAGTTTTTCCTGCCTAGAGATCAGCCCTGTATTCTCCTGTCGACCATTAATTGTTAAAAACTCAAACACTTACTTCTATTGCTTTACAGAAGGACCCATCAACTTTTTATATCAAGGGCCAGATAAAAACTATTAAGCTTTGTAAGCCATACAATGTTCAGGCCACACCAACCTCAGTCTGCCTCTGCAGCAAAAAAGCAGCCTGAGACATCATATTAACGAGTCATAACAGTGACAGGCGCGATACGCCCTAAAAATCTCAATTTAAAAAGCATAAAACAGAAAGGAGGCATAATGGCACACAGCTATACTCCTAGCACTAGGGAGACTGAGTGAGGCAGGAGAATCACAAGGCTGAGGCCCAGTTATGGGTACATAGGGAGTTGTGTCTGCCTAGGCTTCCAGCAGATTGTTGGGGGGTGGGGGTCGCAAAGTATAGTGGCTGACATGTGGTCCGGTCTGTGAAAAGAGTGTAGTAGAGTTTTTGGAACAGGCATGGCATAATACCTGTGCAGTAACAGCAGAACCTAGGGAATACTGAGTATTCTGTGAGTAATGTGAGAACCCACAGGGCTTGTTAGAAGTTTGGGGGTCCTTATATATTTGTTCACTAAATATATGTTACACATACACGCACAGTTTAAAACCCCAAAGGAGGTATTTTATTCTATTAGTGCTTTGGATGTAGTCTGCTCATGAGCTGAGGACTGCAAGTTCTAACATGGAGGATTGTGTTATAAAGCAAGCGACTGTTCCTGGGTAAGGAAAGACTCCTACAATTTATAATGTAAAAATCTGCCAAATAAAAATATGTAGAAAATCTCTGAACCAGTCCTATCCTCTAAAATCTAAAACATTCTAACCATCGCCTTTAATCCGCCTGGATTTTGTCTTCTTAATCATGAGATGTTTACGTTGCTCTCACAACTCTGACTTGTGGCCTTGCTTTATAGAAAATCTCTGAACCAGTCCTATCCTCTAAAATCTAAAACATTCTAACCATCGCCTTTAATCTGCCTGGATTTTGTCTTCTTAATCATGAGATGTTTACGTTGCTCTCACAACTCTGACTTGTGGCCTTGCTTTATGTCTTGAAGACAAACAGGACCAGAGTAGGATTCTCCAAACAGTTAAGTTGCACAGTCTGTTGGACTCTAAGGATCATCCTTCCTCCTGTCTTACAGTAAGCCAATGATGGACTTGCTCGTGTTCCTCTGTGCACAATATCACTTAAATCCGTCAAGCCACACAATTGACTTACTTTCTGCTGAGGAGAATCTCATCAAATATAAGCCAAACACACCAATAGGAATGCTGGAGGTAGAGAAGGTCATTTTAAAGCCAAAATCTCTGGACAAGAAGAAGCCTACACCGATAATCCCAGAGGTAAGAATTCTATCACAGATTTTGATGTTCATATGGCTGAGACAGTCAGTTGATTTTTTTTAAGTCAATATTTATGGTTCATCATAAGTGAAATAAAACTAGATTTCTGATCTGGCTTTTTAGAATATGGTTATCATGTTTCCCCAAACTACTTTGTTTTCTGCTGGTTATCCATTCTTGGGTCAACTAGAATTGGGGGAACAATTTAGATATCAAATGCTCTAAAAATGACAGGATTGGATACATCAGGATCTGACAGTAATTCATGTTTAAGTTATGCTTTGAAATATTTTATATTTACATGATATTTTAAAAACGGATAGATATTTAATATATTTGACTTCTATAAAGTTTGTAAGTCATTAATACAACATACACTCAAATCACCATTTATTATCTTATAAAGTAGCTCTTTTTTTAATATAATTGTTTTTGTGTGTGTGTAATAAATGTTCAGGTGGACATACAGTGGCCAGGAAAGGAGAATGAGTATCCTAACTTTATCACTTTCTGCCTTGCTCCTTTGAGGCAGGGTCTTTCCCTGAACCTGGAGCTATTGTTTTCTAGCTACTCTGGCAGCAAGTGCCAGTGGTTCTCCTGTCTCTGACCCACAATACTGGGGCTGTAGGCATGTGTGAAACCACACCTGGCTTGTTCCATGGATCGTGATTGTACAGTACACATTATTAGCCACTGAGCCATCTATTCAGATCCTGAGTTGTTTTTAACGTGTGAATTTTATCCAGAAAGTTTGAACCATGATAATGCTAATTTATTCTCTAGATATTCTTACCATTATTTATTTGTGTATTTGACCAATACCACACCCAGGACTTCATATTTGCTAGACAAACATTCCACCAGTGATCTCATGTTTATAGAGCTTACTTTACTTTTCTTTTAAAATTATTCTCAAAAAGTTACTGCTATAAACAGAGGTGTATACAGTTATGACTTTGAAAAATACTTCTGCGTTGTGAACATCAACATTTTTTACTGCATAAAATATATAAAATTTTGCGTACTGACTCGAATACATACATTCTTTTTTTTTTTTTTTTTTTTTTTTTGGTTTTTCGAGACAGGGTTTCTCTGTGGCTTTGGAGCCTGTCCTGGAACTAGCTCTGTAGACCAGGCTGGTCTCGAACTCACAGAGATCCGCCTGCCTCTGCCTCCCGAGTGCTGGGATTAAAGGCATGCGCCACCATCGCCCGGCTTGAATACATACATTCTTATAATGTCTTCATGCTTATAAGAATTTACTAAAAAAAAAAAAGAATTTACTAAAAACGTTGACAAAGATTTCATTATAAAACTTTGGCTTTAATATTTGGTTGAACGTTAAATATTAATAAGTCTGTCTTTTGTCTAGGTCTAAATGTCCCTGCTGTATGCAATGCTATTGATCCATGTTGGAGCAATTTTATTTATGTAGCAAATAGATTATCAGTCTCAGGGGGCCCTCAGTTACATACAGGATTTTAGTTTTATGAATGAACATTATTGAGGATTTGAAAACTGGATTTTGCTTAGTGTAGCTACTTATAACAGAGTTCCATATTTAATGGGTTTAATCCAGTTACATCAGAATAGGGAGACACTTGAATGAGTGCCAATAATTTTGGAATTGGTAGTATGTCTAAGTAAGGATGATTTTGATATTCTTTACTGTTATGTTAGAGCTAATTGGGGCAATAGTAATATAAACAAGAAATGTCAATGACAATTGTAGTATTCTCTTACTTACAACTGACCATGTGCCTGGAATGATGCTAGGCTCTTAGTGTGGTTGATGTGATTGGTTCTATTAGAATAGTATGTCTTTAAATACTGTTTTTTTCATGAGCTATTGACACCCTATTACAAGGCAAACATTCTTTAAACACAAAACAACATATAAACATAGATATTATTATTATTGTGCACATTTGATAATGTGAAAATAAATACTTTAAGACACAATGTAAAATATTAGTAACACCACATATGAGCCTTTATATAAATGTGCTTAATATTTTACTATCAAGTATTTTAGTTGGGTGGTGATGATGCATGCGTTTAATCCCAGCACTTGGGAGGCAGAGGCAGGCAGATCTCTGTGAGTTCGAGACCAGCCTGGGTCTATAGAGTGAGTTTTGGGATAGCCAGGGCTACACAAAGAAACCCTGTCTCAGAAAACTAATAAAAATAAAACAGTTAAATAGAAACAAACTTAAAAGAATTTTGAATTTTCTGGGTGGTGGGGGTGCATGCCTTTAATCCCAGCACTCGGGAGGCAGAGGCAGGCAGATCTCTGTAAATTCAAGGCCAGCCTGGTCTACAAGAGCTAGTTCCAGGACAGGCTTCAAAGCAACACAGAGAAACCTTGTCTCATAAAAAACCAAATAAAATAAAAAAGAATTTTGAATTTAATTTAACTATTAAAGAAACAAATTGAGCTAGGCCTGGTGCATGGCTGTAATTCCAGATACTTAGGCTACGTCAGCAGGATCACAAATTCAAGACATACCTTGGCTATCGATTGATAGTTCAAGTCCAGCCAGGATGACTTAGTGACACTCTGTATTAATATGAAAATTGGAAAGAGGGCCAGGTACATAGCATAGTAGTTGAACACCTGTCTAGCATGAAAACCTTAAATTCAATCCCCGGGATCATTAAAAAAATTAAAACAAAAAACTGAAATTTTTCTTTTCTTAGAATTTGTTTTAAAGTTAGGACATAGCATTAATGAGAAGGAAAATTTCCCACTAGGAGAAGAAAAGGTCAGAAAGAACCTGTTTGCTGAAGAAATGGAAGCCTTGAGTAATGTGTCACTCTGGGTAGCGCTGCAGAGAGTTTGTTGCAGAAAACGACCCACAGTATAGCTATTTAATCCCCATGTTACAGAACCAAGAGTTGTGGTCAGCTATTCTAGATAGCGCTCTAGATGTGTTTGTGGAAGTGTTGTTTTAGTAAATAAATCATATTGTAACTGTGACTTTAATTTACCTTTCAGAAAACTGTCCGAGTAGTGATCAACTTTAAGAAAACCCAGAAGACCATAGTGAGAGTTAGTCCCCATGCACCGCTGCAAGATCTTGCTCCCATTATATGCAGTAAATGTGAGTTTGATCCCTTGCATACAGTGTTGCTGAAGGACTACCAGGCTCAGGAGCCCCTGGACTTGACGAAGTCTCTTAATGACTTGGGACTAAGAGAGTTATATGCCATGGATATCAGCAGAGGTAAGCAGACTTTCCCCTTTCCCCATTTAAACAATTTGTGTGTGTTTGTGTGTTGCGTGTTTTGTGTAGTGTGTATAGATAGGTGCTCCCAGCTTCATAATGCCAGTGATTTAATGGATCAATCTTATGGGTGGAAAGAGGATAAGAAGAAAAGAAGTTAAATAGAAATATAGAAATAAGTAAATCAAACCAACTGTGCAATTTAACTTCATAGCAGTTACTAAAATGGGAAGAAAAACTGACCCTCTTGGCTACCACCACATTTTATATTTTGGTAGCTTTTTTTTTTCTTGTGGTCAGGTTTCACCAGGATACTTAGCTTGGGCTTAATCTTCTGAGCTCAAGAAATTCTCCTGTTCCAACTCATTCAGTAGTTTAGGATGACAGTCTCGTGCCACCATGTCCTGCCTTGGGTAGGGTTTAACTTACTTTCTTGTGCCTTTGGGATTTAAATAAAGTAGATACTCCTGTGCCAGCCCATGGCTGTTCTAATGAAGGGGTAGTTTGTTTATGAAGACTTAATACAGTTTTGTATGAGACGTTTATTGAATTCTTTTCTTAGGTCAGCACCCAGCGTAAACTTGCATAGAAAATGAATCATAAGTACTTCCCCAAATTTTCCTAGATAGCAGAGTTTTCGTTCGTACAAAGAGGGGGATGCATCAACATGTGGAGATCTCAAATGAGGTTGATATCCACCCCCTGCCCCCCATGCCTGGTAGACCAAAGCAGCTTTAGATATTCAGTGTGAATCTCTTTCATTCGGGGAAATGAGGGTGTAGTGGAGGACACAGTTAATGCACGCTGCACAGAGAATTTCAGACATTACTCTGAGGGTGTGGTACAGTGGAATCCTCAGACTGCTGTTTTGAGTCAGTGATGTTTAATAGTAAACGGACATTATCATCACAGTCATTTCCCCTCTTTTACTCCCTCTTGCTGTAGCCCCCTCTGTCACTGCCTTCCGTAAGTCATCTCTCCAAGGTAAGATACATGAATCAGTAGAAGTTGTAAATTATAACACAGAATTGGACCGATTAAAACTGGGATTCTAATCTTATTTCCTTAACATTACTAACACATATATCCCGTAAGAGATTTTAACTGAGAAAATCTTGGGGGTTTAATTTCCTCAAAAAAGAACTTACAGGTTCCCTCTTTTGATTTCCGGTTCTAATTATAAGAATTTCAATCAACAGAGTGCTGATCAATGATGTCATTCTAGAACTGGCTGTAATAGTATATAGATCTGTAATTTATTGCTTAGGGGGTGTTCAAGGGTTCCAAGTTCGAGGCCAGCCTTAGCTACATACATTTTTTAAAAATCCCATATGCTAAATATAATATGGGAAATGTATTGTGCTAAAAGGGTGGGAAAATGAATTTGTTCCTCTCACGTGGGGGAAAATGGTTTGGGTAGGAGCCTGCTTGGACATGAGCATGGACAAATGCTGGGGTGGTTCCGTGGAAGGGTCTGAGCCGCTTCTCACAGAGTGCTGCTGTTGGGAGAGGTGGGCATTGCTCTTGAATCACAGCATTTTTTTTCCTTTTGCTGCCATGTAATTTTTTGTGAGGATTTTATAATAGCATAAAAATTTTATGTTAAAATTAGCTTTAAAGGCTTATAAAGGCATTTAATACTGTAGTGTAAAACGTGTTTTATGTTAAACTTCCGAAAGGAAATACATAAAAAGTTTAATACTGATTTGCTTTGAGAGGTAGGTCTGTGAGCAAGTTTTTTTTATTTCTTTATGTTATAGGATTTATAATATATATATATATATATATTACTTTCATAGGAACAATTTGATTAAAATTATTTGATAATAGAATCTAGGAATCTTTTTTCTCCATTAGAAAGAATCGGCTCAGATCTCTGATCTGTCTGATTGTCACTACCCTGCCTAAAAGCAAAACCTTGTTAAACTGCATGTTACATGTTACCAGGGTTACCAGGCTTTTCTCAGTAAGCCTACAGGAGCAAGTGTGTGTTGATTTATTCTTGGTGGCTATTGCAGGCTAGTCTAATCAAAGGAGGTAAAAATTCCTATCTTAAAATATACCCTGGCAGAGACTCAGAAACTAGGCTCTTTAATTCTGACGCTCCCTTGGCTGTTAACCCAGGGTGGCAACTTTCGAGGGAGGGTATCTTTATATGTCTGCATTCTACTTCTGGGATAGTCGGGAAATAGGGACAAATTGTCTTTGCTTCCTTCTAGAAGTGATGCTTATACTTGGCTTGCTCCTGACCACGTTCCATGATCTTCTTAGGGCTCAACTTCAAAGTGTTTAATAAATTGATTTCTAATGTCCCTTCTAGCCTGGCCTTCAGTGTATGGGGTTTTTCAGAGGCTTAACTGCTGTGAACAGAACCCACCACTACTGGACTTGTGGAGGCAGAAGAGCTCATTTTACAGTGTCAGAGTCCAGCCGGTCAATCCAAACCCAGTAGATGTTCTTACCCCCCTGACTTGGTGGGGTGTCAGCAAAAACCTTCAGACTGTGCTTGGAGGGACTCTTGGTCTCTCTCTAGAATCAGGAAGTTGCAGTGCTTGAGCCAATTTCCTTAATAATGGCAAAGCTTCATGTGTCTTAATGTTCAACTCAGTGATCTGCACATAGCTTTAATTGAGGAGGGCTGACCTGCTGTGTATGTGGGGGTGCCAGCTGTCCCAAAGGAAGCATGATTTGACATATTCTGACTATACTTGCTGAATGGGTCCGTGAGTTCCCAAGTTATTCAAATCTGGGCACTTGCTTCCTTAAATGTAAATAGAATGCTGGGCTTTGTTTTGCTTTTGTTTTTATTTGTCACACCGCTGGTAACCTATTACAGTGGGGAAAAAATAGCTCAGAAGGAAGCTCTTGTTTCCTCCTTCACAGAGGTATTCTCAGAAGTAAAGCATATGAAGACCCTTTAGCCTTGCGGCCCTGCCCATGCCTTCACGGTTCCTTGTCAGCCTTAGGAAGGCCCTTGTGCGGTGTGCCCTACTTAGTTCGTGTTGGAGTTATTGGTGTTTCAATTTCTGGAATGCAGATTTCCTTTAGTGTGTTACTGTGACCGACTGCACTAATACGTATTGCGATATTAGCTGCCTGCCATATTTTCCTTCTCGCTGCTGGGATATAAAAACACTGTGACCAAAAGCAACTTGAGAAGGAAAAGGTCCTGCTCACAGTCTGTCATTAAGGGAAGCTGAGGCAGGAACTCAAGCAGGGCAGGAACCTGGCGACAGGAATTGAAGCAGAGGCCATGACTTTCTCATACAACCCAATATCACCAGCCCTGGGATGATACCACCCACAGGAGGTTGGGCCCTCCCACATCACTTACTAATTAAGAAAATGCTCCACAGACTTGCCTACAGGCAATCTGGTGAGGGAGGCCTTTTCTAAATTGAAATCTCCCTCACTTTTCCAGACAACCATAGCTTGGGTCAAATTGACACACACTCCAAAAAAAAAAAAAAAAAAATGCAACCAGCTCACTCTCTCTGCTTTTCTTCAGTAGTCGGGACATTTTCACCATTTGTTTATTGTTTAAATACTTATTTAAATAAAATCATTTAAGATTGTACATTTCCTTCTAAGTCCCATGTAAGCTTTCTCTCAAGTTTTTATGAGAAGTGCTTTGTTTTAAATATCATTAAAATTGCACTATAATTTGCATAAACCTCTCACGTCTTTGTGGAAGAGATATTTTCCACAGCACCCCCCCCCCACCTTTGAATTTATAATTCTTTTGCTAAAGACAGCAAGTCCTTTGGCTCCATGGCTCATCTCATAGTCTCTGTCTTCCAGGATTGGCCCCATGCACCCTCTGGGTATTTGTTCCCGTCAACTGACTATAAATCAGAGACTTGACAGGCTTGGGTGAGATCATTTGTGGCCAGGATACTTCATAAGCACCAAATGATGCTTGCCTGTAGTTCTAGCTCTGCAGGAGGTGGAGGAGGAGAATTGTGTTAGCCAGGGGCTGCAAGGCCACCCTGAGCTGCACAGAGAGATCCCTTTCTCCAGGAAAACAAAACACTTTTGTTAAATCGTGGTTTGCACTTCCACTTAGAGACACATTAATAACATGGCTAATCATCAGCCTTTGCTGAGTGCGCCTTAAGGAACAGAGAAAGGGTACTAGTCTTATGCAGTCCTCCTTTTAGCTACCAGCATTTCTTTGTTTAATCTTGTGTGTATGGGTGTGGAGGGCCAGTGGGATACCAGCACAAAAGTGTGTGCGCTATGACATGCATGGAGCAGATTGTTCGTTGTATGTATTCCACCTCATTCGGGACAGGGTCCTTACTGCTGTGCATGCCAAGCCCACGGGCTTCCCGGGATTCTCCTGTCTGATTCCCATCACACAGTAGGAGCGCTCGGATTATAGATGGATGTTCTCTCCTTCAGCCTTATGAGGTTTCAGGGAATCTGAATTCAGTTCCTCATGCCCATGTGATATGTTTCACATATTAAATTGTCCTACATTTTGCCAGTCCAAACCACTATAAGATGGCTCCTAAGTCCTTTGGTATGATTCCCACTGTGGTAACTTTCACCCTAACGTGACGAGGTGTTTGTATCTCCTTGCTTTATACAAACAGCAAATCAGCTAATTCAAAGCAGCAATGGTTCTTTTTAGTTGGATACTGTATTGGAAGCATACTGGGACAAAGTGGCCTTGGTGCTGGCTTGGCCTTTGGTTATAAATCCTTTCTGTTGACATTAGGAAATAGGCTTTTTGGGGGGTGGGTGAGAAGGCAGGATTTTAAAGAAAGATTCTGGATACAGCCTTGAAATTTGATGCTCGCTATTCTAACTAATGTTCAATTTTAGCACTGTTAACCTTTACGGCCTGATAATTCTGGCCCTACTAGAACTATTAGGTTAAGAAAATAGCATGTATGAGACATGATTTGGCCCATTCTTTCTCAGTGCCTGGGGGAGATTGCTTCTGGACCCTTGCAGTACCAAAATCTGTGGAAACTCAAGTCCTTGATTAAGAATTGCCTAGTGTTTGCAAATAGCCTCTACCCACCTCACCCTCTCCTATGTCCCCCACCCCCTCCTATGCCCACCCACCCCCTCTTATGTGTTAAGTCATCTCAGGATTACTTGTGACACCCAGTACCTTGTAAATTGTCATTATAGTAGGTTTTCAATCAGGATGGATGGCAAGGAGAAAAAAAAATCTGTATGTGTTCAATACAGGTTTAATTTTCTTGGAGAATTTTCCATGTGCGGCTTGTTTGGTTCGCCTGAAGCATACTTGCCTATAGCATGGCAGCTGTAATTATAACGGCTCATGTTTTTGAGAGTGAAATAACACTTCATGGCTATTTAGCTCTGACAAAATTGTATTTGAAATCAGAAGGACAGGCTGGGTGGGACAAGCATCATGGGTCACTGTGCGGTAGCCTTCTTACTTTGCTTCTGGAATGCTGGTCTTGATGCAGCCTGTGGAGCTGAGTTTACTTTCTAGCTGTGCCTTGTGGCCCTGGCTGTGTGTCTTCAATTCCTTCAGCTTCCCTTCCCTCTGGTCTACTGCGGTGACTGCATTCTTTTGTCGCTTTGAGAATTGGATGAGGTATATGCTGCCTAGCGAGTGGCTGTTACTGGTAACGTTTATCACCAGAAACGCCTTCAAAGGGGAGACGAGAAAAGAAACCTTGGAAATGAACGTTACACCCATGGAACAAAGAGGAAATGGTTTTTCATCTTTTTTCAGAGTCCTGCCAAGTATTGCAGACCCCAGACATTGTGAAGGAGAAGGAAAACCGAGGGATTTTCAGCTTTTTCCAGCGTAGTAAAAAAAAGCGGGAGCAGGTAAGCATTCTCATGCAGCATGTTAAGACTCTTACCAAGTATTTCTAAGGTGGTTTTTATTTAGATTATAAACAGCCATTGCCTTCTGATTCTCCTTTAGACTGCCAGCGCACCTGCGACCCCGCTAGTGAGCAAGCACCGTCCATCTTTTACAAGGTCCAACACCATTTCCAAACCCTACATTTCCAACACACTACCCTCGGACGCGCCCAAGAAAAGGCGTGCCCCACTGCCCCCCATGCCCACGTCGCAGGGCGTTGTGCAAGGCCAGGAGAGGCGAGCTTCGTGTGTGGTGAGATCCACAAGCGTGGACGACGCTGACAAGGTGTGCTGGGTTTGTTTATTTGTTTGTTTTCTTTTTCAGGTTGATGCACGGAGGTATCTGTTTTTCTCTGTCTAACTTGTCCTCCACACAGACTACTGAGAGAGAAACAGTAGTGGAATCATTACCGACAAGATTGATAGAAAAAGGTCATGGATGCTTGGGCCGTAGTTTGAATAAATGTCACTTTTAAGAAGCTTCCTTCCTCAAGCTGTTGCGTGATCTGTGAATTTCATCTTGCTTTACTCCGTTCTCCTCTACACTGGTTGCATGTTTTAGGAATGAGATGTATATCTTCAGTACATACCTTTTAAACAACCACACAGCTCTGTATGTTCTATTCTTGGGTTTCTAGCCTTTGGTATCTTCAGAGATTCTCCAGGGGAAATCCGAGTGTCTACTTGATCTATCAATGCAATTTTCTTTTTCTTTTTTTTTTTTTTAAAAACAAGCCTTTTGATAGAATATGCTGCCATTTTACTTACATTGTCTATCCAGAGGGGATGATGTACATATAAGCCTTTATCTCTGTTTACAAAATATTATTTATTTTAGTACAGGTGTGTGTTGTGTGTGGCATGTAGAGGTTAGAGAACAATGTGAGTGTGTTCTGTCCTTCCAGCATGTCAGTTCAGGGATTGAACCTGAGTCATCAAGCTTGATGGAAGGCGCCTGTCCCTTTACCATCTAAGCCACCTCGCCAGACTACCTCAGTTTAAAATAAAAATATTTAATGCTAAAGTTTCCCTGAATATATCTTTTTATGAGATCAATTTATCTAAAAATATCCACACCTCCCTTGCTTTATTCAGTGGAGCATAAATGAGATTTAGGTAAATATGATAGGCCATAACACCATCTATGCTATTATTTATAGTCAGGTAGAGCCATTTAAATGATGTGAACAACAAAATGTATTTTGAGTTACTTAGACACTAAGAGGTGCTCCAGTATTGAAGTTGAGGGATTTTATTCCCCCTGTTAGCAACTTAGAGAAATGAACTCTTTTAAAAACTTAGTATTTTCTTATCTAAGTTAGTACTGTGGCATAAAAATATCATCTTACAAAAACAATGGGATGATTACTCCCAGCCCCGAGAGAGTCACTTGCTGACAGAACTTGCAAGGTATTCATTCTGTATTTGGACGGTGGTTCACAGAAAAGGAGCGCTCTGTGTTTCATCCCAAATGCGTTTGGGAACACAATAGTTGGGTGAAAGACTCCATTCGGATTCCAGAACGTCAAGGATAGAGCATACTTGGGCTTGAGCAAGAACCAAACTACAGCTGGGCAAGGAAGAAAGGACAAGGCTGGTCCTAAAGACTCCCTTTTGTCTTTATAGGAACAAGAACCTTTCAAAGATTAATTGCCTTAAAACTAAACTCTTATATGCTCGTGTAACTTTCGAGCTAGCCTTCCCTTTGTACAGAAGTTATGTCTATTCCAGCCATCTTCATTTAGGCCATCCTAGGAGCTTTCTGTTTGCTTCCATTTCCAAGGAGTCTGGATCGTCTAACTAGCGTCTGCCTCTTGCATGTCTGAGCCATGCCACCAGCGACCTCATGGAAAGAAAGCTGGTTCCTTTGATTCTCACCCTCTGCTCTGTGACCACCTGGTGCCCTGTGTTAAGTAAATTTTTCTTGTATATTGCCTTTGGCAAATTACACATCTTTTTGCAATTTTCCATTTATTTTGTCTTTTGATCTGGAACATCTGGGCAGTTCTTTGATGTATTGTTCAACAGGAACCAGAATTATTTGTTTTTCCCCAAAGGAGCTGAGGAACCATTTTTTGTTTATTCATTACCAAAATCCTTAATGATTAAGCCGGGGCTGTGTTTGCCTGTGTGTGTGTCTACTCATGTACACACAAGAACTCATGCCTTCTTGCGCATCTCAGCACTTACGACTTAGACTCATGGCTGGATTTTATGCGACTAATCACCCTTCATTTTTAGCTTTTTCTTCATCTTGATAGTCGTCGTCGTCTTCTTCTTCTTTTCTTTTTTTTTTAAAAATACTATTCTTGTCTTTATCCATTACCTTTTTCTGGTCATACCCGAATCATTGATCTTAGGTTTACTTACTCTACTCTTTAAGAAAGGCTATTTATTTTGTTGTTGTTGTTGTTAAATCCATGAGTGGATTTCAACAATAGTGGTTTGAATAACGCTCCTCTAAGAGTTGTATTGAGGTCCTGATTTAACCAGGTGCAGATTCTAAGGTTTCAATTCCACTAAACGGCCGCTGGTGTGAGTATTTTGCAGGCCTGAGCTTCCTCCCCACGCCCCATTGTTCTTGTTTCAGAACCAAGCCATGTGCTTTCCTGTCATTTCTCCTCATGGTGCCTTCTGGGAAGAAGAATCATACTTCTCTGGAAGCCTGCTTCCATTTTGCTTGTCTACATTTGACCCTCTGCCTCTCTTTATTAAGCCCTAGTGCTTGTAAACATGATGTAGAATAGAGGGCATGCATGTGGATTTCAGTTGGGAGCTACCGCCATCTTGTTTTAAGTTGGGCCAGAGTGCAAAGGCTAAGATCCTTTTAAGGTGATTCTCACAGCATGGAGACAGAAGAGAAAAAAGGCCATGTGCAGACCCAGGCCAGCCTGGGGGTTCTGCCACACAGGAACACTGGAAGCCACCAGAGACTGCTGTAGGCAAGGGCAGGGAGCAGGTCTCTCTCCTTTCTCTGATTTAAGACTTCTGGCCTTCGGAACCTGTTTTAAGCCGTGCGAGATTTTTTTATAGCATCCCTAGGAAACTACTATGCCAGTTTTGTAATTCTGATCTTCATCTTCTTGCTGTTAGATTTGAACACATGGATACTTACCGACTCGTTGTATAGAAATCAGCACATCTGACATGCAACCCCGTTTTTACCCTGTATTCAGAAGTTCAGAATCATCTCGGTGTGTGTCTGTCTTACAGTTTTCACGTCTATTAGAGACCAGGCTTTCATTTATTCTCATAGCGTCTCCATTCCCTCAGCTCAAGTCATTGCCACAGCAATCCAGGGTAGAGGGTGAGAATCGAACCTGCTTGCCTTGTCTTCACATTGCCCTCTGTGGCTGGCTGGCGCATTTGTGTTTCTTATCTACCATGTCCCAGGTTACAAACTATATCGATGATCATTTATTGGGTCTCAAGTTCATCTATTGACTGATCATAATTTTCCTATTGACTGATCATAATTTTCCTTTTAAACCTCTATTCCTTATCAATTTCAGGACCCTCTGAACTCTAAGCAGGACATTTGAGTCATTGTGGCTCATGTGAAGTCTCCCTTCTCATCCTTTCAGAATGGAAGGATGCCACCTGTGTCCTCTGTAGCCCCACTTCTCCACAGAGTTGATTCCTAATGAAGAACGCTCTAAGCATAATCATTGCCTTCTCGGAATTTGTCCTGTGTGGTGTAATTTGTATGTGGGCCTATAGATAGGATACTTATATAAGTCATAATTAACTCTTGAGTTAATCTTGTTTATATTCAAATACTCGTGAAGTTCAGCAGAACATGTCTGTCTATGAGTGAATGTTACTTATTTTGTTGCTATTTTGTTTTAAATTTTAAGTAAAAAATACAATAAAGTATTATACGTATACTTGAACAGTTTAGTTGAAATTTTAATAAATGTTATGTGTTTAGTCACTGAAAGTAATAACAATGACATATGAAAACATAACAGAAAGAAAAAAAATATGTATGGCCAAAGCTTCTATTGCTTGTGATGCAGTATAAACCACAAGGGTGCGCTGTTTAACAAGTACAATGTTCTAATTTTTCCATTTTGACCCCCAAAGCATCTTAAAAAAAAAAAAAGGAAATGTTGAAATGATTATATCATGTTATAAATTTCTTATTTTGTTTGGTAAAGCGACAGGAAAGTAAACTAGAAAGATAAATATTAGTAATACATGAAAAATATTTATAATGGATGTTTTCATTTTAACTTTTGGTTCATTTTGGTTCCATTTTAAGTAGTCACTGGTCTAGTGGTTATCTTTGTTAGTCAGTGCTTATTCTAAATGTTTCTGTTTTTGAAAAAAAAAGTATTAATCGCGTTTCTTCTCCTTTTGGCTTTCCATAGTTAATAATTTGCTTCATTCTTACAGGACATTTCTCAACATTGGCAACCTGTGGCACTTGGGTAGTGACTCTGGAATTATATTACTAAATATATATATATATATATATATATATATGTGTGTGTGATTCTGGAATTATATAATATTTTTTATATATGTGATTCTAGAATTATATACTTTATGTGTGTTATTCTGGAATTATAATTTATATAATTTATGATTCTGGAAATATATAATATATATGCTGAAATTATTCACATAACTGGCTGTTGGCTTTCAGTATAATTTTGACAGTTGCTTGTGCTCTTCCTAAAAGTGATCATTAAAGATCCAAGTTAACAAACACCCTTTCCTGATCTTTGTGGGCTTTCCGCATCGCACGTTCCATCTAAAGACTTAAGTTTGACTGAAGCTCCATTTAAGTCAAGGCTATAATGTTGTATTTTGTGTTCATAAATTTTTCTGTTCTCTTAGGTATGATTTTCAGCCCCATGTAATTTTCTCTGTAAAGGTGAATGAATATATTACATTCTATGAAAATGTTCATTTCAAAATGAATTTTCAGTTGGAAATTTCCTAGCAGTTTTTCCTGGAACCATCTGAATGTTTTGTTAAGCAGGCTTTTTCCCTAGTGATTTGAAATCTCATTTGTGATATAAGGTATATGGTATTCAGCCTTCGTTAGTGTATGTATAAACAGTAACACTTTATTCCTATGTGTAATGTGCGTAGCCATATATAGTGGGGTTATCAAACACAATGGTATTGACTTAAATTGAAACTAATACAGAATTTTGGAATTAAAGCTGTGTGTAGGAATCTGATTCCTGTACCCTGTTTGGTGTTAGTTGAAAATGGATCGCCTTGTCTCTTAGGCCTCTTTGGCTTATTTATGTTTCAAGTGGAAGTAGAAGGGGTTGAAAAGAAATGGTTGGAAGTCTTGACCTCCGAATTCACAAAACCTTTGGAGAAGTTTTCACTTTGCTGAAACTCTACTGCTTAGAACCCTAGGCATACAGCAGCCCTCAATAGCTCTCCCCTGCCACTAGCACGGTATTTGACCTCCTTTGGGACAGGGTTGTGGCTGCAGGCACAGAAAAGGCACAGTATCTACCGGCCATTTCAGTCGATCTCCGTTTACATGCTGCCACAGAAAACATTGAAATATTGAGAAACTGAGACTTCTTGCCATCTAATATTATGCAAGTGAAATTTAATACCCAGAGTATTAGTTTTTAAATAGCTGGCATATTTTAGGAGTGCTTCACATTCCTCTTTTACCCAGTTTTATCTCTTTCCTACATAGTGTGGTTTAAAAGCAGATGCTGTCCTGATGAAGGAAGTAAACATCTGTTTTTATTTTTCTCGGTGAATTTTAATTCTAGTTATTTTATGGAGAATAATTAAGGCATTCCCCTGTTATAATAGATTTAGTTTATAAATTTGTATTCATTAAGAAATATTCTTCTTTCTGCTTTTTTTTTTGGTTCGGGTTATCATGTACACATTATTTTCCCCTCCACTCTCCTCTTGTATTTATTGTTCAGAAAGTGGACCCCACACATAGTTCTTCAGTTGCCTAGCAACAGTGGTTGCCATGGCATTTGCAGCTTGATATACAGAGTACATCTGGCTACACTTCCAGAAGTACGAGTGGGTTAATTCAACTGAAAATTGTACTATCACACTATAATACTTCATCTTTGGCAGGTATAATGTACATTATTTCGTTGTAAGTTTCCTAAGATTTATTAACTAATTAGCCACTAAAAGTAAATCTACCACGCCTGCTTATGGGTTTATTTTAAATATTCCAGGCAAAGTTCTAAGAACAGAATTCAAATAATCGACACAGCCCCTGTCTGCACTTTCAGTCCTCCTTCAAACCGATAAGCAAAGGGATATGTTAATTATAAAGTTTTCAACTTTAAAGAAAAATAATGCTCCAAGAGCAAAAGATTGACCATTCGTAGACGGAGTACACCTTTTTCTTCCTTGTCTATCAGTGAGTTGTAGACAGAGCACACTGTTCTTTTTCTTGTTTGTCAGTGAGAAAACAACTAAACTTGCCTTAAACTTTGCACTAAGGCCTCAGCAGAGCACCCAAGTCAGAAATTCGAGGTTGGCTTAGCTACTCTCCTGTTGTGGTGCATGAGTAGACTTTGCCTCCTCTAGTAAGCAGCATGCATCAAGAGAAACCACAGATGAAACATAGCCATAAGTCTGTAGGGAGGGCACATGGATAAAGCTCGCTTGACGGCTTTGGTTTCCTGTCTGGGCTGAATTGAAGTGCCCCCCAGTTTACAACTTTGGTTGGTGCTTCCCTCTGGCATAGGTTTTGAGCTCAGTTAATCTGTCATTGGTTTGTTGTCTTCTTACATGTCCCTAAAAACATGTCTGCCCAGTTCGTTGTAATTCCAGGGACCCATGATAACCACATTTCTTCTCCTTTACTTTGAATCTGAGGCTCTACTTTCTTCTTGTTCATCTTTGAGCAGCTGAGCTCAACTCTCATCTCTTGGCTTAAAAATGTTAAAGCCGAGGATTGTCACTAATCAGCCTTGAGTACATAAATATATTTCATGAATGAGGAGAGACAGGACTGAAAACACTACTTTGTTTCAAGAGGAGGAATGTGAAGTCTGTTGAGGGCATAGCATAGGCCTTGGAATTTGTAATAGTTTTCTTTGCACAGAAAAGGGCCAGTGCAGATGTAAATGGGAGGCTACTAAACCCCGACGTGCCCTGTATCATCTTAGTCTTAACTTGTCCTGTCTGGTTCTTTTTCCCTGTCATTTTATTTCCATCTATTTTTTCATCTCCACTGAACTTCTCCTTTGTTGAGTTTTCTCCTCTAAGGGATAAGATTTTGTAACTAAATTTCCCAGAATCTCCCAGTTCTTGTGTTGCGACATGTTGTAAGTCGGGCTTTCACCTGATGAAAGTGATCTGTGGTCAGCAGTGACCAGGACCCAGTGCCTACTCCTATGGGAACTCTGAGACCCAAGGAACAGTAGTAACGTAGAAGGCTTAATGCCTAGTATCTCGCTCTCTGTGGTCCCTATAACACAGGAGTCCACTCTAGAAGCACCCCACATTACTACAAAGAAATACAGGGTTTAAAGTGTGAGAAAGGTGTGTTCACTTACTCAACTTATTGACTAGAGGAATCGAATGTCATTATTAACCAATAATGAATTTTATACTAGATACATTTGATACAAATCTCATGACGAAATCAGCCTCTTGCAATTCCATGGGGGACGTTAACTTTAATCAGACACAAAAGCCACAGACTACTGGTGGTGTTGCCACTTGGAACACCTGCTGGTTGATCTAGCTCTTATCATATTGGCTTCTACCATAGACTCATTTTAGAAAATTGGTAGGAGTGGTGTTAAAATTGGCAGAGTAGGTGACTGCTCGCTCGGTGTGGGTTGAAGAACTGCAGGCCCCTTACCCAACACCTCTTGTTGCCCCCTGCTCAGCACAGCTGGCTGGTCCAGGATGTGTCCCTTCTGTTTCTCTACTCCTTCACTTCGATAGCATAATCTGAGTTGATCCTGATGAGGTAAGACCTTCCGAGCTTTTAGCGAGAACTCTGGATAGGGACTTAAATAGAGAATATGGAAATAGAGCGCACGAAGTTCTAGAAGAAAGGAGTAGAGAGCAGAGGTTAGATCTTTGAAAGAAGGTTTTCCATAGTTCACCAGGAATAGCATTTTATTTTTAAACTGCTTCATTGACAACAAGTGACATTTAATTTCCATCCAACGTAAGGCCAATTGTGTTTATGCAGGTGTAAAAATTACACATGAGAAAATAAATAGCAAAACCTCAAAGGGATGGGCAGTGTTTGTTAGACTTTACAGCGACTTTTCTTTATTTCACCTCCATTTAGACATTGTTTATATTGGACATAAAATACTGATTTCATTGTCATAGGAGAAAAACTTGTTTACAGAGCTCACCTACTTCGCAGATTCAGTACCTCAAATTTCTAAATGCCACTTAATATGGCATAATAATGATCTTCAAATTAATGATATTTAAACTCAATTTGTGTGTCTTAAGTTGTAAAATTATTTTAGGGATCTTCCACCAAGAGTTAACGCCATGGTATATTTGGATAAGCCTAATGTCAATCATACGATACTTAATACATTTTTATGCTGTTCAGTAGGTTAGCCAAGCATAATATGAATCTGTCCTATAGAAAGGAAATGCATTTTAAGAGTAAAGATCATTTCAAATTGTTTAAGTCCCCCCTAAACCCACCACTCCCCAAACATGAAAATATTCTTGGAAGCAAATATAATCCGAGATTTCTTAATAGAACATTTAGCATCATTGGGGTTGGGCTGCTCTGTTTCTGACCTTTAAAGACATTTTTCCAGCATTCTTTCTGATTCATGCAGGATATACTTCACTACCCCATGCTATGATGTACCCACGATTAATGTGTAAACTAAGAGTGTCTCTAACGCTAATCTCAGTGAAGCTGGGGTACTCTGCTTAATTCTGCCTTCTGTTAGCTCTCATTCCATTTGAGTGAGTAAATTCCCATCCAGATGTGGTTCCAGGTGGACTGTC
This sequence comes from Microtus pennsylvanicus, assembly GCF_037038515.1. Classification (NCBI taxonomy): domain Eukaryota; kingdom Metazoa; phylum Chordata; class Mammalia; order Rodentia; family Cricetidae; genus Microtus; species Microtus pennsylvanicus. The sequence goes on from NC_134587.1 coordinate 16,694,246, forward strand.
TGCCATGATTTTCCATCTGGCCTTACCGCTTTCTTTCACCTGCATGTTCTCATTTCCCTTTTCACAGGTCATAAAGTTTGTGTGTTGCTGTTTCAGGTGCAGGACTCTCCAATAGCTCCCGGCCTTATCAGTGGCTGTAACCAGGACAGAGAATTGAGTAGCTAGTGATTATCCAGGGCAGGTTCTCATAGGGAGTTAGAAACTTGTTTTCTCAGTTTGAAAACCCTTTAGACTTAACAATAACTTGGACCTTCTTTTAAAAGTTCAATCATAATTTGACTGAAAGAAATAAATTTTAATGTCAAAACTAAAGAGTTGTAAACAGTTAATTCAAATTAAACATACCTATGAAATTGTTCAAGTGTATATCCTATAGTACACATTTATCTACTCATTGCTAAGATTTCACAAACTAGTGTTAAACCTTAACTTTTACTAAATAAAGTCTTTCGTGGAATGAAGGTGACTTAAAGATTTTCAGGCAATAAGCCTGGTATAAGCAGTAAGCTTAACATGGGTGCAGAACGCGAGCACTGTTGGGTTTTAGAATTGATTCTAAAACAGATTTCACTTCCCTCTCACCAAATCTAGATGATTTTAAATGCCCCCATTTTATATCCATAACTCTCTGCCTCATCTTAGTAGCTGGTGTTTTCTTATTTACAAAGTAACATTCACAGCCTAAAAATAGACACATATAGTAATGCCAGCTAATGTCTATGCAGCATGTACTCTTATTATACATGCATGATGCCATTTGAATAAACCTGTTTCCTTTTGACATAGTTTTCATGGTTAATGTGGTTAAGTTCTATACTTGAGAGGGCTGAAGTTTTTAAGCCAATAAATGGCATGTTTCCTGCTCCAGATCCCCTTTGTTAGGAAGTATTAGAGTGTATCATCTTACAGACTGAGAGAACACTCTGTACGCCTCTCTTCAGTTAGACACGTTAATAATTCTGCGTAAATTGACTGGTCTCCAGTGAAGCTCATAGTGTGTGTTTTTAATCTATTGCAGTAGTTCTGCAAGTCCGCTTTGTAATGTTTAATATTCTTGCCTTTGGAGCTTCTCCAGTCTTGTGTGTCACATATTAGACATAAATATATAACAGTTTTCTTGGCTGGACAAGCTAGTCAAGAAATACCGAAGTCTTCTGATTTGCACGCCCCTTCCCATGAAAACCTTCACCAAAGGATATATTCAGTAGAATAAAGACTTCTCTTCTCTTTGGGGTTCTTGAGTTTTCACCATGTGTTTTAAAAAGTAATTCTTAGTCAACATAAAAGATCTCCAGATTTAACTTTATGGCTTTGTCTGTCTTTGGCTTTGTCTTTACCGACTGTAGTTCTTTGCTGAAAAAACTCTTCATGGTCACCAGTCATCTCTTGTCTCCCTCTCTTATAAGACAATAAAATATACAATCTACTTTCTCAAAGGCTAACACTAATCTCATTCATCTGTCACTGAAATATGTATTCCTGTCATCATCTTGTTGCTGATCTTCACAATTCTTACTTGTTCAGAATTTCTGCCTTTGGGCCATTTGCACCAATTCCCACATTTGCATATTTTGTCACTAAAGTTAGTAAGTTTTCCTCACAATTACCATGTAGACTGTGGGTGGCTATGATAGGCCTTTAGGCCTAGCCTTTGCACATAGACTAAAGTTATGATAGGCCTTTAGGTCTAGCCTTTGCACATAGACTAAAGTTATGATAGGCCTTTAGGTCTAGCCTTTGCACATAGACTAAAGTTATGATAGGCCTTTAGGTCTAGCCTTTGCACATAGACTAAAGTTATGATAGGCCTTTAGGTCTAGCCTTTGCACATAGACTAAAGTTATGATAGGCCTTTAGGTCTAGCCTTTGCACATAGACTATAGTTATGATGGGCCTTTAGGTCTAGCCTTTGTGGCTTAGTAACAATCACATTCTTCCCTAGTGTCCTCTTTTTTACCACCCTTTATCCATGTTGCATCTTTAGGAATTTGTGTTTCTATCTTCTCTGCCGGCTAACGATGAGACTTTCACAGGATAAGGCCATAAAACATTTCCTAGGATGTCTGTGTTTTCCCTGTCAACTGGCTTCATAAATAGTACTGAAAAAATTTAAACCATTTATAAAACTGCAGTCTATCTCATTTTGATGGTGTTTTAAATTCCTTATCCCTAGAAATGTAAATATCGTGCGTAAAAATACTAGCTTGCTTTTGCGACCTCCAGCCTGATAAATGAATCTTTGAGTATTCTCTTTGAGTTACAGATAGGGTTGTATAAATTTTCGAGCCTGTGTAGAAAAATTCCTCCCTTTTTTTATTCCTGTCATCTGCTTTATTATACTTCTCTTCCTCACATTTAAGAGTTCTGGCTGTAACCACATACTCTTCCCTGACAACAGTCATGTCATGACTGCTTTTATCAGGTGATGAAAGAGACCCCCTCAGAGACATTGATAGGGGATGCAGCCTAGAGGTGAGAGACTTTATTATACAATCGTGGAAGCAATCGGTCAAAGCTCCAGGAGCCTGGGACCAGAAGGCAAACCACAGTGTTTCTTGCTCCCTCGTCTCAGAGTTATTGGATCATCTACTGTATTCTCACTGATGAACCCGGACTGCGGTGGGAATGGCGTGCCACTAGGGCTCTGCCAGAAGAAGTAAATTCATCAAGAAATTACACCTGATTATTTCAGCTCTGGGGTAAATATTTTAAGAAGTGAAATGTCAGTTTTTTTTTCTTTAGAATTTGAGCGTTCGCTGATGATGTCTGCATTGGGTACCTTTTTCTATATAATATGGCGTGTATGTCAAAATCACATTCCATGTGAATTTTCATCATTTGCCTGTGTTCGTTGTTTTCTCTGCAGTTCTTCGCTTTTCCTTCCAGTTATCATATGCCACAGTTTAGTTCTTGAAGTAGTTTTAAACACCACAGCCAGAGCCCTTTAAAATACACATGTGGAGGTCCTCGTTCGTACACAGTTATGGTCCCGGTAGTGTTGCTCAGCTATGGAGGCCTGGCATGAGCCTCTGATTCCCTGTGGCTGAGGTAACAGGTGGCAGTGAGCTACCAGGTATCGGTACTGGGAACCAAACTTTAGACTTCTGCAATATCAGCATGGTTGAACCATCTTTCAGTTTTTTACATCTTCAAAGAACACACGCTTTGTCGTGCCCCGAACACCGGGTGACTTGAGCAGGCACTGCCTCCTGGCCAGGATGGAGAACACTGCCTGCCAACCTCCCCTTGACTGACCTCAGGAGAATTTCGTGTCTTCTCATGGGACACGAAATAAAGGGTTCAGAATACAGAGGCATCAGTAGAAGCTTTTTATACTTCATATTCCACTGAAAGTGGTGTTTAAACACTACCAGGTCCCGCGTTTCCTTCTCAGCTCTCTGTCACAGGAGGTCCTTGAATTATTTTATAAGTCCGTTCAGGATGCACTTGCATGCCCTCCCAAGGGGTCTGATTGCAATACTTAGTCAGAATTGACGTTAGTGGCTCTGAATCCAAATGTGGACTTGGGTGCACATCGTAGCTCGTTTCTTGCAAGGCCATGGAGAGGTCTCAAGCCTTGTGGAGAGAGGAGGGGAGTAGTGTTTGGTAAGGGCTGGCTTGGGTTTGGCTGTTGGTATTTTCCCAAGTGGTGTGGCTGTTTAGCTATTGGCTACCTCAGCGCAGCGGATACGCTGCTGTCCTATACCCTTTGTAAAAGGACTGGGTAGAAAGATTTATGTGGCTGAGTGTCTGCTGCAGAAGATGTCACTGTTCCAACCCTATGAGATGTCTTTAGAACCTGATCCAGGGGCTAAATCAAGCCTTTCTATTTTCTTGCCTTGTCTTGAGAGGTTAATCTGGAAGAATCTTTTAAAATTCTGAAATAGTAAATTTGTTAAATTTTTCTTGATTAATAGCAAGGTACAAGGATTGAAAATTTTCTATGAATTTGTTCATTACCCTTTAATGTACTTAATTATTTTAATTTGATTGACCCAAGATAGTGCATGTATTCTTAGTTCAAGTTCACCTCGGCTTCTTACTTATAATAATTATAAAACTTCTATGAGTCAGATATTGGTGTTGTAATACAGCAGTGGGCATAATTGGAAAAAAGAAAGTCCCTGCCCTTTTGGTCTTTTGGAGGGGAAATTGACATTGAACAATTAATCCAGCTCTGTAGTATGCGAGAACACTATTAAATGCTAGTCCACAGGCATCAAGCTGGGGAGCAGGTGCAAGCTTTTGGCTTCATTGAGGAGGTGCCACATGAGAAATAACCAGCAGAGAATGAGGGATCTGATCCTGTGTTATCAGAAGAGAGTTCTGGACCTAGAGAGTCACCCTGAGGTCGGGACAGCAAGAAGGCAGTGTGGCTGATCTGAGTCAGCCATCGTGGAGAAGGAGATTATTAGAGAGATCTTAGAATTTTTTCTGGGCCAACAAAAAAGCCATCAGTGGATTTTGAGTAAAGGAGCTCACTGTGATGTGCATCTTATCAAGAATGTCCTTTTATTGATAAGAAGTGGCGTAGAATGAAGTCCATTTAGACGGTTCTCAGTGAGTCAGAGAGCAATAGATGGCATCTGGGTGCTGGATCTTAAGGAAAGACCCAACAGACCAGAGGCAGTGTGGGTGGAGAGAGTGGGTGAGGCGGTTGGAAGACGGAAACACAGCTTTCTCAAACACAGCTTTCTCATTGCCAAGGCTTGTGAAGACTGTGAGGGAAACAGCTGTGGGGATGAAGGAAGAGTGGTGGTTGTCAAGAGCTCAGGTGGAGACATGCCAGCATCGAGTATCCTTAAAGCTTTTAGTGGAGCTGGAAGAGTGGTCTGGGGTGGAGACCTGAGTTTGGGGTTCATGATTATGTCAGGAACGCTTAAAATCCAGAGAACTGTGGGGTTGCCAGGAGAATGAACATAGACACTTAAAACGAATTACATAGTGTGAGTGAGCCCCACAGGTGTTCTTCAGGAGATGAACAGTAAAGAACAGCAGAATGGAGTAGCTGTGGTGTGGGGCTGTGGAGAGGAGGGAGTGTGGCATCTCACGGGTAAGGCCAAGTTTGAATAGCAGTGCTCATCTATACTTGGTGCTGCGCAGGTCAAGTCAAGGAGTGTGTTACATGACTGTCATGTCACTTGTGGTCAGGTTCGGTGGGTTTATTTTTTTTTTTTGAGCAAAAGTAATAATGGATCAAAAGTTTGGAAAATTTTAGTTGGAGGGATTCCAGTACAAAGTAGGAGATCGAACTATATATACATGTCTGTGAAGCAGTTTTCTTGTAAGGGGCAGAAATAAAGAAGGTGAGGCAGTTGCCCGGAGGCATCAGCCATCCTGCAGGGTGATGCTTGTCTTAGCGTCCACTGGCAGTCACCTGCTGTGGGGCAGGTGACCTCAGAGGGCTCGCCTCTCTTTCTGTATATGTATGCCTGTTTTTCTGTGTGTCTGTCTATAGGTAGATCTAGATAGATGAGAGAGAGAGAGAGAGAGAGAGAGAGAGAGAGAGAGAGAGAGAGAGAGAGAGATTGAATAGATTGAATCATGTTTCAAGCTGCCTTCTGGCCTCCACAATGTAGCACACATGACTTTGTTAGGTATGACAGGTGTGCACACACACATGTACATACACATACCCCCATGCACACATGCACTAAATAAATGTAAAAAAATGTAAAGAGCTGGCTCAAATCGAGATTTTTTGGTAGAAAGATATACATGAAACACATAAAAATCGGCATGTGGCGTGGAAGTGGAAAGGAGGCCATGTGTGAAGGGGATGTATATTCGTGTATGTATGCATGCTTGCATGTTTACAGGTATTTTTGTGGTTTTCAGCATTTTATTTTTTAAATATAATATATTAGCTACAATTATGACGTTCTTGAATAAATGTGTTTTAGATGATTCTTCTCCCCCATCCTTCCCTCATGGCATCCTTTCCGTTCTCCTTTCCAGTTCAGTGTCGCACGTAGATTTTTCTTATGTTTTTCCACATATGTCTTCATACTGAATCAACTCTTTAATTTTGTTTTATATTTATGTGTGTGTATGTGTGCATGCATGCCTGTCCCACAAATGCATGTGTGCTACGTTGCACTTGTGGAGGTCAGAGGTAGCTTGCAAAAGTCGGTCTTTTCTTCCACCATATAGATCCCACGAGTCTCTCATTCAAGTCATCAGGCTTGGAAGTAAGAGCCTTTACCCATTAACCCATCTTGGGACCCTAAGTCAGCCCTTAATATGCAGCTACCTTCCTTCCTTTCTCCTTTGTGTGTACACGCATGCACACACTACCCTATTCATGTATGTGGAGAGGTTAGTGGTAGGTATCTTATTTTTTTGCACTTCACCTTAATTTCTTTGATACAGGGCCTCCCACTGAATCCTGAGCTCATGAGTTGATTTGACTGGCTGCCCAGTGAGACTTGATTCACTGGTTTCCTCTCCTCGCCCCCCACACACACTGGGGTTACAGATGTGGGACACCATGTGTGGGTTTTAAGTTGATGCTAAAGATCCAAGCTCAATGCTTCACGCTTCTGCAGCAGCGCTACCCTTTGGCCCACCTCCCCAGCCCCTTCCACACTGTCCCTTGCATCTAATAATTTCTCCAGAATTTTCCTCCAAAATTAGCTTTTAATTATGTCCCTTTGAAGTCTTGTACAGTGTAGTTTCTGTGTCAGTCCCATGCTAGGTTAATTTTTTTTAAAAAAGAAGAGCCATTTGTTTTTGTTTTTTATGTGTCCATCTCCTTGTCTACCATCTGTACACGACAGATGCTCCACAAATACTTGCGGATGAAGGCCGTTGCGGTGCGTTTTGTATTTGACATGTTTGCCATGGAGGTCAGGGCCGTGCCTGAAGTTTTGTACTTGATTGCTAAATATAGGATTCTTTGGCCATTTTGTTTCCTACAGAGTTCCACGGACGGGGTCATGGTGAGGACAGGGTCCTTGCAGCTCAGTAGTTCATCAGGAACTTTGTCTCTGAAAAGAACAAAGCGAAAAGCACCCGCCCCACCTTCGAAAACACCCCTGCAGAACGATGACAGCAGCCTTGCGTCTGATAATGGTATTCTACTACATTGGCTTTGTGTTCTAATACAGTCAGTAAAGCAGTGAGACATAGCTTTTTGTTTTTCCCCTTTCTGAACAGACTTTCAATATATATATATATGTATGTGGCTGGCCTAGAACTAGTCTAGGCTGGCCTCAGACTCAGAGATCTGTCTGCTTCTGTCCCTGGGAACTTAACTGGAACTTAGGATGTGCACTTTGCGTGCCCTCCCCCCCCTTTCCCTCCCTCTCTCCCTCTCTCCCTCTCTCTCTCTCTCTCTCTACACACACACACACACACACACACACACACACACACACACACACTTCTAAAATAGCCTGATTATTATTGCTTAAGTGCTTCTGGAAAGTCTGCAATGAAAAATGGCAAAATTATACCACTTCATTATCGTAATGAGTGTGCGAACAGTGTGCAGATTAATTCAGAAGATACTGTGATTCCAGGTTTCACTCCGTAGGAGTGGGGATGGAGGGTGGGGTGCATGTAGTCATTTCACAGCTGCGTGGTTTAAGTTCATCCTTTCTGGATTAAGTGATAGCAGGAAATTCCTCAGGAGTCGTTTCTCATCTGAGTGTGACTCGTTATCGGTTTTCTTGCACCTTTCAGCCCTGCTTTCAGAAGATGGAGTTGCTCCGGACAGCGCTTTAGAAGCAGACTCTCCTGAGGTGCTGTCCAGCCCAGGTATGACCCTCGTCGCTGTACACTGCCATTGTGAAGGAAAGAAATGCCTTGACATGAGGAATGAGTCTAACCGGAATGCTCCTCATACTGAGACATTGGAATACTTTGACCTCTTTTCCCCTTTTGGTCTATGAAATGAATTCTTTGTTTCCTCCCCTGGAGATTAGACGCCAGGATAAGAAACTGGCAGAGATGAAAGTTCCAGTTCTAGAGCTGGACCCTGAGTGCTCTCTCTTTTTTCCTTATGCACTATCTAGTGGACAGCTAATAGCCTCCTTCTAGGTAGGGTCACACCACAGTGGGGAGATTCTTTGGTTTGTTTCAGAGACTTAAAGTTCAACACAGTCTCTTTCAACAGCTGCTTCGGGTATGAATTCAGCATTCACGCTGTCCTATTTTCATGATGAATTGTTTTTTTCCCATGCAAATACTTTCTATAACATAGCCCTCACTATGGGTTCTCCCCAAGTAAATGAGGTTAAAAAAATAAAAAAAAAAACAATTCAATCTGTTTTTAATAGTTCAATAGTAACTACTTAGTAGCTTTTGTAAGAAGGACTAGGAGCTGCGGGTAGTGATATGCATCTGGAATTGCAGCATTTGGGAGGCTGAAGCAGGGGATCCATAGTACCAGGCCACCGTGCCTTAGGAAGAAAAGAATACCTCAAGTACATTAGCATGGAGATGCTGCCAGATATGAGTACCTAGATTGTCCCGTTTTTATTCACAAAGTTGAATGAGTTTAGGAGTCGCTGACCTTGAATCTTGACTCTTACGTGGTGCTTAGGAATTTGAGATTTTTTTTAAGTCACAGAAGAATCCTGTTTATGATTTAAGACATTGCTATTATATAAGTAGTAGTGCCTTTTTTCTTTCTTAGAACAGGCTCAACAAGACCATCTCATTCCACACAGGAAATTTATCAGAGGCTGTTGTCCACATAAAATATATTGTGGAATTGGAAGGTTTTGATGTTTCGGAAAGATGGGCAGGCTCCTCAAACTTGGTCCCATGTCTGCTTCTCGCTTTCCCTTTTCAGAGCTACTCCATGGGTAAATGTGAGCTAACAGCACTGACTTCCCACTGCGTCCTGATGTCTGCTTGCTTTGTTTTTTAACTCTCTTGTCTAAGTGCCATTTCCACAGACTCTCCTTCCTTGGCAGATGGCTCCCCTGGCCCCCGGTTCCTAAGCCAGGAGCAGTGTACTGTGCCCAAGCCGGCGGATGAACTCTCGCTCTCTGAGGGCCCTGGAACTCCAGAGGCAGCTGTAGCATCCTTGACGTGTAGGTGCTCAGGCCTTGACTGGCTGTGGCTTTGGTATATGCAGAGGAAGGTGCCATTGAGTAGAGATCAGTTTACTTATTATACTCTGTAAAACCTTTCGTAAGTAAGTAAGTGTCTCCACCTTTCTGCAGGTTTGAAATGCGCAGTTTTCCTTCACTATCTAAATAAGCAAGGCATAGCAGAAGAGAAGTCGCTCAGTGGCTCTGAGGATCACTCTGGCTTGCATTGTTTGGAAGGGCTCCTTGGACTGTATTATCTGCCATGAACATATAAGAGAATATTTCCAAGTATTCTTTATTGAACTTCCCATATGAGCTGTGTGACTTATGACTTATTTTTTTTCTCATGTTATTCTCAGATGCCTTTTCTCTTTTAAAAGTAGGATTATTTTGTTTTAGGATAGAACTGCATTAGAGTTGCATAATATTTGGATCTCCTCGTAAATGTACTCACTTTATAATGACTCAAAAAAAGCCCCTTATCATTTCAATTTAGTCGTTTAAAAATAGTACGCTGTCACAGGCTCCTTGTGATAGTGTAGAGTTGTTTTCAGACTTTGGCAAAGAGTTTGATGAGAAGTTTTTGGGGTGGTAGTGGTGATTCCTGCCAGGCTTGCATGCTAAGGGGGCAGGGACCTCCCACTCTGCTATCATTAAATACCCTTTAATGATATTTATAATGGTGTAAATTTAAAATGAAATGTGCACACTCATTTTTCCTATATGATCAACAAATATTGCCATGGGTATTTTTTTTCAAGAAAAATTAAAGCTCACCTACACACAAGACCTTCAGTGTTACAGATTCCATCATAGTAATCTCCTCCAAAGGGGAAATTACCCAAATATTCCTAAGCTGTAAACTGGACAATTAAGTTTGAACTCATCCATCCATAGTCATAGTATGGTGCTGACTAGAAAGAGGGGCATGTTTATGATTGATTTAATAGAGCTATATTTTACCAGAGGCACAGTATCTGTCAAGCAATTTTTCTATTTTGTTGATAACCAGGAAAAACACATGGCATATGAAAAGACTATATTTAAATGTTAAGTTTAATAGTTTGACAGTTCAAATGCAGCAAACACATTCCTTGAAATATTAGTTGCATTTCATCTTTATGTGTTTCAAACTTACGTAAATTCAAATTCCTTAACTTTTGTGAGTACTCAAATATCTGTGAATGAAACAGCTGTACTAACACCAGCGCTTGGCTTGTTTCCTTCCTTCCTTCCTTCCTTCCTTCCTTCCTTCCTTCCTTCCTTCCTTCCTTCCTTCCTTCCTTCATTTTCTTTTCTTTTCTTTTCTTTTCTTTTCTGTTTTTTGAGACAAGGTCTGTAGCCCAAGCTGGCCTGGAACTTTCTTTGTAGACTAGGCTGGCCAGAAACACATAGAGACCCACCTGCCTTTGCCTCTCCAGGACTGGGATTAAAAGTATGTGACTTGACTCCTGGCTCATATTTTTTTTCAAAGATCAGAAGTTGACACACATTTTTGTCTAACACTAAAATTCAACTCCTGGTATGGTTTATGGGTGGTCTGTCTACTGGAGCAATGGCATACGACCTTACTGCCCTCTCTCCAGGTTAAATTAAGCTTCACTCGGATACTGTCACGTAAATGGAAATGTTCAATTTGTTTAAGCAAAAGTGTTGAGCCTCATGGGTGGCTCGACTTTCACAGTTAATGTTGGCAAGGACGATGAGCACTTGGTTGCTGGAATGTCTCCTTTTCTGACCCTGCTGCATTGGTCGTGGGCAGTAAGAAATAATGATAGAAAGAAATTCTTGTAGGATGAGATATTGTCCAAAACCGTTGAGAAGGGCTGCCACACACATTTGTGTCGGTATGGGATAAGATTTAAATATAGTAAGTGGTGGGGGCGGCTTTAGAACACGGAGTGTAACATACTTGATTTTACATTAAGCTGAGATGAAGAGAAATAATGTGAGTGTGGCTGCCCGCTTGTGTGTGTACGTCATACTTTCTGGAGCACAGGAGAAAGTGTCAGAGGACGTTGCTTCAGCTAGATGGAGTGGATTGTGCCTGTATTTCCCAGCACTCGGGGTACAAGAATTTGAGGCCAGCCAGGGAAACAGAAGATTCTACCTTAACAACAAAGGAAAAATGAAACGAAATAAGCAAGAGATCCCAAAATGGCAGGAAAAGCTGGAACTGGGTCTGCTGCCTCAGATTTGTAATTCTAGCTATTCTGGAAGTTGAGGCAGGAGGATTGCACGTCTAAGCCTCCCTGGGCTACAGAGCATATTCAAGGCCAATCTGGGAAACTGACTGGGAACAATATTATAACATGGCTGTGCACATAGCTCAGTATGTAGCAAAGTCTTACCTAGCATGTGTAAAGTTAGAGGGCTAGTATATCATATCTAAGAGGAGAAAAAAATCTTGAGTGAGAATAAAAATTAATTTGCAGTATTTGATCTTTGTTTTCCGTTATTAAGAATTACACTAAGCAGTAAGATAAGTGACTCTTAGTATAAATTGCACATTAGAAACTCGTAAAGAATTTTCACAATTCTTGACCCCCTGTCATAGGAATCTAACTTAGTAGCAGAATGTATGTGAGCATCAGGATTTCCCAAAGGAGACCCAGGTCCTCTCAACTGCAGTTAGTGCTAATACCTGCTGAGGCAGTCCTAGGGCATACTAGTAGGCAGTACCAACATGTCCTATTAATCTGAGTTTCAAGTTGCTAATTTGTTTAATTCACATTGTTATCGCATGCCTCTAAAGTTACCTAATCAAAGGTATTGATTTCTAAATGCAGTTATGTGACATTTGTAAGATTCACCTTCCGTGACGAAAGCCCAGAGTGATAGAACGTGGTTCTAGGATGACATCCGTGTGAGATGGTCTGCTTCCAGGAGACCCTCACCATTCATCATTAGAAAAATATTTCACTGATAGTTTTGAGCCACGTTTTAAAATGCTAGCTAATTATTATTATAAATACCCCCTCCTTGCTAGATTGCTTATGATGAAAAGGGATGGTTAATATTTAGGATTGTGTCTGCGTTTCTTTGTAGCTGGTGTAAGCTCTGATTATAGTCTTGAAGAGATAGATGAAAAGGAAGAACTGGGTGAGTCATCCAAAGATCAGGCCGGAAGTGGTTCTGTGAAATTGCCTGACGTCCCTTCGGAATCTACTGATAGAACAAATGTGTTGGAGAATGATCCTGACTCAGCGCTCAGCCTTAGTGATGGAGAGGCCTCTCCAAGCTCCAAGGGACAAAGCCAAGAAGGCAGAAACACAGAGGGAAAGTAAGTAGTTTCTAGGCCACAAGTGGTGATGGTGGTGGTTTGTTTGGCTAATGCTGTTCTGAGAGAAAACTGGTATTTTAAGCTTAATTATGGTTGACCATTTTGTTTAGAGTTTCTCTCTCATACTGTCCTTGGGAAATCCTTACTAATAAGATAGCAAGCTACATGTAAGTGTGTTCAAATGAAACCCAATTCAAGAGGCATAGTATCCCCATGTCAGGAAACCATCACTTGTAGTTAAAATGTTTCCGTCTGTTTGTTTGTCTGTTATCTGTTTGACCCAAATAAAGCATTGAGTTTTGACTTTGTACTGAATGCATCTGAGGGTTTTCACTACCTAGACCGTGAAAATGCTCCCCAGATTAGAAGTAGACTAAGCCACCAGCATTGTTTATAGCCAAGACTGAGATACAAGCAGTACTGTCCACGTGACGCAGGAATTTTTAAAACGTCTCTAGTCCACTAATCCTGTGTTTGAATTTCAGTGCTATGAATAAAGATGAAATCAAACAACCAACATAAGCTGTCTTCATTAGAGCTTTACCAAATTTGCGTGGGATTGTCTCCAAATTAAACTCTTTAGTCAGCAAAAAAAAAAAAAGTCAGTAAGGTCAGTTCACATCCTGATTTATGCAGTTGGTTCTGCCAGATGCGAGACTAAAATGTTCCCTTTCGTTTCCTTTTCTTCTTTTAAAAAAAATCACTCCTGACAGCTAAGTAAAGACATTCATTTGGAAGACATTCCTTTCACCAAGCCTCTTGCATCTTCCTTTGCAATAGGACAAGTGTACTGAAGCCAATGTTTCATGGCAGCATTTCCTCTGTTATATTTTTCTTTGCTCTCAAAGTTCTAATATTTGGCAGGAAAGGGTGATTATTTCAATCCATCTGTCTTTGAAAAAAGTATTGCCTGGTTTTTTTTTATGGTGTGTTTGAATAACCTCCACATATCATATACAATGTCATGTCTTTCAGAGGGCCAAATAATCCTGTCATATATGATATGAACAATGAAGACACAGTATCTGTCCGTATTAGAGACTTGAAGACATTGGAATCAAGCCAAGAGCATGGTGAGTGTTAGAAACCAATGCTGATGGCCAACACAATGTCATAGACTATTCTTAAAACATGCTGAATAAATTTTTATGCGTTGGCTTCTTTCATATCTGTCTCATTTATGACTATTTTGGGAAGTGTTACTCTTGAAGATACTGTCTCACAGTAAGTGATTGACCGAGGACTTGAACATGGACAGCATAATTCCAGAGTGGGCTCGTAGCTGTCATGTCTGCGCCTTATGATGTTGTTCCACCTTGGGATGCTATCGATTTAAATCTCAGGTCTTAAAGTTGTATTCTTCTGTGCATCTTTTCTGTGGCCTGAGTTCCTCCCTGTTCCCCAGGGCACATTTTTACTTTGTATTCAAATTGCCACACTTCGGATGGAACTTGCCTGCCCGATGTTCAAGCCTTATAAGTAGGCAACATCATTTGCCACCATTTCCTCATTCTTTTTCTTCTTTTGGTAAGATTTATTTATTTATTATGTATACAACAATGAGGGCACCAGGCCTCATTATAAATGGTGTTGTGAGCCACCATGTGGGTGCTGGGAACTCAGGACCTCAGGAAGAGCAGTCAGTGCTCTTAACCTCTGAGCCATCTCTCCAGCCCCGTTTCCCCATTCTTACACCCAAATTAAGGGCAGTTTCTTATTTTTCTCATGATGTAATTGGTTTACTTCTGCCAGTTGGTGTAGAATCGTGCTGTCCTTATAAACTATTTCCATCTATTTCATCCATTCAGTTCCTATTGATACCCTTCTTCTGTTTTAACTTTGTTAGTTGATTACTGCCAGCCATGCACTTCAGTATTCCTGACTTTCCAGCCAAGTCACACAGTGTTGGATCGGGGACCTGGACCTATGACTTCCTAGGAAGTCTTTGTAGCCCATAACAAAATACCAAGACATTTTATATCAACATGAGATTGTACTTCAAAACAGAATAATGCTCAGGAAAGAATTCAAGAAACGTGTGATAATACATTTTAAGAGAATGAGAGCAAAGGTGTATGAATGTTTATTGTCCAATCGGTGTTAAGTGAAAAATTTGTAATAGTCATAGAAAACAAACATAGGCACATATATTTCATACATGCTTGACAGTATTTTTTTCTCTCAGTAGTTCAAAATGAAATTATGGTCTGTGCCACAAACACAGATCATGTGAAAGACAGACTGAGGAAAACAGAAACCGCTGTAGAAGGCAAAGCCCCAGAGAAAGCCGTGGACGTGGAAACTAGTGGACTCTCAGGCTCTCCTGTGTGTAGAACGGATTATGCTGCACCATCAGGACCTAGTCCAAAAATGAATCAACCAAGCGTAGAAAAGACAAAAATGCAAGATGCAGCAATTCAGGCCACCCCTGCCTGCAGCAGTTTTGATGGGAATCACGCAGACCATAATTTGTCTGACCTCAAGGTTGATGAGAGTGTGCAGACTTCTACTAGCAGCAGATCAACCCAGCACTCATCCTCGAGTCTCCCAGGTTCTGTAAATGCCTCAAAGGCACCCAGGAGTCCCAGCACCCCAACACATGTCCAAGAGAGACTCCCCATGAAAGAGCCAGCTTGTGCGTCTGGGAACGATGGCCCTCTGTCTCCTGTAGACGGAAGTGACAAGATTCCAGCTGCTCTTTACCAAAAGAATTCTCCACTTTACAGACAGGACTACAGCCCCAAGCCAAAACCGTCAAATGAAATTACAAGAGAGTATATCCCTAAAATTGGAATGACGACATACAAAATAGTGCCTCCCAAATCCCTGGAGCTAGTGAAAGCCTGGGAATCGGAAACACTGGAGGATAAAGATGGTCAAAAGATGCATGCTGCAGGGCAGAAGCATGTGCTTGAGAATACGAAAGAAACAGCCATGCAAACAGAAGAAGTCCTTGCTACTTCCAGAGGCTCCCAGGAGCCTCAGCCTGACCTTAAACCAAAGCCCAGCCCAGGCACAGAGCGCCCTTTGCAGAGGACTCTGAGCTCACCCACTGGTGCCGAGAACCCCCCGAAACCTCCCAGGGTGACTATGGACACTGGCGGCGTTCCTTTCGCACCAAATTTGGAAGACATAAACAATATTCTGGAGTCAAAATTTCGATCCCGAGCTTCAAATCCCCAGGCCAAACCAAGTTCGTTCTTTTTGCAGATGCAGAAGAGAGCGTCAGGCCACTATGTGACTTCTGCGGCTGCTAAGAGTGTCCACACGGCCCCTGGGCCTACCCCCAAAGAACCAGCAACCAAAGAGGTGCAGAGAGACTCACGGCCCCCTCCAGAGCAAATTCTTTCTCCCTTAAGTGAAAGGACTCATTCTGCTCCGCTGTCCAATATTTCAAAAACCGATGGAATCATCCAGAAGCCTGCTGAGATATCTCTTCCTCCTGTAGCTCCCAAGCCTGTGGCTTCTCCTGCTGAGATCTCTCTTCCTCCTGTAGCCCCCAAGCCTGTGGCTCCTCCTCCTGAGATCTCTCCTCCCCCTGTAGCCCCCAAGCCTGTGGCTCTTCCTCCTGAGATCTCTCCTCCCCCTGTAGCCCCCAAGCCTATGGCTCTTCCTCCTGAGACCTCTCTTCCCCCTGTAGCCCCCAAGCCCCTTGGTGGTCAGGGGACATCACTAAACCTGAAGACCTTGAAAACTTTCGGGGCCCCAAGACCCTACTCGAGCTCTGGCCCCTCCCCCTTTGCCCTTGCTGTGGTGAAGCGGTCACAGTCATTCAGTAAAGCGCGTCCAGAATCACCCAGTGAGGACTGCTCTGCCCAGCCTGCAGCTAACAGGGAGGGTGAAAAGACACACACAGTAAATACACCTGCGGTGGTTCCCCAACACGATGATGTTGAGAAGGTAAGCCTTAGCTTTTCCAATATAGATAATCAGATTCCAGTATGACTTGGTTAAAGTAAGGGACAGCCCATTTTATACCAATACTTTGGTGCATTTGTGTATTGCTTAACTTTGAACTAAGCACTTTGGGAACAGACTGGACATACTTAAGAATCTGACTTTTTTACTTTGAGAGTTACAGTGCACTCATATAGGTAGAAGGTCATTGTTAGGTAGCTGTTTCTTTAGGAAGTATGTTAACATCTCATTATTCTTATGCATGTATAATTGCTGAGTGTAGAGCATTGACTATTCTCCTGTGCTTTGCTATTTTTTTTAACTGTTTGGATATTATGATTTACTTTCTTTTTTTATCCACTTTTATAGCAGTATGTAATAGCCAAGTAGGTAGTTTTAATTGAAACAAATGGTGTCAGAGACTGGAGGGGCCCGATGTGTCTCAGTTGTACATTGCCTGTCTGTCACATGTGTTAAACCTCAGCTTACCAAACATATCACATGTAACTTAATTGAAAATGGAAGTGGCTTTAAAATGTAGTTCTCTTAATTATCCGTTATGTTAGTTCCCATAATATACATGTAGATCAAACTTCCATCCAAACATGGTAGTTTTTAAAAAAGTCCTGTTGACCTGAATTGTCAACTAAGCCTCTTGCTTTCTGGGTTCCCATAAAATAGTCTAAGGAGGCTCTGAAATCCACAAGCCATCTTTAAAAACCTACAGTGTGTACTCTGCTCTGGTGGTGTTTAAAGAAGACTTCCATGTTTGTGTGGCAGCTCCAGGAGTGCTTTTTACAGCTTTTTCAAACATTCCTAGACTAAGAGACCAGTGACCCCGATACCAAGTAAATATTTTCTTTAATGCCGAGGCAGTATTTATCTTGAAGAATATTTCCTCGTACATTTGACATTTCTGTTTACCGGTGTTATCCAACATCAGGACGTATGTGTGATAGAGTGATGGATTTTGGACTTAGAGGTAGAGCCTGCCTTTTCCCTGAAATGTATCACGTTCCTAAATGATAACAGCTTAATTTTGTTGATGCAATTTTGAGACACTGCCTCGGCTTTATTATTTAGTTCACTGATAAAGTAAAGATAGGAATTTGACAGTTTGTAAAAGACATTTTTAAGATTGCTTGATATAACACTTCCAAGGTTACATCAGTTGCTAAATATTTGTTCTTAAGAGGTTCAATTGAATTTCCGAGTATTTAGTTTGGAAGTTCTTAACATTTATTTTTAATCTAATGGGGGAAAACCCTAGTCAGTCCATGGTTCCTCTTGCTTCTAGAAAGGAAAAAAAAACTCAGGCAGTAAAGTGTAGTAGAGACATCGATAGTCCCCTGTTAAATGGCACATTGGATTCTAAAGTATGAAATAGTTGGTATACTCAACAGCTTTGTACATTTTCCCGACTATGTTAGAACCGTGAAAATGGGTTGTTTTTCAGTTGGTGGGATTTTTTTTTATCTTGAGTTTTGGCACTGGTTGCCAGTTCTGTGCTGGCAATATCAGTGTTCTTTGATTTACACACAGTAAAATTGCCACTTTGTTCATGAAACAAAAAAGAAGTAGCATTTTTCTTCCATAGCTTCCTCTGCTAAGAAAGGAAGGTAGGGAGTTCATCTCCCAGCTGGGATCCATCAACAGAGACGGCCGAGTGAAGGGCGGAGATACAGACCTGTGTCTGCATCATTAGCACAGCACGTGCGGTCTTAAAAGGGCTCTTGATAGCACAGTTTGTAAAAGCAGGCCTTTCTTCTCTTGGAATTCATAAAAATACCCTGCATTCATTATTTTTCTTTTTTTGTAGAAAAATAAACCTGTACCAAACGAACAGAGTTCTCAAATGCTGACTCCAGCTGATGGCCCATCGCTCACCCTGAAGAGGCAGAGTTCTCTAACATTCCAAAGCTCTGACCCGGAGCAGGTTCGGCAGAGCTTGCTGACCGCAATCCGTTCTGGAGAGGCTGCCTCCAAGTTAAAGAGAGTAAGTTTTCCCTAGCAGAGGGGCAACAGCGGGTTTATTTTCACCTTGTTAAACTAAATATGGACAGGAAAGATGCCAGAAATTATTCTTTTATCTTAGGAGTCATTTTTGAAGTATAAACTGAAGGATTTCAGAGTATTCCCATACATAAAAATGTGTCAGTTTCTTTCCCCCACTCTGTGGGCCAAGCTCAAAATATGACTGCGTTCATCATTGCATATGTAGAAAGCTAACCTTGACTCTTATTTTAAGGAATTTTGTTAGCACCATAAGAATCTCTTGAAATGCCCCCCCCCTTTTTTTTCCAGAAAAGGTGGACTTTTACTAGTGGGAACATTTATGTTGGCAGTCATCTCTCAGTGGTCAAATTAATTATTGTGTGTGACTTTTAAGGACAGTTCCAAAAAGGAACATCAGCTGTAGTAAGTGGAGGGGAACCTAGAGAATGCAGAACAGGGCTCACCCAGAGCCCATATGCAGAGTGCCCACCACATGATATGGTGCATTCTTGCTCAGCTGTAGGAGAGAGAGCAATGATGGGGGCTTGATTCCTCTGGACAGAGCGTGAGCGTCACAGGCTGGTCTCGCTTCTCTCTCCACCTTTGTCCGCTGGGAGAGCACAGGACAGGGTGACCGGCTGAGAAGCCTCTCAGCGTGGAAGTTCTGAGTCAACTGGCTGACTGGGGGTTTCATGTGTGAGCAACCTTTGCCATGTAGAACTGTCCAGGGCAGTGTCTCTGCGTGCATGCCTGCGTGCACACCTGTGTGTGCATGCACATGTGTGCATGCATGTGTGTCTTACTGTTGTTCCAGAAGAGTTGGCACTTTGTCCTGGGCAAGCACTGAGACAAAGCAAAATAGTAAGTGGTTTCAAGAATGATAGAAACATGAAGGAATAATTCAGAGGACTTTGTAGATTATATATAAGTACCAAGGCATCAGAAAAGTCCATATAGATTTAAATATTGAAATTAACATTTTATCAGTCCTCACAAATTTCTTTGTCAAGGGGGAAATCTGCTAGTGTCAATAGGTAACCCATTCTCGTTGATGAAATATTTTCTGTTCTTGATCCGGGAAGATACAAAGGATCCTCAAGCCAATTACCACCAATCTAAGATTCCTAAATTCAGTAACAAACATTTTTCTAGGTATCAAGGGCAGTAAGGTGAATAAGCCAAGCCACTGCCTTCTTTATAGCCTGGGCCCAAAAAACAGTGTTGCGTTTATCCACAGGAGAGCCTGGTGTATACACAGGTATTAAACACAAAGCTTCAGAAGTGAGCAAGTGCATACACTCACCAGTTCCTATGGACACATTGCAGAACACTGTGCGTTGAACTGCAGATGTGTTTCAGGCCAGCAGCAGGACACTTAACTGGTGGATTCCTGGGCCTGATTTGGCAAGGCTTTCACATAGTAAACTCTCACCGCTTCCAGAAAGAGCTGGATCTGAACCAACAGAAAAGGGGGCCTAAATGATGCGCCTGTAATTGTATCCTATTTAAAACTCATTACTTCCGATTCTATTGAGTAGAAAACTTTATCTCATTGAGTAGGAAGTTATTAACAGCTTGGAGCCTGTAGAGTGCCAACTCCTATGATTTTTTTAATGAACGTTTCATCCATAGTCTATTTTAGTTCACGGAAAGTGGTTAAAGGAGCTAGTAATACTCAGTCTCTAAACTCAGTGACCAGCATTTCAGCTATAGTATCTATTTTTAAAAATTATTTTTGTGTACTAAGACTTACATATAAGCATGCTCATGTTGTGTCTTTTGGAAAGTTCCAAACAAATACAACTCTAATTCTAAAAATTATAAATAGTAGTGTTTTTGAAGACTAGAGCGTCTTACTGGAACATTATTTTAAATGTTCTTTGATTGTTTTGTGTTTATACACTGTATGTTGAGCATGTTCCCCGCCACT
Organism: Microtus pennsylvanicus; assembly: GCF_037038515.1. Lineage (NCBI taxonomy): Eukaryota > Metazoa > Chordata > Mammalia > Rodentia > Cricetidae > Microtus > Microtus pennsylvanicus. The sequence continues at coordinate 16,714,395 of NC_134587.1, forward strand.
CCTGTTCTTTCGCTCGTCTGTCTGCCCACAGTCTCTCAGCTTCATATTGTCTTCTAGACTGCTTTTGCCTTGCTCCTTTGAGACTTTCACGTGAGGTGTTTTGGTTACATTAATTTTCTCGCCCCATTCTTTCCAGATCTCCTTCTTATCCTTTACCGAATTCTGCGTCCTTTTTTTTTTTTTTTAAAGCCCAGCAAGTCCAGTTTGTGTTACTCACATCCTCTCGGGTGTTTGGCTAACTACAGATGTGTGGTTAACCCCTCATGGAGTCACACCCTTCAAACTGACTTTCCCATTGCCAGCAGATGTCAGTAGTCAGTAGCTCCTCAGCTAAAAGTGGGGCCTCATGCAACCCGATGTGTCCAGAAAACAGTTCCCTTGTTATTTGTCCACTACTTCTGACTCTTTGATTCTGTCAGCTTTCTCTTACCCAAGATCCCTGAACCGGGGAGGAGGAAGAGGAGTTGTGATATAGATGTCCCTTTTCTGGATGAGCATTCTGGTTGTCTCCCATCTATACCTCTTGACCAGTCATGAGTCTGTATGAATTGCCTGCCATCTACTGCCAAAAAGAAGCCACTTTCATCCTCACGAGAGATGCACTAATCTAGGACTATAATGATAACCATCAGGAGTTGGTTTAATACTGTCTATGTTGCAGAATGATAGTGGCAGGTTTGAGCCTAGGGCCGCCTGTGACCTGTTTAGCCAGAGGTTTGGGGGTTCCATGGACTGGTCCAGGTATGAGATTCACCTTATGGAGCAGGCTTTAAATCCAATCAGAAAGTGGGTGGTTACTCCACAGCATCCATTCCATTGGTGTACCATTGGGCATGCCTTGTAACACATATGGACTCAACAGTGGCTTTGACAGCGTATAAAAGTCCTCCACAAGCTCAGGCCAGACAACAATCTGAATATTGAAAGGGGAGCTGGCTCCATGGTTACCTGTATCTTTGAACTTAAAATGCTCAGTTCAGTTCCAGGTACCAACCTGGCCATGGCTCTGGTTCCTGAAGAGCAGGGAGCCTTCATTGGAGTAGCTACTTTGCATTGGGATATTCCGTTCATTGTGTGATTGTGGCTGTGAACGTACTGTGATATTTTCATGCTTCTCTGGGTTTTTTTCTATACCTTACTCCCATTTACTTAACAGGTAGCCATGGAGACTAGTTTGTCTTCATACAAAGCTTTAATTAGCATAGCACAATATTAAAATTGTGTCCGGTGTGAAGATTTACCCATGAATCAGCAAATTGTTCATAGAGAAGGGAGTGAGGTCATCCATTATTGTTGGTCGACTTTGACACAAGGACTTTGGCTGCTTTTGGTGCTTTGTGTTGTTCAAAATTGCTGAAAGTCGGGCCATTACATTGTTATAAATAGAATACGGCTTTGAAAAATTGAGTCTAAAGTAAATTTGTGTTTTATACTTCATATTGTAGATTGCCTCAGAATGTAAAATTTCTTCTTGACTGGATGGATATATGGAAGGAACAGGAAGTCTTTCACAGGCGCACTAACTTGTGTTGTTTAATTGCTTGCCTTTTATTTTTATTTTTTGTTGCTTGATTTGAAACAAAGGATCACGGACAGGTTGACAGTTCTCTCTAAATGAGTTCTGTGTGAAAAATAGGTAGTGTTGTGTTTCATAGCCACAGTTCAAATTTTGTGATTATTCATAAGAATTTCTTCAAGCAACAAGGACATAGAATCAAGAGGCGCATCAGTGAGTTATTAAACATTAGTTTTTAAAAAGTAACTCTACTGCAGGTCTGGAGACATGGCTCAGGGGCTAAGAGTACTGTCTGTTCTTGCAGAGGACCCAGGTTCCATTCGCACTGCCCTGTGGCTACTCAGAACTGCCTGTAACTCCAATTCTGGTGTATCAAATGCTTTCCTCTGACTTCTGTGGATGCTGGGAATACACATAAACTAAAAATAATTTTTTTCAAAAAGTAATTCTATTGTAAGTAAATTATGTGCATAGTTCAAGTCAGTAATGCTTTAGTTTCAGAGTGTTTCTTAAAAGTTGTTGTATCTCATTTAAGAAATAATCTTTAGCACTAGGATGTGACAGGCACCAAAAGAAGCTTTGAGATAAAGTGGGGTCCAATAGACAGGATCTCTGATCCTAGGGTTTATAGATTCATAGAAAAGAATATTAATGATATCTTCTCATATTTTTAAATATCAAAGAAATGATTTTTTTCTCTTGTAAGGTAACTTCTCTTTATTCGTTTATTTTTTTGAGATAGGGACTGATCTGTCTATTGTAGCCCAGGCTAGTCTTGCACTCACAATCCCTCTGCCGTAACTTCTCAAAGTGCTGAGATCCTTGTAGGCATGGGGGTAATTGCGTCTCATATACTACTATATAACCTTCCAGAATATTTTGTTAGTGTATTGACAAATCTAGTTTGTATGATGGATTCTTCTGGAAATAATTTATAAACTTACTTCTCTCGAGTTTCCCATCAATGGTAGACTATGCTATTTAAGAGAATACATTATTTGACTGTTTTTTAAAATTAGCTTCCAAAATATTGGACTTCTGTAGGAAGTTTTTTATTTCACACATGTTAAATTTTTGTTGATTCTCCCCTAACTTCTTCCTCTGCCTACTTGCTCTCCTACCCTGACATTTCATCCCAGTGACTGTACTCTTTCATTTTGTTCTCATTTTCCCCATTAAAGGACCTCCTCCTCCACCCCTCGCACATTGCTTCTTATTATTTTAATGGCCTTGATCCTTATTTGCCTCACCTGGTATCCTGCTTAGGTTTCTTCTGCTGTTTAAAGATCATGACCAAACGCAATATGGGGAAGAAAGGGTTAATTTGTCTTTCAGGTTACTGCCTCCTCATCAGGGAAGCCGAGGCAGGGACTCAAGGCAGACCCTGAAACAGAGAGCATGGGGGAAACATTGCTACTGGCTCTCACCCCAAGGCTGGCGTAGCTGCTTTTTTTATACAACCTGGAGCCACCTGCCCAGTGGGCTAGGCTCTTACCACATCAGTCATTAAACAAGAAATGCCACATAGACTTACTTACCTCTGAGCCAGTCTAATGGAAGTATTTTCTCAACTGAGGTTTCTTCTTCTCAAGTAACACAAGTTCGTGTCATGTTGTCAGAAAACTAGCCACTATACCTGAATATGCATAGTTAGTGGTCAGAAAACTAGCCGCTATACCTGAGTATGCATAGTTAGCGGTTAGTAGCTCGGTGCGTGTGTATGTGAGATCATATGGCATATGTCTGTCTTTGTGCCTCTTGTATTTTACTTAATATGGGATTTTCTAGTTCTAGCCATTTTCCTACAAATTTCATAATTTCATTTTTTACTGCTGAAATTCCTTTGTGTATTTATACCACATTTTCATTGTCTCCTCATCTGTTGATGGACGTCTAGGCAGATTCATTTCCTTGTGACTGTGATAAACATGACAAGTGTCCCTAAGTAGGATATGGAATCACTTGAGAATGCCCAGGTCGGGTATAGTTATAGTATAGCAAGGGCATATGTTGTTGTCGTCGTCGTCGTCGTCGTCTTCTTCTTCTTCTTCTTCTTCTTCTTCTTCTTCTTCTTCTTCTTCTTCTTCTTCTTCTTCTTCTTCTTCTTCTTCTTCTTCTTCTTCTTCTTCTTCTCCTTCTCCTTCTCCTTCTCCTTCTCCTTCTCCTTCTCCTTCTCCTCCTCCTCCTCCTCCTCCTCCTCCTCCTCCTCCTCCTCCTCCTCCTCCTCCTCCTCCTCCCCCCCTCCTCCTCCTCTCTTTCTCCTCTCTTCCTCTTCTCCTCCTCTCCTCTTCTCCTTCTCCTCCTCCTCCTCCTCGTCCTCTTCTTCCTCCTCCTCGTCCTCTTCTTCCTCTTCCTCCTCCTCCTTTTTTTTTTTTAGTTTTGTGTGAAACCCTCATGTTGATTCCACAGTAGCTTTACTGCTTTGTACTTCCAACAGTGGATAAGGGTTATTTTTATTTTTCCCCACCCGCGTCTTTGCTGTCATTTGTTGGCATCATTTTTTTCTTGGATGGTGGCTATTCTGACTGGGATAAGAGAATCTCAGATTAGTTTCAGTTGCTCTGATGGCTGGAGTTTTGGGACATTTTAAAAAATCATTATAGGTCATTTGTGAGCTGTCCAGACCATTTATTGGTTGCCAGTTTTGCTTTTATTGTGAATTTTTGTAGTTCTTTTTTTAAAAAAAAGCTGTTGAAGTTTTAGTACAAATACAAAATGAATAGCATTTTAACAAAATCATGCTCACTTTGCTACTTCATTTTCTCTCCCGACATTTACACCATTAACTGCTGCCCCAAAGGCTCACACAACAGAGCATAAGATATGCAGGAAGATGTGCAAATATGGATCTCCACTGCTCATGACATCCAGCCCTGCCCTGACCCTGCAGTTCAGGCAGAGGACTCTAGCCCTGTCTTCCCATGCACTGATCAGTACTGAAAACAGAACATTCAGTATGGAGTTGGGGCTGAGCTGCGTTTTCTTTGTTGTTCTTTTAAAAGATAGATAACAAGGGCTACTGAGTATATGAGTAGACATGAGTGAGAGAGATGGTAGACATATGTAATGGTTTCTTGATTAGGATCCTCTGTTTGCAGGTGTCCATTGTGAGGTGCAGGTGCAGTTGTTTCTATAGTCCAGCATTAATCCTTCTGAATATGAATGGCACCGTAGCATTGACTGCTTATTAGTGGACAATGAGCTGGGTTCTGTTTATGACGTTCCAATGAACAAATTTTACCGGATGAACATTGCAAACCTCCACTATATAGTTTTGTGAATACATTTGTTTCTTATAAACAATTACGAAGGGGATCAGTGGTTTAAGAGCTCTTGATGCTCTTCCAGAGGACCAGAGTTCAGTTTTTAGCACCTTGCCTTGCAGCTCACGAAGGCTTATAACTCCAGCTCCAGGGGATCCAATAGCTTCTCGTGGCCTCCACACGCACACACAGGCATCCTATACCCAAATATCCCAACGCACACACACGTAAGTGAAAAATAAACCTTTTTACAGAAGGATTTTGAGAACTGTAATTATAGCATGAATTACAAAGGCAATTTTCTCACGCAGAAAAGCTTCAGGATTAAAACTCAGCAGTGAAAAGTCATTATTGTGGCTTTTTATACTGGAAAGTAGCCCACGTGACTAGACAACTAAGTGGGCTTAGGTGAGCACCCTTGCTTTGGTGGCAGCTGTCTTTAGTTGTCATTTCAGGTGTGTGGCTTCATCTGCTGAGCTTCATCTTAGTTGATTAAGCCCTCCAGGAAATTCATTACCACAGAGAACCAAATCCTCATTTAATGCGAAGCAGGAACCAAAGTGCAAACAAAAACATATTCTTTCTCGCCTTTGCTCTACTCACAGGATCTGTGCCCATTCCTCTGTCAGTTCTTACTTACTCAAAGATAGCAATTCTTGTTTGTAAATCCTTGCTGCTCAAATTGCAATGTAGAGATTGTTTTCTTGTAATATTTTATTGTATTTTTACATGTGACATGTGTGTATTTACTAGTCATGATCCATATTTTTTTTTACATTCTCTTAAGTCTTTTTTTAAAAAAAAACACCTTAGAATTCCAAGGCATTTGGAAAACTTGTGTTTTGTGGGGAGGGAGGAAGGGTCTCACTCTCCATCACATTCTGGCCTGCAGCTCTTCTGCCTCAGTGTAGTAGGAAAGCTGTTTGTTTGTTCCCAGCTGCCCAGACCAGAAATAATCACACAGAAACTGTATTATTTACGGACACTGCTTTAGCTTATGCATGTTTCTAGCTCACTTTTACATCTCAACCCATTTCTATTATTTTATATTTTACTACGGGGCTTGTGGCCTACTGGCAAGGTTCTGGCTGGCGGCTTGTGTCTTCTCCTCTGGCAGCTACACGGCTTCTCCCTGACTCTGCCTGCTTTCTCTATATCTTTTTCAGCCTGACTGTATTCTTTTAAGCCATTGGCCAAAAGCAGGTTCTTTATTTATTAACCATTAAAAGCAACACATATACAGAAGGACTTCCCACACCACCCCAGTGTCCCAAGTGCTGGGATGGCTGTGTATATACCATCCTGCTTGACTGTCTTGAATGATTTTTTTTTCTCCAGAGCTTTGCAAATAGAACACTCAGGCAGTGAATTTTGAAGGTTGATTGAAGCTTCCTGTAAAGCCCTTCCGTCATTCCTTTGTTCTAGGTCTAATAGTCACAGGCTTGACACTTGGCTGTAGCCCTTATCATGAAAGAATTCTTAAAGACCCAGTTTTGGTGGTGGTTGCTTTTGTTTTAAATATATAGAGAATTGGTAAGAGAAGGATTTCAAACTACTTTCTGGTATTAGTACAAACTTGTAAAATTTTGCAAAATCCATTTTTTTCTCATTTTTTTTTTCAAAGCACTTCTGAGAAGCCAGGATTCACATAGCTAAAACTGCACTGTGACAGCTTGGCCTGCAGTCTGTCTGTGCTCTTGTCTTTTCTGTTGGCTTGGTAATTTTATAAAGACTAAGATATGTTGATGGGTTATTTAACTTGTTTGTTGTGGAAATAGCAAGTCTCTCATTTTCCGTTTCACGAGTGAGTGAGCATTTATTCTTAATTATTTGTAAATCATTGAGTGATAAATACTGAATGCTAACGTTTTCAGTTAAGCAGAAGTTATAATGTGATGACTGTTAAAAATTAGACAGCTGTCCCATTTTATAAAAACTGACGGGAACAAAATGTGTTTCTTCCTCCTAGGTTACTGTTCCGTCCAATACAATAGCTGTGAATGGAAAGTCAGGACTCAGCCACGCCGTGTCCTCTGATGCCCAGGACAGTGGCTAACATTACCTGCTGTGACACACTTCACTGACCAGCCTTCTGCGTACAAGGGATATCGGAAGATGTATATTCAGATGTACACTAATATATAAATCTATTCAAGAATAAGCATTTGTGTTATGGATTTAATGCCAAAAGAAACATGGCTAGTGTTTATAATTTATAATAACGTTTGGTCTTATTTGTCATAACTAAGTAGTGCTGCTTTAGAAACTAAACAAGATGTAAATGACTTGGTTTTTATTTTCCCCGACTGCTGAATAATCACAGCTTAGTGATTTTTTTTGTTTTATTTATGGACATACTGTGTACCATGAAACAAAGGTGTGCATTGAGATTTATGGACATATTGTATGACAGGGAAACAGCAAGCACAGACTAACATTTACTGCCTCAGCATTAGACTGTAATTGGAAACATAAATTATAATAAAGCCTTTTTGGCTGAAAGATATCAAAAACTAGTAAATCAAATAAATAATGTTCAGTTATTTTTATTGAGGAACCACTTCATGTGAGACTTATTTTGTGCATTCTTTAATTACAAGTGAGTGCCAGATCTATAGGAAATAAGAATATTACTTTTTAAATATATCACTTTAACCTTTAGTAGTTAAATTGCACAAGGAGATTTTAAGATGCTTTCTGTATGTAATTATGATGGTGTTGCACAGATATTACACATTTTCTAATGCCAGAAGTCTTAAAATATTCCTATGAAAATGTTGATATATTATGGCAGGTATTTCCCATTTGGTATATAGGGAGAACAGAGGCTAGTTTATGTCCATATTCAAAACTTTAAAGACTAGTTAGAAGTTTACAAAATGTTGATTTAATTAAAATAAAATGCTGTATTAGTCATTTATGAAGCTCAGATGTTAATTGTCTAAATAATAATATATATTTTCCTGGAAGCCAACTGGTTAAGGGGAACAATACTTGATGTGTACTTGGCTTATAGTGATCCTAGAGTCTAGAACATGTTGGTGTTCTGAATTTCCTTAAAAATTTAATTGCTCATTTATTCCAGAGACTGTTCAAACAGTCTGACACGGTTTTGAATCTTACTAAAGATACTGGTGTATCTGCCATTTTGACAAATATGAATTCTTTTTCCAGTTAATAAAAGCAAGTTATATATTTGAAGTCTGTTGTTTCCAGTGTGGTTTGTGTTAACTAGCATATTTGAATAACTTATGAAGAAAATGCATTGTTTTGAAATTTTTGTGTATGGGTGTTTCGTTTGCATGTCTGCCTGTGCACCGTGTGTGTGTGTGTGTGTGTGTGTGTGTGCGCGCGCGCGCGTGCCTGTGGAGGCCAAAAGAAGAGAGTTGTGAGCTGCTAGGTGGGTTTTAGGACTTGAACCCAAGTCCTCTGCAAGAGCAGCCAGTGCTCTTAACTTCTGAGCCATCTCTCCAGCCCTGATGGACATATTTCTGTCAACTATTAGCATGCACACAATACTAATGTTTTCCATTTATCGGGCTTCCCAGGGAATAGTGACGCCCTGATATTCTGATGCAATCACAGAAAATACTTAGGCTGCTTCCTGCTGCTGTTGTTCCTTGTTTGACACCTGAGAGTGAGAACCTTCTACACAGATTCTATCATTTTAAACCAGTAGAGAAAAGAACAGGCTTTTGAAAATTAATGTTTGGACAATTGCCTACTTGAGGAAAAGTGTGGTTTTACTTCAAACTATATTATCAATGTGTTTGTGTCCGATTGAAGGCTTTCAAAGTAACATCTGAAAACTTAGGACATAATTGGTGCTTTCAGACTGTAGCATGTGAAAACTTGTTTAAAATATATGATGCTGTCATAAAAGATACGATGAATTGCCAACCTTTAAGATGTGAAATGTAAGTGCCAAGAAGGCAAATAAGGTGCATGGAGCAATGCGTTTTAGGTATGTAAAGGGGTTAATTTATTAGCAGAATAAGGAATGTAAAAGGCTAGCAAACATGGCAAATAATATTTTCATTGCTAGTCAAAGAAATAGTAGACAGTAAGTAGGAAATGCATAGGTTACCATCTCAGCAAGGCTGTAAGAACCAAAGTAGTAAACATCAAAAATAAGGAGCAACAATGGGGTGATGTCTGACGGTTGCTAGGAAACGTGCTGTAAATCAGAGGTCCCTTGCTTATACCCTCAAAATTATCCAACATGTAAATGAGACATCAGTAAGATGTGACAGCCATGTATGTATGTATCCTTATCAGTGTTCCACGCTGGGATATATTCATCATAGATAATATACAGTCCTCAATCAAACAAGAGTCCTGGGTTAGCACAGATATAGCAAAAAAAAAAAAAAAGTGAAAAAAGAAAGTAGAACAGGATGGGTTTCACAACAACAGTTACTAAAAGTATATGATAAATGATTCTGTGCATTATAGCTGAACACATAAGAAAAATAAATATTCTCTCATGCTGCTAGTGGTTGGTCACTTACAGGAACCGGATGAGGAAAGCCAGTGAGAATTGTGGGAGCTATCAACTATGTTGCCATGTTTTATTTTTAGAACCCGTTGTTTGAAAACAAAAGATTTCTTCCGCAGGTTTTAATCTACAGAAGTAGTTTTAATCTTTTATAGGTTGTGTGGGATGGGAGATGTGCCAGTCTATGAATCGTTAATTGGGGATTTTGAAAAGTCTTGCCCACGCTGCTCTAGAATTGTATCACTTCCTCTCACTTGAGAAGTCTGTGACAAATCCCCCCCCCCCATTTCCTCAAGATGATAACGAGAACAGAAGACAGGAATGACAGAGAAGCACTTTCAGATTCTCAATGTTGAATGTTGAAGAGCTATATAATGCTAAATCGCTAGGCATTTCACCCTGATGGGTTCTTTACAACATTTTAAAATTATAACTTGGGTATAAGATTTTTATTATTAATGTCTTGGGTCCCCATTATTTCTCTGCTTTTCACGCACACAGTTGGCCCATGACTTGGCAGGCATTCTCTGTACAGATACCAGACCCATTATTATACCTGTGGAAGGATCTGGTTTTGTGCCTAATACCAAGACAGAGGTGACATTGTACTGGCTCTGAGACATCGCAAACGGTATATTTTGGTCACTGGACCTATGCTTGAGGTACTGCCCTGAGAGATCTGGGAATGGTTCTGATCAAGGGTAGGGAGAAAGCAGAAGTGACTGCTAAGTCTGGCTCTCTGGCATGCACCAGCCCACCCCAGACCAATGACATCACAGAGCCTCACCCAGCACGACACTGAGCTGCTTCATAAGGTCTTTGGTGTGGTAGTAGATGAAATGCACCATTTTAAACATGATCTGGTGACTGTACCTGTGTTCATGGATTCATTCGGTCTGTTCTCTAGTCTCTTCAAAGGCTCTTCAAACTTTTAAGTTGACAAATAACATACAAGATGTTTATGTCAATTTACATATCTGATAAATATTCTCCAATACGAGTAGTTCGTGTAGTCTCAGGGACACGTCTTGCAATTATTATCTGAAATTCCATTTTAACTGGCCATCCTGTGTTTCACTTTGCCAATTTTGTCGCCATTATTATTCCTTTGGAAATCTGGGAAGAGTGAGAGGAAGCAAGAGTTATGGGGTCAACTAAAGAAAGCAGAGGACACAACAGGTCTTGGCCCAGCTGAAGCAAGGCATAAGCTTCCATTACAGAATAAAAGAGTTCAACCTGTGAGGTACTGGGTAGCTCCCCATCAAAGGAATCCCCACATCATGAGTAGGGAAATGTTCACTGATGAATTCACAGTGAAGACAACACTTGAGTGACTCTGTCGGGAGATTGTAGATAGCTACAAGCCAACGGCAAATCATAAATTCCGTTAATGTCCCCATTATTTTCAGAATTGTTATGATATGGCTATTATTAAATTTATGTGGTGGCATGGAGCTATGACTAAATGATTTTGAACTATTCACTATATTTGAAATTATTCATAATAAAGTCAGTGGATGAGTTATTGAGCCCCACATCTGCATCACACACAGGGAAGTGGAGAGGGATTTAAGTTGTGGCCATTTGTTTCTTTTCTGGCAATTCTCAGTGTTACTCAGGTCCGAATACAGCATGAAAGGCAAATGGTGATTTGGTGAAAGCACCTTTTGGAAGCTAGCGGTGGTTCAGTCCTAGAAGCGTGCACTCCACAATCTGATGGAGAAGGATGTTGAATAAAATGTGTCGAGTGTTTCTTGTGCACCATTTACTCGGGGATACAAATGTTGTCATTCAGCTGGCACATAGGATGCAGAGCAGCCAGGCAGCTTACCCAGGATGCTGCTGGTACTAGATCCATCATAGTGTAGCCGTAGAATGACTCTATTAATTATTAATACTCTGCCTCCTTACTCTAGCTATTAGGCTCTTAGTCAATTTCCAAGCTTCATTTTGTGCAATGAACTTAACTTATAGATTATATCCATAACTCTGGTAACCTGACCTCAATGTCCTGTCATTTGCTAAATTTTCTCTAGTCTCATGTGATCTACACACACTTAAAAAGCCAAATGTAGCTGGTATAAGGAGAAAAAAATCAGAATAAAATGACCAGTCACTGTATACTGGATGTCCCCTCAAAACAATTTCCGCTGAAACACTAGGGTGCTAGCTAATGTTGACAGTCAATTGGACAGCACCCTTCATATCTTGTGGGGCGGGGGGCAGGGAGAAGGCACTCCTTCCCTATTAGAGATGTCTTGACTATTCATTAGTTTTTTTTTTTTGTCTGCATAAGCTTTAGCACATCATTGAGCTTTGTGGTGTGGGACTATGGATTTTCTAGAAAAGTTAACTTATCTATTTAGTAAATCGAGAAGGTCAATGTCAGGGAAGATAGGAATCACTCTAATTTCCTAAAACTGTTGGTCACTGATTCGGCCGATATAAATACTTTGGCAAATGAGATGGACCTAACATTTGCATGTATCTGTTTACTTCTTTGGAGGCAGTCTCCAACCCTCCACAACCTACTCTTCGAAACAGACATCTGTAGTCTTCATCAATGGGGTCCCTTGATGAAGGGCTTCCTGTCCAGCCTACATAGTCCTGGCAAGACATTAGAGAGAAGGGTAGGATCAGGTCAGGGTTGTCAGTGTGTCAACCCTTCTGCTGGATGTCACTGAGAGTAGGAGCTCTGTTGAGTCTGCCTTTCTCTGGCAGCAGCTGGCCTTTTGAGATTCCTTTAATCTCTTTAAACCCTCTTTGCCTCTTTAGGCTAGGGATGTTTTTTTTTTTTTCTCTTTGCCCTTGCTAGTCCTTGCTTATTTCCTTGTCCTATAATAGTTATGTCACTGAACTGACACTTTTCACCTTGTCCTTACAGGACCATCGTTGATACTGAAAACTCAGCTTGCTCACCTATTTAAGAGTTGTTCAAGCGTCCTTTAGAAACCTTGTAATACTTAAAACACACACACACACACACACATACACAGGAAAAGAAACAGATCAAATGCCAATTGACAAGAAAATGAGTATCTGAATATTGTGGCACATTTCTCAAATATAATATTATCCAAACGAGCAAATTAACTGATTATTGCCACAGTCAACAACACAGATGTGCTTGGGTAAGCAATGTTAAAACTTTTAAAGTAAGAAAAAAAAGTGTGTGTATGAAAAGAACCTATTCTATACAAAAGTCTTATTTATTTTTTGCTTGAAAAAAACCTAAATTTTTCAAGTAAGTAGTGATAAACACCAGTTTTGCATAATGATAGACTTGTTTTCCCTGGAAGAGAAGGAAAATTGTTCCAGGTAGGTGATGTGTTATTCTTTTTTAGAAACTGGATACTGAATTCAGGGGAAATCATTAGCAAATCAATTAGTTTAAAAGTATGTACATAATTAGTCTGTTTCAGCTAAAATTTTGAAGCTAGCTTAGAAAGTCTAGACTTCCAGGCTACCAAATTTAAAATCTTTTTACTACATAACCCTCTGTAGTGTTTTGCTTGGTTTTCTTTTTGCTTTGGTAACACAATGATAAATCATAGGCCAGAAACACAAAAACAGACATGAAGAAATTAAAGATCATTTGCCCAAATTTAAGTCTGATCGGTGGGAATTCCGGCCAAAAGCTTTGGCAGTGATAACTCAAGATGAAGGGAAGGAAAGAGATGTAGAGCTGGGGAGTCGTAGGATTCTGGGTGTGAAACAAAGGAGGACCAAGTATGAGGTTAAGAGTGAGATCCTGGGCAGATTCACCACCTCAGAAGCTTGGGATCAGTGTGAGACTTACAGTCCATGAGGGTGGTATGGTGGTATGGAAGTCATTTGATGTCATCTTAAGAGCTAAACTTTAGCTAAGTGACCTGATTCATCTCAATTCCTTGAGCTTTTACTGAATTTGTTTGTGTAGTAGGAATTGCACATGTCTTAAACTGTGACACTCCAATGATTTTTAATGACAGTTCTAATAATGGATTATACTTCTACAAAGTCAATTACATGTATCTAGTTGCCATATATACCTCAAGTTGTTTAGTGTGTGTGTGTATGTGTGTGTGTGCGTGCAATACCATTAAAATATATAAGACATGCCAGCTTAAAAATTGAGACTATTCAAAATTAGAATGTAAACCATCAATGTTTTTAATACCAAACATTCTTCAACTCTCAATACAGTTCTTTAACCAACCCTTGTCTTGAATATGAAAAAGGTAGCCTATTTCTTTCACGCAATTAAAATAACCAATCTTATTAATGAGTTTGGGTGATGTTAATGCCAGAACTCTATTTATACAATGATTTTTCAAGTTGATTTCCTATTTTTATCATGTCCTTCAACTGTAGTATATTTCAGGGCTGTCTATTTTTAGTGCACTCAAGTACCATGCCATGGAAAACCTTCACACTTCTCTACATAATCATAGCAGTCCTGGGCCGCACCTGCTTGGCTGACCTGGCCAGTCTCGGGAGTGTTCTAGTTAATGGGGTGAGCATGATGTTTCCTTTCAAAGAATGCCTGTGATATCACCAAGAGGAGTAGCATCAATATTGCTTTTAGTGTCCAAATTGATTTCCCCTTTTACATAATGTTTTATTTTTCAATACAAAGTCTCTTGATTATATTTGCCCTGTAATCCTATCGCCTAACCCCAGTTTTTCTCAGATCCACTTGCTCCTTCCTCACTTAAAATATCTTTGTTGTTAATGCTTTTTTGGTTTGGGTTCTGTTTTGGTTTTTAGAAGAGACAATCTTAAAACAGATCTCCTGGTCCCCTGTCTTTTACAGTCTTTCCACCTCCTCTTCCACAATGTCACAATCAATATTCCTTGGATCTTCACTGTAAGGTTGTGTTATAAATGTATTAACAGGAGCCGGACACCTCACAATCAATTGGCCTCTTCATTTTGACCAGTTGTGGCTTTCTGTGATGATCTCCATCTGCTGCAGAAGGAGGTCTCTTAGATGATGGAGAGATATGCACGGATGTGTGGATAGTATGTTCAGTATTTATTTAGACACTGCATTTATACTGGTTTAGGAAAATGGCCATAGGAGGCTCTCCTCTGGGTTCCCTGGTATTACTAGACACAGGTTGTTGCTTAAATCTACAGTGCTTGGCATAAAGTTCCTCCTGCTGAGGGGGCCTTAAGTCCAGTTAAGTACCTGTTGGTTCCCCTCAGGATGGAAATGCCTTTTGGAATATCTCACTGTGCTGGTAATTGGTCAGACTGATGAAACTGGCTTCTAAGACTGACAGTTTTTCCTTAAAAATTATTGTCTAAATGAACTGTCTGTGGGGAAAGTCTGTATTTATTTCAAAATGAATTTTAAAAATTTACACTTCTAATGCCTTGGACAGTTGACTGTATACCAGAATGCCGAGTGTGTTTAGAGGTTCATATGTTTCAGGAGTCTTCGAGGCTATAGCAGTCGAGCAAATATTACAAAAAAATGAGTCTCATGCTTTTCTCTGTGTTTTTCAGTAGCATATAAAAATTGGCACAATTCTGTAATCTTAGAACTCAGAAGGCTGACACATAGTATTGAGTTCAAAGTCAGTTTGGGTTAATAGATAGACCATGTCACAAAACAAACAGCAAAACAATTAAAGTATGCTTATATTGTACATGTTACCTAAAATATCTGTGATAGTATTTACCTTAAAATGAATGCCCATATTTAATTACATATGTTTCACCACTAAAAGTGCTAACAGTATTCTGAATTCTTGAAAACTGACTCCTGTATACTTAACTCACACACGAACACATACAAACAACCACTCCAAGTTGAAGAGAAAACAGTATCTACAGAGTACAGTGTAAGCTGAGGTACAGCAGTTTGAAGTTGGTCTTTATCTGGTTAATATATATGCAGACTCTCCACATCATTTCAGTTGTAGAAGGCTGAGAAGAGGCTCTACACGGAGCGACTGTCGTTGGGGTGTGTGCTGTGGAACGAGGCAGGGCGGTTACAGAGATGGAGATCTCCTCCTAACCAGCCGGTTGATGCCCTCTGTCACAACAACAAAGCCCGCCTTCAACAAGCACTAGCAGCTGGTCTTTTCATTTCTTCCCAGAACTGTTTGTTTTCAAGACAAAGGTCCCTGGAGCCTCAGAGAGAATATTGCCTGAAGCAATGAATCCGAATGAAATGAAGGAATGCTTTCTTAAAACTTTAAATGGCCATTTACAAACAAGAAGCAAAATGGAACTTATTCCAAGAGTGCTTGCCCAGCATGGAGTTCTTGATGGTAAATTCTGTTTCGTTATTAATTGAGAGGTTGTCATCTACCAGAGAGATACTAAAAATGTGGAGACTCGGTTACCAGTTGTAGCAGTGTGCAGCATGGTTTATCCTTGATTGTAAGAAACTGAAAAGAATGCGTAAATACCTAGATTGATGACGGAAGCAACTGTGACGCTCTGTGCAGATGGAAGCTCTAGAATGACTTGGACTCCAGGGTCCAGTTTTTAGTCCATTTATCAGGAGACCTCATCTGAGTTACTTGATATGACAGTAAATTTTCATTGTCGGCTTGGGCAGACTTAGACCCACTTATGACATCCATGAGGCATCTTGTCTATATGTATCTTTGAAATTATTTTCAGAAGGGAAACTGTCCAATTAAGACCATTTCTGAATGTGGGTGGTACCATCCACGAGCCAGAAAAGCGCAGAAAAGGAAAGACAAAGTCCAAGTGCTGGCTCTCTTCTTTCCACTTTTTGACGACCATCAGGTGACACCTGGGATCCGTGCTCCCACAGCCATAATGACCTTATTATGGGGCTATGCAACCACGGACCGAATTCTCTGAAACAGTAAGACAAAACAAATCTTTCTTTCCAAGAGTTGTTCATATCAGGTATTTCTCCACAGAAACACAAAGGTCTTCAATATACTTCTCAGAGCTTTAAGTCCTAGATTCATAAATGTAAGGTACTTAGGGAAACCTTTTTTCTTTTCCAGAAAATCTATATGTGATGTTTCACTTGAGCCCTGTGATTTTAATAAGGACATTCTTAAGAAGCCAATTTCAAGGTAGAGGTTGCACCTTCTTTCTCAAAGTCTGGGTTCCCTGTGAGGGACAGGATTTCTCTCTCAAGATTTAAAATGAGTGTGGGGAGGTGACTGGTGTAAAGGATCTCATTTGAGAGGTACCGAAGGGACAGCGACTCGTCACTGCCAAGTAAGTCACATTTAAACTCCCTCAAGCCTTGAGAAATAATGTGAGGGAAAAGAGCAAAAATAGCGCCGTCATTCCTTGGAGTAAGTTGACTCCCAGGCCTCCGGAGAGCACCTCAGCTGCATGTTCATCTGTATGCAAAGAGAAATAATAAGGATCATCTATATTTGGCACATGGCACTTTTCAATGCCCCAGATCAATCATGGTATGCTGTGACTTTCAGGAAGGAGGCACTGCCATGCCCACTGCCTCATGCACAGCAATAGGCACACGCTGGAGATTCTTCTCTCTCCCTGCTATACAGAAAATTGCAAGAGCTCACTGCCACGCCAGACCAACCGGAGTATAACGAGAGGCAGCTGGGTCTGATTGAAACCATGGCAAGGATTGAGATGGACAGAGCTGCAGGACTAGGAAGCTAATGAGTCCATAGTCCTGCCCCTAGGCACAGCTGTCCCAAAGCATTGCGGTCGAATGACAGCTCAGTCTCTTGGGAAAAAAAATCTTTATAATGCATTTCGGTAGCATGTCCCATTGTCTCAACGTCTTTAGTCTCATGAAGTTCTGGAAACAATACAAACCCATACTCTCTTCTTTTAATCTCCATGTTGACAGATATATAA
Organism: Microtus pennsylvanicus; assembly: GCF_037038515.1. Classification (NCBI taxonomy): domain Eukaryota; kingdom Metazoa; phylum Chordata; class Mammalia; order Rodentia; family Cricetidae; genus Microtus; species Microtus pennsylvanicus. The sequence goes on from NC_134587.1 coordinate 16,731,493, forward strand.
AATAATACATTTACAGAAATGTCAAAGATGATAAGAGCCTTATAGTTAGATCATAGGCAGGTATGATATCAACCACCTCTCCTAAAGCTCTGCTTAAGGACAAATCAAGAAACAAAGCCCAGCTGTCGCCAAGGTAGGCTGTGGGGTAACAGAATCTTCTTAGAATATCTGTGCCTCAGTCTATCTGTCTGGGAAATGGGAAACAAGCCCCTTTTTATTGGTGTCAGTCTTTGCTCATCTTTCTGGGGCCTTATGAAGGGAGGGGAATGGAAAAGTCTCTGGTGGAATGTGGTTTCAGGTATAATAATCTTCCAGATCTATGATTTGCTTTCATCGACATAATTCATTTATCCTGAGTCGTAAGATAAAATTTCACCTTAGATTTCATAGACCATGCCAGAAGTTGGCCAACTATTTTAAGCTGAAAGATAAACCTCAAAGAGTGAGTTCTGACACAGAAGAAGTAAGGAAGTGGAGAACTCGCATGCCAGTAGAGTGATGCTTCTTTGTTTACTAACACTGTTTGTTCCACAGTTCAGTTCATGGATACTGTCTTATGTAATGCTCTCCTTCGCTTGCCCGCTGACTTACACTTCTGGGACTTGGGAAGGAAGAACACACGTGTCTGAGTGTTGTGGAGAGAGAGGAGTGGATGACCGGAAGCCAGAGCTATGGTGCTTTCTCTCGGATGTTCATCCTTGTGAGTTTCCGAAGTTCACAGCTGCTCTCGGCTTTATCAACCTCACATGGAAGGTAAGAATAGCCACACCTGTATCACGCTGGATTTGAAGGATGGAACAGGAAAACATTGGTAAAATCACTTAGGGCCTAGAAAGATCTAGAATAATATTAGCTTCCCATGGCTCTGATCAGCCACACATCGTTTTCATCCCTCTCTAGTTCTTGTGAGTTATAAGACGTGGTTGAATAAGGGGCAAACTTGCCTCCTCTGAGGAGTAGGCTGGGTTTCTGTGTCCATTTGGCCACTCGTTTCTATTGCTCATCACCATGCAAACCCATGGGGGGGGGTATTCTCCTTTGGGAGCCAAGTGGCAAGAGCACAGTCTGTCTGATCCAACTGAAAACTCGGTTTTTGCTTGCACTTGAAAAAAAAGAACTGTGTACATGTTACATTTCTTATAATTTTTGGTTGTGGTGTAGCCTTTAACAGCTGAGTTGTCTCTCCAGCCCCCGTGTTTTTTTTTCTGCTAAGAAAAAAAGCGGGTGGTGTTTAGGGACTAAAACACTCTATCCATATTTGTTTTATGTGCATGAGTGTTTTGCCTGCAAATATGTCTTTGTTCCATGCATGCGTCCGGTGCTACAAAGGCCAGAAGAAGATATCAGATGTCCTGGACCTGGAGTTGCAAGCAGCTGTGAGCTACTACATAATTGAAATGAATTGAACTTGGGTCCTCTGCAAGAGCACCTTAACCACTGAGCCATCTCTCCAGTCTCCCTATGTTCATGTTTAGGCTATAAGAGAACTGCTTTGTGAATTAGCCCAAAAATTCAAAGACGAGTCTTTTGCTTTAGTGAGCAGCTCGCCATAGTCAGTATGAGGAGGAAATACTATTATCTTTACAATTTGTTAATGTGTTTCAATAACCTGTTATCAAGTAAATATGTACTTGTACATAAAATGAAGATAAATATAAAAATATTTTTAAGATGTCACTCCTAATTCTGTGACCAAGGCCAGCCATTGACAGCACTTAGGTACATGAGCTTTTTCTCTAAAATATTTTGACTGTTCACTAGCTGGCTCTTGGCATGTTATTTAGTTTCTCTAAGCATCTGTTGCTTCCTCTAAAGACTGGTGCAGAGTCTGGGATCACTGTGAAGAGCGCTGAGGTAATGTTTAGAAATAGTCCTTTGTGGGGTCCATAATGAGCTGTCAAAACCAGCCTCTGTTATTTCCAGCATTTCTATCATTCTGCTGTAAATAGAGAAACTACAATTCGAGGAGGGAAAGGAAGGCCACTAATAAACCACTGTACTTGGGCTTCTGGAGAATAAACACTCTAGGAAGTCTGGTTTCTCATGTGTCAGTCGAGAGCAACTGAATGTGCTGGATACTGTGGAGTATAGCTAACTCCTTACAACAGGCTGATAAGCAGGTACTACCATTGTTTTTCACTATTCCCATTATACGGTCCATTGTGTATAGTAACTTATAGTATCTTTCCCAGAATTATGAGTTTCTGGGACTGCAGGGATGTTAATCTGGGTATTCCATTGCTGCAGCAGGACATGACCCCATAGATTCATTGCAATATTAATCACATACGCCTCAGCCTTCCTCCCTGTCCTTCTAGCCCTATGCATTCAACCCATCTTGTGCTTTGTTTCACTTGAGATAGTGTTCCAATTCCTAGTAATTGAACATCTGCCTCTAGAAGAGGCCAATTTGAATGTCAAGATTCTGGAGTAATAATACTAATGTCCATACCATGCCTGTCAAACCCACAATTACAATGCCATTTATACACACTCTTAGCTTTGGTCTGTGATTATTTATAGAAGTCTGCCAGAATCTATGTTTCCTATTTCCTATTGGAATTTTTTATTTATCCTCAATGTTTATTCTGTCATCCAGAACATTTGGTCTTTTATAGAAGGTTATGGATTTTTATATTTTCCTGGTGAGACATGTCCTCATGGGAATAACTGGAGCACTTTTGACTTGGGGGCCTGTGAGAGGCCTCTCAAGGAGTTTCCTGATTGTCTTGTCTGTCTTTTGTTGATCTTCATTCATTGGTCCAATGTTTGCCTTTGTCACACCTTCTACATATACCTGAATGCTGAATCCTTGTATTCTTGCCATTCCCAGAGGAGATATTATTCCTAGGAAAACCTTGTCTACAATCCCTTCTCAGATGTCCTATTCTACCACAATTAAAACATTTGGCATTCTGATGTTTTCTCTTACCTTTGGAAATTGCTTTTCTTACCCAAGATTCAGTATTACAGTCAAATGTCTCAATGTTCATTGTATGCAGGATCCATCCATTCATCCATTAGTACTGATCTAACCTTTAAAGGCTCAAACCTCTTTTTGCATTCTAAGTTAGCATTTTCAAAATCTAGAAATTCAATAAGTACTTGTCTAGCATCTGGGTCTGTTGCTCCTATTTGTATAGCCTTAGTTAATCATTGTAAAAAGTCTCTAAAGGGTTCTCTCTGGCCCTGTTTAACCCTGGTATATGATTCAATTTATTTTCCTAGTTTTTGAATCCCGTCCCAAGTATTTAAGGCTGCATTGTGGCATAGGGACAAGATTTGTTCATCATAAAGAGCTTGAGCCTGTGGGTCAGCATAAGTGCCCTCACCAAGAATTTGATCTTGGAAAGTCTCAAGTCCTTTTGCTTTCCCTGTTCTAAAATTTTAGCCTCATCCCTGAAATAGCATCAGTTGAGGCCTGTCAGCCAGGACTGCTGAAATTAGCTGACGCCAATTGTGTAGCATGGCTTTAATTCTAGAAGCCCATGTCTTTACCATCTCCCTAATGAATGCAGAATGCAAGTTATAAGTTACTATTGCTTGCTTAATTTGTTTTAGATCATTCATTCCTATAGGTATTCTTGTACCTTCTTTGGATCCTTTTGGGCATTTAGAACTTGATGCTTTGTCAGAGTAGATTACAGGGTAGGAAGTTCAACCCTGGATAAGTCATCTCTGACAGCTACTTGTGATGTTAAGTCCTGTCTGTGTACTTTCTTTCCCTGCTTATCAGCTTTGATAATTTCCTCAGTCGTTTCAAATCTTTTTACTATTGTCTTTTGTAAAGCCTGAATCTTCTGATCTGTATAAATTTCTAGTGATTTCATTGAGGCACCTAACCTCTGGTCCTCATTCTACACATATGATTCCAAGGTCTGGAGTTTTTTCTTTAAAGATAACATCTCATCCTTGGACATTATTTGGATAATGTGCAGATTGCCTTCCTGGAGAGATAGTCTATCTTCTAACCTATCATAACTTTTTAACAAATTTTGATTGTCAAATTCAACAGTATGCTATCTTTCAGATAATTTCTCAGTACCCTTTGACATGGATTCAATTTTGTCTGTCAAATTAAGGTTACCCTTTTCAATAGTATCAATTTTTTCAAGTAACTTTTGATTTTTGATGGTATTGATCCCGTCAGCTAGCTGTTCATTATTAGTCTCTAAAGACTGTATCATTTCTAAAATTTCTCAGCTCTGTTATCAAACCATTTTCTTAAGGATAAAATATGAAGAAAAAAACTGAGTCTCAATATCCAATAAATAGATGTATCACAATAACCATTTAAGCCTTACAGAATACAATCCATAGTATTAGCAATGGATGTATCACAATAACCATTTAAGCCTTACAGAATACAATCCGTAGTATTAGCAAAGAAGTTACTAAAATTTTCAGTGGTAATATTGTCTGCTATTATATAACTTTTGAGTTTATTGATTTATTAATTAATAAAATATTTACCTGTTATGAGGTCTGGTAAATTGTTTTAGGTGTAATAATCTTTATTGTCCAGCAGGTGTCATGGTTGCAGAGTCACGACTAGTGTTGGCACAAGTGGTAGCGCCAGGCACGGTCCAGCACTGCCTTGGTTTCCTGCCTTAGTGTTGGTTAAATACTGAGAAATATGCTTTGTTTGACAAATTAAAAGCAATTAAATCAATTCTGTACATGGAGCAAGGAACCCAGAACATAGGACCACAGAGCACAAACAGGAAGCTGTGCAAGTCACCATGTGGCAGGCATGTGGCAGTGTTGGGGGGAAATGTGTGTAAGGTTGGGTAATTTCCAAGTCACCTCATGCTCTTAGCCCCACTGTAGCAGGGATTTTACAAAAACAAAAACAAACAAACAAAAAAAAAAACTGCTTAGTAGGTAAATGCAAGCCAAGTGGGCAGGGGTGGGAGACTTTCTGGGCTGTGGACCAATTAGGCCTTTAAGTTGGTCCACTGCGTAGGTGTGGAGTTTGGATCTACATGGGTCCAGATGATGATAGATGTTAAAAAGAAATCCCACACTAGCTCTTAATTGAGTTTAATAAAGGGTTATTTATCTAGGGGTAAACTCACAGATCACAGTCCTCTCCTCGAACAGGGAACAACAACCAAATCACACATCTGGAAGAAAGGCCAGATGCGTACCTTATATCTGCATTTATAGTAAATGAGGCCACACCCAAGTGGCCAGAGAACTTAAAGGCTACTGGCTGTAGGAATTCCTACAGGAAACTTATGTAAAATTTTCACCATCTACCTAGTTGGCCATGCATGCCCATTTGATCACTAGGTCTCTTGTGTGGTTCATTTCTCTTGAACTTTGTAAGTAGCTAGAAGTCAGTGGGCAGCAGGCAGTGAATTTAGAGAAAATGGCTTATATTATTCTTGGAAACACTGTACTACAAGAAAGAGTTTGGCATTTGGCAAGGCTGTGTATACACAGCTGTCTCTCAGATGGTGTGGCTTTGGAAATACAGGTGGACATGTCAAATCCTTTGTTTCCTTTCCCTTCCAATTGAATTCCAGAACATGTTTTTTGACACCACTGAACACTCATCTACTTATTGATTCCTGCATAGTATTTCACTGAGTGAATGCAGACCAAGTTAAATCTCATGCTTTCTCACTTCTTTACTCACTATCAATCCAGAAATCCAGCCCTACAGAAGGTATTGCAAGGAAAACTCCAACCTAAGGAAGTTAGTCATATCCATAAAAAACAGGCAGTAGATAATCCCACACCAGCAGAACCAAAAAAAATGGACACACACACACACACACACACACACACACACACACACCCATCACTACCACCACCAACAACAAAAACACCAGCAAGAAAATAACTGGAGTTAACAATAATAGTTGTGTAGCTTGGTCTCCTTGTGGGACTCATAACAGTGGGAGCAAGGGCTGTCCCTAAAGTTTTGGCTGACTCTTTGGAACATATTCCCCATACTGAGTTGCCTTGCTTAGCCTTAATACAAGGGGAGGTGCTTAGTCTTACTGCAACTTAATATACCAAGCTTCGTTGATACACATGGGAGACCTGCCCCAAACCCAGGTTGAATGGATTAGGGAGATAAGGGGAGGGAGTAGAAAGAGAGGAGGGAGGGGAATAAGTGCTTGGAATGTAAAATAAATTAATTAATTAAATTAGCAAAGAGTAATCTGCCTTGTCTCTATATGAGTAAGTAAACATGATGTATGGAGATATTAGGAAGCCCAAAGGCCTGAAGTCATGATTATTTTGATGATAGAAATGAGTAGCAATAAAGTGAATGATATGTTAATAGACAACTCATGTTGAAGAAGAATTAGTGCGGGAAAATAACTTCACTTGTGTTATTTTGATATATGGGTTTGCCTGCAGTAGTCTCAATGGTGCAGCATATGAATCCACATAAACTGAGATGCTTTAGAAAGCTCTATTTTCATCTTTAAAATGGTATATTGACATTAATTTGCAACATAATCCTTAAGCAAATGCCTGTAACACTGACACTGAGCCAGTGAAGTCAATGAGACATCTGTGATTCCCACGAGTCAACAATGGGGCTTTGCTTAATGTAGCGTTCAATCATTCATGTCTCATTTCTGTGGAAATGCTTGGAAGTTTAAAAAAATATCTGTGGTAAATTATTTGGGGGTCTAAAACATTTTACTGTTGCAAAGTGTAAATCCTCCAAAATATTTTTACATAACTAATAATTTATTCTGGAAGACTCCAATCACAAATCATGGTATCATTTTCTTTGTAGGACCCAAATTTTGTATTAAACTGTGGTATTCATTTTGTTAGTAAGTTATATCATTCAATAAGCTAACATGGTAATGTTTTACTTATAGACATTATTATTAGGTATATATAAAAATGGACATAATTCCATGGAGGCAACTATTTGAAATTCCATCTTGCTGGCTTTCACAGAAAATACATAAAATTTAGAAATATTTTCCATCAGGAAAATAGCATTTAAAATTACAACTTCCCAGATGTGTCTTTACAAAAATAAAATCTAAGAAATAAGATAAACCTTTAGATAACATTTTCATATGACTACCAACTTATTCTGGAAGACTCCAAACCCAAATTATGATAGCGTTTTTCCTCACCACCCTTTTTGTTGGCCACACTTTCCTTACCTTCAGTTGGAATTTCAGAGGGCTAGCATTCTTTACTCAGCAAACCCAAGAGTCCTGGTGGCCTTAGCTGAATCAGGATGCAGTAGAATCTCATAGACATTTCCATCCTATTTCAAGTATAGCAGGGATTCTTTCCTTTAAAGGGCTGAACAAACATAGTAGCACAGTAACAGTAATGTGTTTTTTCTCCTGATTATCCAGAGTGTGAACTGCTCACATTTGTCATGGTTAGAATACCATTGTGTGCCCTGGTGAAAAAATTCCTCCTAAATTTTTATGTTTTATGTATTTATTTAATTTTTGGTGTTATTCTATCAGAGCACAAAATGAGAGGGCAGAAAGAAAAAGATCAGCCAGTGAGTCAGAAATTGTAAATATGAACACTGTACCCTAATTTCTAGCACCAAGTCTCCAGATTGTATATTCTATGAGAGTAGAGAGATCCATAGACTGCTCCTTGAATGAGAGCATAATGTTTTACAGGACAACATTGCAGACTTCTATATTGTCTACCCACGGGTAAATCCATCTGAATCTTTATTAAAATGCAGTATGTGCAAATACCAACGAATCCTTTAAACATTAACCTAGGGCCATACTTGTTTCTCTATAATATTAAATCTAATTTGAAAATTGTGTCATATAAACAGAAGCAATAGGTATTTGGTTCCATGACCTTGAAGAAAACAACACGTGATGTAATCACAGAGAAACAAAGTTAATACTGCTACTACTACTAATGTTTTAAAATTAAATAAAACCCCAAACAAGCAAAATTACAAAACCAGAATAAATACTCAGAATAAATAAATAAAAAGAAATTGTGGTGCCTTTTGCAACTGCAAGCTGGTAGTTATCCAGTATAGAACGCTCAGCACCCAACAGTTCTTACCCCCGATTATGAATGGCATCCAACATGGGATGTGGATCCACATAAGACCTAAAAAAGTTTTAAGAAAGGGTAATTCTATTTATACAATAGTTCATGTCTCTCATACAGGCCATGATACAAATAATGTGTCCCCTAGCTAGGGCCTGCAGGCTTAAACTAAGCTGCATGGCAGGTTCCTGCAGTCTCTTATACAGGCTACAGTACGATGTCTCTCAGCTGCTGCCTTTGAACTTGAGTTGCAAGCACCAGATGCTTTACTCATATGGACATAAAAGGGTTAGAAATGCACAATAATGACAGATTCAGAAAAAAAAAAGCCTCTAAATGAACCACAGTGTGTTTCACATATACATAATCTTGGGAGCGAGAGGAGAAAGAGTAAAAATAGTCAAAGAAAAAAAATTATCTAACAATAATAAAATAAAATCCTTAAGGGAATACAGTTATATATATATGCATATATATATATATATATAATAAGCCACATATATCTGAATTATGTATATTATTATGTTTTCTTTGACTTTTTTGACTGTTGATGAGCTGACTACTGAGAGACATTTGATTGTGGGAACTGTTAAGCTAAACCAAGCTATATATTTTAAAGATATCTTGACTTTGAAATTTGGTGTTGTGGGAAATCCTTCTGTATATGTGTTGCTTTTGTTGGTTAATGAATAAAGAAGCTTCTTTTGGCCAATGGATTAACAGAATATAGCCAGGCTGGAAAAGATATATAGAGAGAGTAGGCAGAGTCAGTGAGAAGCAATGTAGCCACCTGCAAGAGACAAACACACCAGAACCTTGCCAGTAAACCACAACCATGTGGCAATATACAAATTAATAGAAATGGGTTAATTTAAGATATAAGAGTCAGAAATATGCTTAAGCTATTATGTATTGCAATTAATACAGATTTATGTGTGGTTATTTTGGGAGTGTAGGCAGCTGAGAAATGAATAAACAGCCTCCCCAAATAATTTGGGTCTAAGGATATATTGCTTTGGAAAAGAGGTTCTGCTTTTGTTTCCATAGAAGATGAGAAGCTATGAATTCCTTCCAGGTTAATATGATTTGATAAAGGAAGACCACCTGAGAAATCTCTGATGGACGCAATTGCCCAGGTGATCCAACATCTAGAACAGCTTTAAGACAACTAGCTAAGATGATGCAGCCACACAGGCTACTACAGCCAAGATTTAATCATAATTCTAAATTTCCTCAAGGTCCCTTAAAGGTACCTGTCTACCAACCACAAGGAAGTAACTTAGAAAACTGTGTAATCAACAGCAAGCAATATAGAAAATTACATCCAAATTTCAAAAATATTGTTTATGAATGTTTGTTATCATTTAAGTGGAGTTGGTTACAAACTGTTATTGGTCTTAGCCAATCCTTTTCTAAAGAAAAAAAGCAGATATGATACAGAAATGATAAAAAAGATTACTGGAATCTATTTTAGTCTAAAAAACAGTTGTTAATCTCAAAATATTTTACATGGATTTTAGTTTATTGATATAAAATTAAGGCTTATTTTGTTATATTGTATGTATACTTCTACTTTTTTAAGATATTGGGTTTATTCAGCTCAATTAAAAACATAATGTATAATTAAGAAATACAAATTTACAACACCACAATAATCTATAATAATCAAGTTCATAGTCGTATTAGTCATGTTTTCTAGATATACAAAGATATATTTCAGATAAATAGATATTCTCAAACATTTCAAAAACTGAACTATAGGCCAAACAGTTTACAATTAATAAAAGTTTCCATTTTGTAGGATGCCTCTTAAAGCTATGAACCGTTTTTCTTTTGATATGGAAGCTTTTTTAGTTTCATGAAATCATGAGCGTTGAATTTTAGGCTTTAGAGAAACTCTTAATGAACAAAATTGGTGAACTTTAACTTTTTGAAGTCTCAGTGGATATTTTGAATGGGTCTGTGTAATCAAAGATTATTGGAAAAAACAGTCATCTCTTTGAATGTTTATGCATCTAATTTTTAATCAAACAAAGGTGGAAATTTAGATTTTTTTCAACTGGCTCTTATTTTTCTTTCTTCAACCCTAGTAGTTTGTTATCAGGAAACAGGTCACAGACTAGAAAAGAGTCACCTCAGTCTTCTTGCAAGTGTGTAGATGTTCTGTACAAATATCTTTTCCTAAGGGCTTAGGGTGGAGCTTGGTGGTAGAATGCTTGCTCACCACTTGAAGGCCCTGATTTTTTTTTAAAAAATCATTTCATGAGAATCTTAGCTCCAAGGTTGCTTATGAATTATTTTCAAACTTTCTGCTTAATTCTTCTCATCTGAGTTATTCCTTCAGCAGCCCAACTGTTACCTCTGAGGATGATCCAAGCTTTCAAAGCAAATACAGGGTCCTTCCTCTCTCCTGGAAGAGACCACTGATGTTCTTGGAGGGAGAGGTGGTATGATTCAGGTGTTGGCTGCCATTCCATTTCACAATGCCTCCGTTATTGGGGAGAAGTTTATGGAGAATTCTGGAGCCAGTCTTTTGGTGACCAATACTGACTGAGGACCAAATCTTTAAAGCTTTTAGTTTGAGCAGCTGCCACAGACCTCTTACATAAATGACACAGTACTTTCAAAACAAAGCCGTGTTTCATGACTTCAGAGGCGAATACTTGCCTTTTGGACAAAACTATATTTTGCGAAAACTCCCGCAGTTTGCTATGCAATTCACTGTATAATGGATCCAACTTTTCCAAACAGGATTATGACAGAGAATTCATGCAACAGACTGTTCATACAGTAATAGACATTCAACAAGAATTTTGAATTTTATTTAAGTCTCCTGAGTCATGTCTGTGTTAAAGAGACATTCCCAGAGAGGTGATGGTTTTGACCACTGGGCGTTTTTCAATCTTCTGAAACCAACACTAGACCAAAACAGAACTTCACTCAGTGAAGCCTGTAATCCAACTGACCACCCCAAGCATACTGAGGGATGAGTACTGTGGTTTCGGGGTTGTTTATGCAACAGCACATACTCAGAGTTTGCTTTGTTTTTCAATCATTTATAGTTCCCAAAATAATGACAGCTAACAGTAGTTGTGTTATCACTCAGACACAACTGAGGATTATTGGCTAGCTGAAGATTTATTGCAAATTGATCAGGGGCAAATATCATAAGTATGATAAACTTGTTTGAAAGTGTTTAATTTTCTCATGGTGAACCGTGACTTTAGAAGATTGTCCTGATTTCAGGGGTCAGAAAAATGACCGACTTAATAAACAGATAGAGGAAAAAAATAAAGATAACAAATACAGTCCAATAATATCTATCTATCTATCTATCTATCTATCTATCTATCTATCTATCTATCTATCTATCTACTTATTTATTTTCAATTAGTTTTCTCTAATGGAGTCTCAGTGGGTATACAAACTACACTCAAAGGGTCACATGCCTAACAGAAGATGAAGATGGCCAACACAAAATGAACTTCAATGGTGATTTGGAGCTTGTTTGTTGTTTTGTTTTAGTTTTTTGTTTGTTCCCAATTCTCTGACTGTGTGTTTTTTCTCCCTACAATTCTTTTGTTTATATGATGCTTTTCAATTTTATCTTTATGGGGTTTCTGTATGTCAAAGTTGTCTTTCTGCATTTATAAATAATTTTGTACCTTTTCTTTGAATCTACTTTTTTCTGTTCATTTGTTTTTGTTTATTATCTTTCATTCTTTTTCCAACACCAGTGTGTTTTCTAATGAGAGAGAGAGCAAGAAGATGTGTGGATTTGGATGTGTGGAGAGGTGGGGAGGGTATGGGAGGAGTTGGGGGAAAGGAAACCATAACCTGAATATACTGTATAAAAAAATCTGTTTTCAATAAAAAATAAAAACTATTTTTTTCTCATTGGGTCAAGCATAAAAAACAGAATCATATCTGTGAGTTAGCATAATGTTATTTGACGCTATAGGCTCTTATTATATCTATATTTGCTAGGGGAGAAACTAAAGTGTAGGAACCTGGGTCCAGAGCAGGGACTCATGAACCCATAATAGATTTTTGGAAGGAACTGTTTCAATGCCCTCTATCAGCCAGGGTCAAGATTGGTCTACTGTGGTAAACATGCTTCAAAATACATGTAACTTTGAAGGTACCATTGCATCAAGCTCTGAAGGACAATCCTCCTTACTGCATTGTGATTGTCATATTATTTTTATAGAGACCCTTTTAATCATTTTCTATCTTCTATTGCTTTTTCTGGTTTTTATGAATTTTATTTCATAGTGTATATTCCAACAACTTTGCTTTATTCTTTGAAAAAAATATCACTTCAGAGAAGCATTTGATTATTTGCTTCCCACATCCGGGTCACAGGTTCTGCTTGGAGAAGCCCATCTTGGCTTCAGAACTTCACTCCACCCATCGCTATCTCCTTTACAAGTCCCTTAAGTTTCATTTCAACACTTTCTTCTTTCTCTGTTGTTTCAACTCAGTTCAGACCTTCAGCCTGTTTCATTTGCATTATTGAAATGCCTTTTCAAATTCTTGCTTCATACTTGAGCCAGACTGATCTTTACAAAACAAGCATTACATCATGCAATTCCCATTGCCTTTAGGAACCCAGCTATTGCCACCTAACTGTGCAACTCCAGCCAAGTTCCTTATTCTCCATACCTCAGTTTTATCATCTGTAATCTTCGGACCAATATCTACAGTATGTGAGTGACTGTAAAAGCAGAGGCGACTTGAAAAAAACTGAGGACTCCATAGTAAACCCTAGAAAAATGTGATATGATTTTTAGAATTACTATGTAGAATGCAGTCCAAATTACTCTAGTGTGTATTTCACAAGGCACAGTGTCTTCTCCTCTGCTTTCCTATCTCATCTCTCCTTTTAAAAAGTATTTATATTATGTGTGTGAGTGAGTACCTGCATGTATGGACACTGCACACATGCTAGGTACCTGCAGAAACTAAAGGAGAGCACCAGACACATGGGGGTTGAATTACAGGCCACTGTGAACCCCATGTTTGGGCTGAGAACTGAACCATAGTCCTCTGCAATAGCAGCAAGTGCTCTACATTATTGGGCCATCTCTCCTTCTTCTTTTTAACCTTCATCATGTCTCATGCCACTGTCCATAGAGCATCAGCCCAGCTCTTGTATATCGTACAGAACTACTTGTTCAGTTCTCTACCATACTCTTGAGTAACCGGTTTTCCACAGTGTGACGAAAACTCACTCATTCTTTTGCTTCATGGTCCTCTCCACTACAAAGGCTCTTCTGAAGTTCAAACAAGAGGGAAGTCCTTTTGCTAGATGCCCATTGGTGTGCTCTTAGTGTGTTCATAGGAGATGCCCATCGGTGTGCTCTTAGTGTGTTCAGAGGGTTAAGATGAGATGCCACAAACCGGATGGATTGCAAACAGCCGAGTGCTATTTCCCACTCTTCTTGAGGCTGCAGCTTTCAAGATCAAGGCACTAGCGGGTTCATTGTCTCTTAGAGGCCGGCATCCTGTCTCACAGATAGTGCCTGGCTGTTAGGGCACCAATGACATCCATGGTGGTTCCATGCTATCATATAGTCATTTTCCAGGCCAGTGCTTCCCAGTAAAAGAACTTTGAGCATTAAGATTTCAATACAAAAGATTAGAGGAAACTATGAGCATTCAGAACACAGTAAGAACCGCAAATGGGAACAAGTCAGTTCTATCTGGTAGCTTCTTTGTCTCATTCACTCATTTTCCAAATGTGTTTTTCTAAATTATAAAAGTTATTTATTTATTAATTTGTGTGTGTGTGTGTGTGTGTGTCTAAGTGCGTGTGCATGCGTACCAGGGAATGCATGTGGAAGTCACAGAACCTATGGAGGTCTCTTTTTTCTCCTAATAGTGTTGGTTCTAGAAAACAAACACAGGTCCTCAGCCTTGGCAGCAAGTGCCCTTCCTAACTAAACCTCTTGCCAGCCCCTCCACAAAATTCATGAAAGTAGAATTTCCTCACTTCAGAGCTATCTCGGTAACTGAAATATAGTGCACTTTTAGTAAATGAAGGAACAATAAATAAATAAATGGGTCAAACATGATATGGTAAAGTTGTTATTGAGAAACCTAGAAAGAGCAAACCAAAAATATTTGTGAGTTTTATAAACATTTTTCCCTTGAAATACTCAAACATATTATCAATATATAAGCAAATGATGAATTTGAAATATAAATCTCATATAAGATGGCAAAATTTAAACAATGCATATCACATATTTACATAGATATACTCTAAAATATATTTAGTGATATGAGTAAGCTATTTTGACTTTTTTGGAAAAATGAAATTAATAAGTTGAACACATTTCTAATTATTTCCATCCTTCCTTCCTTCCTTCCTTCCTTCCTTCCTTCCTTCCTTCCTTCCTTCCTTTCATAGTTATTATCTCTGTTTATTTTACTTTGAAATGAAATTGATATTGACTTATTGGTTTGTGACATGGGGACCTAGATTGAAACACACTGTGAAATACAAATCCATTTTCATTCTCCAAGGCAGTTGATTCTTAAGATTTCAATCCAGAGAATGGAAGATCATTGACTGTGTATCTTATTTGTACTGTGGGACAATGGTCTTGCACTCTGTAAAGATTTGTCATTTGTATTGGTTTAATAAAATGCTTATTGGCTAGTAGCCCAGCAGAAAGTATAGGTGGGGTGACCAGAACAAGAGAATTCTGGGAAGAGGAAAGGCTCAGTTTGCAGTCATCACCCAAACAGATCAAGAGGAAGTAAGATGAGAATGCCTCATTGATAAAAGTGTACCAAGCCATGTGGCTACCACAGACAAGAATTATGGGTTAATGATGTGGGAGTGTCATATATCAATCTGTTGATTTCACTGGCTAAGAATAAAGAAACTGCTAGGCCCATAGGATAGGCCACCCTTAGGTGGGTGGAGTAAACAGAACAGAATGCCGGGAGGAAGAGGAAGTGAGGTCAGACTCGACAGCTCTCCTCTCCAGAGCAGACGCCTTCAGAGAGACACCATGCTGCCCGCTCCAGGGAAGATGCACGCTATGAAGCTCCAACCCAGGATGGACTTAGGCTAGAATCTTCCCGGTAAGTGCACCTAGGGGCGCTACACAGATGATTAGAAACGGGCCAGAGCAGTGTTTAAAAGAATACAGTGTCCGTGTAATTATTTGGGGCATAAGCTAGCCGAGCCAGGCAGGCGGCTGGGGTGTTTGGGGACATAGCCCCGCCGCCGCCCCTATTACTACAGATGACGCCCAGACGTGTGGCTAACTAAACCCACTTAAAAAACCTGAGAAGGCTTAAAAATAAGGGAGAGAGCATTTAACACAGATTTTTGCTGTTTGTTGGTGGCGTGCTGTAGAGAGATTTCCTGATTCAGCAACAGCAGCAGAAAAAAAGCTGCGTTATTTTAAAGTGTGGCTTCCCGGGGCTGTGCCGCCAGTGCAAACTCTGGCTTTATGTTTGTGTTCCCGCTTGAGATCGGAAGGAGAGTGCTCTGAGACCATGAAGATGACTCAGAGCTCCCCGCCTGCTCCTGGGCAGAAGGCAGAATCAGGCTTAGGCAGGCGGAAGAGCATGGCGGATTCCTGCCGCCATACAGGGACGTGTTTTCAGACTGCGTAGTGCTCTGCGTGTCAGATTTGGATGTTACTTGGATGAAAAGAATTTCTGTGCTGCATGCTCAGTCTCAGAATTAAAGTGCTGAGTGCCGCTCCTACCTGGTAGCCCCAGAGCTAGCACAAAATGGTACGTCTTCCATTTTGAAATTTTCCTGACTCAGCTTCAGCTGCAAATCCCTGCAGCTCATTAAGAGGTCCTGCCACGAAACACTTAAATGGTGTTGACGAAAAGCTGAATGCATGCTTTTCGGTTTTCAGCTGTAGCAGGAAAAAGCTGCGCCATTTAAAAATGCCGGCTTTCTGGGCCATCCTGCCAGGGCAAACTCTGACTGTTTGAGGCAGGAGGGCCGGCTACCGAGAGAGGACTTGAGTGTTGTCTGTTGTAGCTCTCTGGCTGGCAGGGACCTTGAAATGCCAGGTGTGGCTATAAACATGGCTGCAGCCTGTATATCCGCCATGAGGCTGGAAAGCTAAGGAATGGACTGGATCTAGCTGGCAAAGCCACGGCTTTAGTCCTACTGAGATTGCTTGGCAAATTAAAGACTCACGTGGTCAGAAAAAGAGAGATATACAGTAAAGAGAGATTCAAAGACAAAAAAAAATTTCTAAATGGTTTACTGTGTGTTAAAAATATATGCAAGCTGAAAGTTAAAGTTCTTAAAGCAAAAAACAAAAAAAGGAAGAGAGTTGTTGTGTGTCTTAGTACACACCTTTAATCCCAACACTTGGGAGGCAGAGGGAGATAGACCTCTGTGACTTCAAGGTGTGGTAGCACACGCCTTTAATCCCAGTGCCTAGAAGGCAGAGACGAACAGATCTCTGTGAGTTCAAGGTGTAGTAGCAAACACCTTTAATCCCAATGCCTGGGAGGCAGAGACAGGCGGATCTCTGAGAGTTCAAAGGCAGCCTGGTCTACAGATATACTCTCAAAAAAGCAAAAAGTTAACCTAGGAATGTCACAGCTTAGATTCTTAAGCGCCTAGTGATTTAAAGGTGTAAATCAAAAGTGCTCCTGGATAGTAAAAAATTGCAGATTCACAATAGGACAGATTCAGACCACTAAACGAGTCACACTGTTGGATGAATGTACGTAGGCTTGAGAGAGAGAAGAAAAGGAATATAGAGAATAAAGTTAATGCTTAAAAAAAAAAAAGGTAAAGTCTTTAAAGAGACAGAGTACAGATAGTTATAGATATAAATAAAAATAAGCCGCGTAAAGATGAAAAATTCACAGAGAGTCTGGATTCTTTGTATTATTGTGTTTTCTTTAAAATTTTTGACTGTGAAGGAGCTAAGTACAGAGAGACATTTCATTATATGGGCTGCCCAGTGGAACCAGAACGGATATCATGAGGGTATGATTTCAGAATTTGGGTCTAAGGATATGATGCTTTGGAGAGAGTCTTCTTTTGTTTTCACAGAGGATGAGACTCTATGGATTTCTTCTATTCCGATTTGGTATGATGGACCACGTCCTCCTGAAGGGTTGCTGTGAACATCTTCAGAAAATTGCCTTGCTCAACTGCCAACTGAGATAAACCTGGCACACAGGTTACACCCTAAAATCATTAACGACGCCCCCATTCAGCAGGAAGCAGTTTGGAGAGAAAAAACTGCGCCCATGTTCCCAAATATAGTTTATAAATGTTCTTTAACATTTAAAGGGGGATATGATATAGACATGAATAATTTGCATTAGTATAGATTTTGCTTTATTGATAGAGATTTACGGTCAATTTTGTTATATGTATAAATGTTTCTGATGTAACTTTTACTTGATAACTTTTGTTATATGTAATTTTGCTATGTTAAGGTTAAAGCCTTCCTTTTTTTGTTTAAACAGAAAAAGGGGAAGTGATGTGGGAGTGTCATATATCAATCTGTTGATTTCACTGGCTAAGAATAAAGAAACTGCTAGGCCCATAGGATAGGCCACCCTTAGGTGGGTGGAGTAAACAGAACAGAATGCCGGGAGGAAGAGGAAGTGAGGTCAGACTCGACAGCTCTCCTCTCCAGAGCAGACGCCTTCAGAGAGACACCATGCTGCCCGCTCCAGGGAAGATGCACGCTATGAAGCTCCAACCCAGGATGGACTTAGGCTAGAATCTTCCCGGTAAGTGCACCTAGGGGCGCTACACAGATGATTAGAAACGGGCCAGAGCAGTGTTTAAAAGAATACAGTGTCCGTGTAATTATTTGGGGCATAAGCTAGCCGAGCCAGGCAGGCGGCTGGGGTGTTTGGGGACATAGCCCCGCCGCCACCCCTATTACTACAGGTTAATGTAAGATGTAAGAGTTAATTAGTAAGAAGCCTGAGCTAATAGGCCAACCAGTTTATAATTAACACAGGAGTCTGTGTTTCTTTGGTACTGAATGGCTGTGGGATCTGGTGGGACAGAAAATTCTGTCAACATATTTGTTCTTCCAATGGAGGCCAAATGACAAAACAGAAAGACATTTGACCAAGTGTCAAGGAAAAACTCCATGTTTTAGGGTTTTTTCTTTTCTTGTTTTCTTTTTCTGTTTAAAATACTCTTGTAACTGTATCAATTAGTATTCCTGAGGTCCAGAAACAGAAAAAAAAGACAATAATAAGTATAAAAGAAAGACACATAGCATCGTTGTGGGAAAGCCTATAACCGTGGTCAGTCATCAGGAAGCGGTTCTGCACAGAATTAACGAACTCGTTCTGTAGACCAGGTTGGCCCAAAGACACAGAGCTCCGCCTATCTCTGCCTTCCAAGTGCTGGGATTGAAGGTGTGCACCACCATCGTCCAGCTGCTTCTCAGTTTTAAAGTTCATTGTCTTTAAATGATGCATATGTTTCTATTTTAGTAATAAACAAAAAGCACCTTTGAGAAATAGCGTTTTGCCCTTGTTTTATGAGTCTCTTCAAGAAATTTCTTATCTTGTTTATAAATTCCCTTTGTCTGGTCTTTAAACTGGTCTGTTATTACTTTTAATAGCATCAGAAGTGCTGCCAGGATGATCTCACGACAGGAAGCCCCTAACCTTGCTCTCCCACAAAAACACTAGCTTTGAAGCAGCAAACCGTCCTCAGGTCCTTTAATATGATGCCAAAAATAAGCTAGGAAGCCAAAGTAATAATCAAGCACCAATTCCACAAGGTCACAAACAGCTACGTGGACAGGAGGAAGAAAAGCCATATTTTTTTAAATAAGAAAAGGACTTGAAGTTGAGAGGAAGATGGGGTAGGGAGTATTTGGGGGAAATGGAGAGGAGTAGGAGAGGATAGAATTAATAAAAATATGAAATGTAAATATATGCATTTCCAAGTGATAAATTTAAATTATTTTTTAAAAGTTTTTTTAAAAAGAACAGAGGCTGAGAAAGAATTACAGAGGAATGACTATGGCCAAAGTGTGCGACATGTATGTATGTGACATGTATGTATGAACATATGAAATCCATTCATGTGTGACATGCATGTGTGAACATATGAAATCCATTCATGTGTGATATGTATGTATGAACATATGAAATCCATTCATTAGGACCACTTCTGTACACTAATATTTTAGAAATTAAAAAATAATTTAAAAATTATTAAGAAGAATTATTAGAGAGAAAAGAAAACAAAAGCCACTTGATGTCATCTATTCAGCTTCTCCTCCAAGTTGATAGAATTTGAGTTTAGAAGGAAGATGAAGACAAATGCAAATAAATTAATTCCACACTAAGTGTAATAAGGAGTCCTTTATTTAAAGGGGATTCACAGGTCACAGTTCTCTGCATGAATGGGGAACAGAAATGGAATCCAGGCGAGAGAGAGAGAGAGAGAGAGAGAGAGAGAGAGAGAGAGAGAGAGAGAGAGAGAAATAAAAAATAAAAGAAACAACACAGAAAGTAAGAATATTACAGAGTCAGAAACTAGCTAGGCAAAAGCAAAAAATTCCAGTAATTTTACAGTCAAATAACAAAATAAACTGAATTGTTTTTTTTACTGCATAATTCATCAA
Organism: Microtus pennsylvanicus; assembly: GCF_037038515.1. Classification (NCBI taxonomy): domain Eukaryota; kingdom Metazoa; phylum Chordata; class Mammalia; order Rodentia; family Cricetidae; genus Microtus; species Microtus pennsylvanicus. The sequence goes on from NC_134587.1 coordinate 16,751,139, forward strand.
ATAGAAAAAAATTAAGGAACTTAGTAAACTGTCATTTCAAATTACTGAGAGGAGCAAAAACACCAACGGACTGAAAAATGTGATGAAAACCACAGGGATTTGGGGACTTGTGAGGAAATCGTCAAACCAAAAAATAAGATTCAGAAGGTCCAGAATGAGAAGAGAGACAGAAAGAGAGAGAGCTCATTTGAGAAGATAATGGCTGAAAACTCTTCAAATGTAGGGAAGGAAATTAAGAAGCAACATTGATGAATCCAACCAGACACAATATACAAAAAAGGTCAAAAATCAAAGATAATGAAAGAGGTAATTTTGAAAACAGCAAGAAAAAATTCCCCCAGCCTGTGAGACATGTCTTATATGAGTAAAAATAGATTTATCAGAAAACATTACAGGTCAGCAAAATGGGATGACTTTCTTAAAGTGCTTAGAGAAAAGAAATAATAAATAAGAATACTGTGTAGAAAACATATCCATAAAAATAAGTGGGAAATAGTGACGTTTTAAGTTGACAGAGGCTAATGAAATTTATCTCGAGAACTGCCTTAGGAGAATTATAGAAGTAAGTTCTTCCATTTTAAATAAAAAGATGATAGATAGAAAACTAAAGTTATATTAAATAAAAAAGTTCCCTGCCAAAGAGAATATACAGACAAATACAGACCCTGTAATGTCACACTGGCCCCACACAGATCAAGATACAGAGTATAAAAATAACTCTAAAATCATCTTAATGGATTCAAATTACAAAGGATGTGCTTTGTGCCATTAGTAACATAAAGTAGAGGGAGATGTGAAGGCCAAGTCTTATTATTAATATAAATTATTACAACTTTACGTATTTTATATAAATGCAGTGGCAAACCACAGAGATATCATTTTTAGAGGATACAAGATGGAAAATGAACAAAGAATCAAAGCTAAAAATCGAGACAAAAGAATCAAAAAATCTACTAGATGCAAAAATAGACAGAAAAGGAGATAAAAGTCACTATATGAAATATATGAAAGGACAATCACAGTGATATATTTCTTTCTATTCGTAATTACTCTAAATTCATGAATTAAAATTTTAAATGATAAAAACTTGTAAGTTTTAAAATTATCTTCAACATATTTGAAGCATGAATCTATCATAAAATTTTTAGATCTAGCTCATCAACAGAAACATTACTTTCTATTGTTATCATATTTGTAATAGGACTACATTGTCATGTGTGTGTCCATTAACTTCTGTCATCTCACATATGACAGTTACATCCAAGTGTGTGCCACCTAACTGTAGGTATATTTTCTTGGGCCACCGTCACCTGTCTGTTCCCACACCTTACCTATTCTGAGAAGCCTTATGAACTTGCTTCATTTTTTTTCCATCCCTCCCCACCTCCATTTCCTTCTTTGGTTATGTAGCTTTCTTTAGCCTAACTTTGAGATTAAAGATTGGTCTTCTGATTGATCAATTGGTCTATCACTGGTTGAGTTTTGAATTTTACTCATTGTAGTTTTTCAGTTCTAACTTTTTTTGTGATGGATATCTTTTCCAGAGAGCTCAATTGATCTGAACCTAGTGACTTGTATGGTCTGAGTGTCTCTCAATAGTCCTTACAGTTTATATTCTTAGGTAAGGAGAATCCTGGTGAATCTGATTTGTTTCAGGAACTTCCCAAAACTTTTAAGTTGTTTCCTTTCTGAACTTTAAGGACCTTCCAGGTAGGACTGGATGCTTCACTTCCATTAAGAACATCATGTGCCAGGCAGTGGTGGCGCACGCCTTTAATCCCAGTACTCGGGAGGCAGAGGCAGGCAGATATTTGTGAATTTGAGGCCAGTCTGGTCTACTGAGCTAGTTCCAGGACAGGCTCCAAAAGTACAGAGAAACCCTGTCTCAAAACAAACAAACAAACAAACAAAACATTAAGAAATATTAAATATTAATATTAAAACCCTTTGCTCCTTTTTATTTTGTTTTTGCTTAAGCTTTTTATTAGTCTGCTTCTTCTCATTTGCTGCATTAGAAAACAGCTTCTAATCCATCAGCTTACTCTGGGGAGTTGGTGGCTAGGGGTATAATTTTTAAAACACGTAGAAATCTGATTTTTTTAAAAAAATTAAATCTACTAATATCACCAACATTACTGAAAACATTAAAAGAATACCATCCAGACTTGTTCTGGGTTAAACTGTCCCTCTTCGATGTGTATTGAAGACCTAACTCTCGTTACTCGTGAGGGACCTTACTTTGATCTTAGGTCTTTGCAGACACAGTCAACTTCAAATGAGATCATTGAAGCGAGGGTACCATCTAGCTTGTCTGGCATAATAATAGATGAGAAGAGAAGTACACCTCGCAGGAACATCTTGTTAAGACCAAGATTGGAATCAAGCCAAGAGCTGTGAATGTCAAGGTTTATTTCTGCCTTTGTCTGAAGAGGAGAGGCAAGAAAGGGATATCACAGTGGGACTAAACTGCTGACAGCTGGAACTCTGGTGTCTAGTCGCCAGATTTGTGTGAGAATACATTTCAGTTTTAAGCTTCCCAATTTATGGTACTCTGTTCTTTCAGCTTTATGAAATTAATACCAGAGTTAATAAAGTTACCTATGACTCAATACACTTCCAGGTTAGATTACCCTGTGATTTTGTAAAAGTATTATTATTATTACAGCTATACTTTTTTTCCCTACAATTTTACAAGGTACTTTGGTGCCATTATCAGCATCACTCTCTCCTGAGCTGTGGTCGCAAAAGGTGGCTGTAAAATTAAGCAGCCTCTCAATAAGCATTGTCAGGTGCTTACGACTGGATGAAGCACAATAGGCAAAATTAGGGATAATAATGCCTTTCCTCAAGAAAACACCTTACTAATAGATCTTATACAGTAGTATTAAGGAGATACGATAGCACAGACCGCATACCAACAAGAGGCCTGATCAAAGTGGCCATCGAAGGACGGAAATGTCAGCTGATTTGTTTCACAGCTAGTGCATACCAGAATCGAGGTGCAGACTCAAGAATATTTGTCTGTTAACCAACTCTGCACATTCCGTGTTTTCCTACCATCTCCCTATTCCTCTGTCTCCTTCCTTTCTTTTGATCTGAAAATAGTAAGCATATTGCTTTGTTTTTCTTTTTTCCTTCCTGTTTTTGTGTGTGTGTGTGTGTGTGTGTGTGTGACAGAGATAGAGAGAGAGAGAGAGAGAGAGAGAGAGAGAGAGAGAGAGACAGAGAGACAGAGACAGAGACAGAGAGAGAGAGAGAGAGAGTCTAGCTGTGTAGCCCAGGTTGGCCTGAAATTCACTATGTAACTGAGGCTGGCCTCAAAAATCTCAACCTTCCTGCCTGACCTTTTTAAGTGCTTGGATTACAAGAATGGACCACAGTGTTTTATTCCTCTGTGGGCTCTGAAGGAGAGATTTTCAGGCCTCTCCTCTGGCTTATAATGGTGCCAACATTCCTTGGTATCCAGCATTCTTGGCTTACTAATTCATCATGGAATTGCCTTCTCAGACTTCACATGGGGTTCTTCTTATGCAACTTTCTCTTTTATTCTTTTAATAATATTACTTCTTAAAATTTTCATGGATAGTTGTAGAAAACATATGAAGCATATTGCCTTCGTGTCAGGTAACAGTGGACCTCAAAGGTGTTTGCCAGAATCTGGCTCTGGTCCCACTCTGCATTCATGGGAGGCTATATTTCCCAGATGCCTCAGTTATGTGACATTACGAGACTGGTGCTGTGCAATGTGTGAAAGCACACATTAGCCAGATTTTCATGCTCCCTTCCCTATCTAAGCACAAAGGAAATCATATGTTCTTGATGCTTGAGGTATAATTGCTGGCACTCTGTGAGCTGGGAGCCCAAGAAACTATGTGGAGCAGGGCTTCTGCCATGCCATGATGGAAAGATAGCGTTGTTTTGCTGACCCCTGGAGACCTAAGAGTAATGTCTGACAATATGTATTCAATCTATATCACTGGTCTAGAAGGCATACTCTACAAATATCCTTCTTTCCTTCGACATTGAGAAAGATGGGGAAGTAGAAATAATCTTTAAGTTAATAGTATCAATTTAAGTCACGTATTTGCAGACTGCATATAGGAAATCCTGACAGAACCCAAAAGCTGCAACTGATAGCTGAGAAAGTAAGTTTCTTAAGAGGCGCTAGCAGCAAGAGCCCTCCATGGTCAGAAAGACACTCACTAAAGATCATTTTTGTCATTCCTCCAAACCAAATTATTCCAGTAAAAAATAGCAGTAGGGCATTATAAAAAAATACCACTCATATAAATGCTAAAAATTTCAGCTTGAGGCTTCAGTACTAATCTGAACACACCTACAGAGAGCTTTGATGGTCTTTAGTTCACATAAAAGACAGTTTGGGAGAGATTAGTCAACAATAGAAGTCTTTATTTTCCCTACAAATTGAGATAAAGGGAGAAAGATGACCGCTCATGGAGTTATAATGCTTCTCAGATGGCAATGCTTCTGCCGAGCACTTAGTAGCTCGTATGTTCAGTTTTGCTAAACTACCTCATTTCTGCTTCCACCCAACACACACTCTCTTTTAATCCAAACGCCTCAAGTCAACAGGCAAGCTATGGATGTGCTTCTTAAGCCTACTGAATTTGCCTGAAATACTTTTCTTTCGTAGCAGACAAAGCCCTAAATCTATCTCTAGTAATGGTAGATTGGATGAAAATGGCCCTATAGGCTCATATATTTGGATGCTTGGCCCTCAGTTGGTGGAACCATTTGGGAAGGATTAAGATGTGTGGCTTTGTTGGATGAGCTGTGTCACTGAGAGCCAGTTTTGAAGTTTAAAACCCCACCCACCCCCTATCTCTTTCTCTCTCTGCCTCATGATTGTTTTCCCATGGAACTCTGGAGATATGGAGAAGTTTTCACTGTTCTCTGGTTTTTATATTTTTAATCTGAGATGTAAGCACTCTAAGAAACCAAAAATGAGGTCTTTGCACTTCACCTCTGTGTCCTAAAAATTCTATGTGACAGTTTGTCTTTTGAATGGTGCTTGATCGCTAGCTTATGGTGCTCCTGGGAGGTCAGGGAGCCCTTAGGAGATAAAGGGCACAGGGAAATTTTAGATTATTGGATGTGTACTTTGGAAGAGGACTGTGTATCCTATTTCTTCCTGTCCATCTCCAATTCTAAGCTATGAGGATGGCAATTTGCTCCTCACTTTTGCTAGCTAACACCTGCACCACAAACCTGAAAGCAAGTAACTGGCTATCAGCTGAAACTACCAAAGCCGTGAAGCAAAACTTACTTTTTCTTGTTTGTTGACTTTTCCTGGGTATTTGTCAGAGTAACAAAAGCTGATTGACGCACTAGGACACAGTGCTGTAATAAATCAATAATTTATGGCTGATTGGTTTGTAGCTCTATGCATAATGGTGTAAGGATGGGAGGGGAATTAGTGCAGTGTTAGTGGAAGAGCTGGAAACTAAAACAGAAATTGGTCTCTGGTAAAGGGAGTTTCCTTATTTATTACTTAGTTTCGGATATGCTAAGATAGTCAGTACTTTAGCTTAGAATCCCTACAAGGAAAGGTTGTGGGTAAGGGTACTAGTTTTGGACTAGTACTAGTTGGACTGCCTCAGGGAAGCAGGGAAGAGTCAGATTGATAGGGATGTATCCGGTTGTGCTCACCGTTCAGTTGGTTCATAGTTCTTGTGTGCTAGGCACTGCACTGAGTGCTAGGAGCTAGAGGAGAAGCAGGTAGACTTACCTTCTGCAACTGAATGAGGAGAAGCAATAAGCAGTGAGGAACCTGAAGCCATGGAGATGGCTGGAAAGAAAATAAAATGCCAGTGGTCACAGAAGCATAGGAGGGTGGTTGATCATAGGTTCTCTAAAATGTGAGTAGAGTAGAAACTGAAGTGATACCAGGGAGAAAGCTTTGCCCTAACATGAGGGGCGGGGAACATCCCAGCACTGTAGTCTGGGGTGGGCTTCGTATGTTTGTGTTTGAGAACCAGTAAGAGACCAGTGTGACAACAAAGAGAGGAGAAGATTGCATGGGGTCAGACTGGACAGTCAACAAACGGCATCTGCACATGGGTTTCACTGAACTGAATCTGCCTCAGCTTGAGCTATGAATTATGGTGGTCTGCACACATTTCATTTCCTCTAACTTTCCTAGCTGGTGGGCTCAGGTCCACACTCTCCTAGACCATGGTTCTAAAGGACCACCATATTTCAAACAGGAGACTTTTGTTTCTTTGAGGGGTTGTTTGAGGAAAGCACACCCTGGCTTAAGAGCCATTTCTCAAAAGCGCTCACCATCCTTTCATGTGGTTTCTCTGCCATGGTGTTCTAGCCAGGAAGAAGCTGAGTGAGAGCTTTCAGAAGCTCTGTACATCTTTTGCTCTGTGAATGCCATGGTTTATGGTGATGGCAGAGTGGAGATAGCAGCTAGGACCCACAATACTTTAAAGATTTCAAAAGATGTTGAAATTTATTTTAAAACCAGGAGAAAATCTGGACTTTCAGATGGAAGAAACCAGTCACAACACAATAGCCACCTTCGTGGGAATGCAGAAATAAGCATAAATCCACAGCTCCTCCCCTATTGTGGGGTTCTATCCTAATGAACATCTCCAAAGGTAAGAATACCTTAAGACAGACGTGAAAACAGTGAACGTTACATTGTGAGCATCATGGCAACAAAGTGCTCTAAGTGGACACACTCTATAATTTCCCCTTGGGGTTGCTTGCTGCCTGGAGCTAAGACAAGAGAGGTAAACTGAGCCTACTCTCCTCTCCCAGGGAAACATTAAACGTTCAGATTTGACGTATGGTTTCTACTAAATGCGTACCCCATTCATACCGTCTTAATGTTGAAAATCTCCTAAGTCAAGGGCCATTAGAAAAGCAAATTACACTGCAATAGCTGAGATGACTGTATGCAATTAATTATTTTCAATTTAAAGTTCATTATAACACCCCATTTTTTAAAATAATTTAGCCTGAAACGTGGCTTAGAAGATCTCTAAATGTGGCATAGGAACAATTTATTAGAACTGAGACTATTTGTCTAGATTTAGCCAACCTAGATTTATTCAAGATGAGGACACTGGAAAAATAAACCCCGTTTGAAGCAACATTGGTAAAAAGAAGTTTGAGAGCCAATGGCAACAAAAAGTAATTTCTACCCAGTCCATTGAAGTGCCTTGGCCTAATCCATATTTACCAACTTCTCTCCTTCTAGCTATTTTCTTCATCTTCTATCATTAACTGAGACAGTGGGACTCCGTCTTGAAGCTAGCAGAAATAACCCCTGCGGGAAGTAATGACTACCTAGATTTCTGACTGCGCCTTCTCTGTATACTTTGAGGCCTCTCCCTCTCTGCCCACAGGTATTCCTGCCTAAGGTTTGTTCAGGTCTTTGCTTCTCAGACCTTTGTGTCTGGTAGTTTCCTTTACTTCATTCTTGCAAATATGGCTTCTCTGCTGAAGGATCCCAAATCAGTAATAGCATGGGACTTCACACTATAGCCCATGTGACAGTCCCAGCTACCTCCTGCCCAGGAATCTGAATATCCCCAATGGTGGGAAGTTAGCCAGTAGGGCTGTATATAACATGACCAAGAAAATAGAGTTTTCAGGCATCCATATATATATGTATGAAATCATGTGTGAACCAAGCAGTTTAAATAGAGAGTAAGAATTGAGGTAAAGATAGCCCTTGCTTTCCTTGGCTAAGGAACCTGAAGCTGACACATAAACCCAATTTATTTCCAGGACTCAGAGCACAACCTAAAATTGACTGGGTCTGACCATTACATAGGACTTTGTGACTGATTTATGAAGCCAGTGTAACAATTCTTTTAGCTATGTTGGACATAAAACTAGATGAGAAATTGACTGTCAATATTGGTCTAACCAGGAGCCCCATGCCATTAGAATGAGCAGAAAATATCCACATATACAGGTCTGTTGTTCTCCTTGGTTTGGGCATTGTCCTGCTCTGGTTTTGCAACAATAATACACAAGAAGTCAAGGGAAAAAAACAAATTAAATCTGGGGGGATTGTTTTTCTATAGAATACAGGCTTTAGGGGTCTTTGTGGCGGCTATAAGTGGACTATAACAATAACATTTACTTTTCTTATGCAATTATTGCAGATCTTTGAAGGTGCATTTTGTTTTCTTTGGAAACAACTTTCTTAGAACTTGAAGCGAAAAGAGGAGTAAGGGAGAAGTATGTGAACAGTTCCCTGGACTACTTCCCTGTTTCCTGGGTCAATCACACTGCTTGATGGCTGTTTTCAGCGGCTGCTGCAGATGTTCAGTTCCTGTAGAATGTTTCCTTAGGGCAGTGGTTCTCAACTCATGGGTTGCATCCTTTGGACATCAAAAGACCCTTTTACAGTGGCAGCAAAGTCACAGTTATGTAGTAGAAACAAAAATAATTTTATGGTTGGGGAATCACCACAATATTAGGAACTGTATTAAAGGGTCACAACATTAGGAAGATTCAGAACCAGTGCCTTAAGAGATTGCCATTTCCTGATTATCCTGCCACTAATCTGACTATCTTGTATTTGCTGCCTTTCTCTTTCCCTCTGTGCCTTTTTAAGACATCCATTGAAATACTAAGACTTGGATTTACTGACACTGCTAGTAAAATGAGAGGCACAAATTTGGGAATTAAAAAAAAAATCAGTGACAAGGGAATTAGACCTAGCCATTGAAAGCAAAAAAGTCGAGCTGTTGAATAGCTTCATTTTGCATTACCTATTCAACATGCTTGGTATGATCACTGGCATACAGAGGTCTAAGAGCAGGTATGGTTTCCATCGGATAAATACAGGCATGCTCACATGTGCTGAGCCACACTCATGAAGACTTAGGCTGTGCTCTTAGGATGGGAGGATAAAGCTGACTCCTGGGCTCCCTGAGGTTTTCTCTTCATCAAAGTGTCAGACTGACAGGTTTTCTTTTCTTTTTTTTTTTTTTTTTTTGATTTTTCGAGACAGGGTTTCTCTGTGGCTTTGGAGCCTGTCCTGGAACTAGCTCTGCAGACCAGGCTGGTCTCGAACTCACAGAGATCCGCCTGTCTCTGCCTCCCAAGTGCTGGGAGACAGTTTTGAATTCTCAAATTTCTCCTTCCTACAATATAAGATCTTTTCAAGCAAGAGAATATCTAATTTACTGGAACAGTCTTGGTGTGGGAAAGACTTAAGGTGCCTAATTGGAGCGGTATAAGACTTTATAACCATGCTACAATTTCTAGATCAATTTGGATGATCTACCGGGGGGGCTGTAGTAGGAAAGGGATGAAGATCAGTAGGAGTAGGATGAAGTTGCCTAAACAGTGAAGGCGGCTGTCAATTATTGCACCTACAAGTTGAGCTTTTGATAAGGCTCAAAGGTTACTTAACAGAAGCATTCATGGGAGAGAACCACTTGACAGAAAATAATTAATGGGATTCTCCCAGTAGACAATACACCATTAAAATACAACTGTTGGCTGTAGCAAGGGAAGTCTTTAGAAAACCAAATACTTAGTCTTAAATTGTGAAGGAGCCGTGAGCTGCTGGTGTTTTCCAAGCTTGATAAAGCAAATACAATTCTTTCTAAAGGAAGCTAGCTCCAATTATTTTTTTAAATCTAGGTCTCCAATTATTTTTTAAAACTTATCTTGTAAATCAGTGTCAAATAAGGAATAAAAAATAAATTATCAAGTGTTAAAGACAACTTGACAAGAATATAGTTTGTCAGAAAAAGTAGGTATTAGAAAAAAACTATATGTATTTTGAGACAGGGCTAGTCTAGAACTTACTGTGTAGATCAGGGCCGGTCCAGTTTGCGATGACTATCGTGCCTCTGCTTCTATATTCTAAAAAGCACTATTATTTTCAAATAGATAAGAGGTAAGCTTGAGATTTTCTGCCATTCCTTAAAGATGAAAAACAGAATAAACCAATTTACATGCTGAGTAGGCTTATAATTATATAAGCTTAACTGAAGAAAGATATGTTAGGAAAAAAACCCAGCTAGAACAAAGTATAATGTGGGATGTCCTTATGTATATGTGTTGCTTTTATGGGTTACTGAATAAAGCTGTTCTGGCTAATGGTTTGGAGAGTAAAGTCAGGTAAAAAATCTGAACCACAGATAGAAAGAGAGTAGGCAGAGTCAAGGAAAGGCCATGTAACTGCTTAAAAAGAAGGATACCGGAACCTTACTGGTAGGCCACAACCTCATGGTGATACATAGATTAATAAAAATGGATTAATTTAAGATTTAAGAGTTATCTAGAAATGTGCCTAAGCTATTGGCCAGTGTTGTAATTAATATAGTTTCTGTGTGATTATCTATGTCTGGGCAGTTGAGAAATGAATGAGTGGTCTCTTTTTTACAAAACAGTGCCTACAATCTGGGGCATGCAGCCACACAAGACCTTAAAAAGCTTTTTTTTTTTTTTTTTAAAAAAAGGGCTTCTAGACCAACAAAAATGAGGGCCAAGCGCAGCTTCTTGCTAGCTGCATTTTCTCCGGGGGACTCTGTTTGCTAGAGGAAAGCAGAGGTGTGATTCCTTTAAGAGAAGGCTTCCGGATTCAAAGTTAGCAGCAAAAACTGCAAGGCTGCTGTGCACCGCGCCCCTGTGTCTGCGCCCCTGTGTCTGCGCTCTGTGTGTTGGCACCCAGTTCGCAAGCTTCAGACAAGGAAGCTGGCGGTTAAAATACACAAACACACAAACAGAGAGACAGCGACACGGGAATACAGGTCAGTGGTAGATATTTAAGTCCCACAGGTCCTGGTATTTTTATCTCCAGCACTGAAGGGGAAAGAGAGGTAAAATTGGAGGGAGGGAAGGAAATAAAGCAAAGGAAATAGCATGAGGCAACGAGGGCAACAACAGAACAGAACACACAAATGAGGTCGTCCCTAAAAGGCTCACAAGTTGATCATTATTTTCAATATAATCAGGAAAACAAGACAGAAGTCACCAGTATTAACTGTTAGGATTTAGAAATGGGATAGTATACTAAAAACTTCAGATATTGAAAAAGCTTGGGGACGGGGTGCTGGAGAGAAGGCTCAGAGGGGAAGACCGCTTGATACTCTTCTAGAGGACCCAAATTCAGTTCTTAGTACCCACATTGGGCCGCTCACAACCCCATGTAACTTCAGTTCCAAGGGATCTGACACCTTCTTCTGGCCTCTGCAGGCACCAACCCAGACATAACATTCACACACATGCACACACGCACACACACACACACACACACACACACACACACACACACTTAGATGAAAGTGATAAGTTCTTAGAAAAGACCATTTGTTGGCATAAGAATCAGAATACATAGCTAATAAATATGTTGAGATATTTATTAAAAGTTTCCTGCAGAGAAAATGATAATGTCAGATAGGTTTGTATGTACATTTTTATTAACCATTGATGACACAGTAACTGTGGTAAAAGAAGACAAAAGAACAGTCCCCACGTTTTTGGTCTCCCATTGTTATCCCTCAGGATAACACAAGAATAACAGAATTCAAGGCTGATGTCACTCATAAACAGGAACAAATTCTCTCAAACAAAATATCAGAAAACATCAAGTTATATAAAGAAGCATAAATAGTATTTCCTTAAAAGTTTAAATATAATTTACTATTAAAAAGGATGCATAATTTATTCCTTGAATGGAATGAATACCAACTTTGATGAATTTGCTCATATGGGAAGTGCTTTGCCAGAGTCAATGCCCTTTTGCTATAAAGGTTCTTACAAACAGGGAAAGTGAGGAGCCCTCTTCCTTTATCTCATCAGGCCTACCCTTGATAAGTTCATGAAACCATCACATTCAATATGTATCTTCTTGAGATCAGGAATACGATTATGATCTTTGCTATTGACATTCTGCAGTTTACTCAAAGTCCCAGGCAGTGAATAGAAAAACTAGAAAAAAAGTATAAAGGATGCTAGGGAAAAATTAGAAAGACAAAACGGCCCCTATTCAGACAGGAGTTTGTACAGTGAAACCCTTTAAACATTTTACAGATAAAATTTCAGATTCTAGATGTAAAGGCAATTATGTAGATAAATACCAGTATACCCTGTTGTGGGATATTTTGATTGTACTCTGATACTTCTGAGACAGCCAATAAATTAAACAAAGACAGTGACTAACCCTCTGAAATTAGCCATAGAGAAGCCAGGAGTTTGGATAGAGAAGATGTAAAGGAGGAAAGGGTGGGGCTACAGTGGGGCAGTTTTTGGTTGTTTGTTTTGTTTTATATGACAAGGAGGACACCTCTCTCGCTGGGTCTCTGGCCAAAAACTAAGGTCAACTGGTGGCTTCTTGGCTTCTCTGACCTAGCAGGTTTTCGCTCTCACGTCTGACTTCCAAGTCTTTGTTAATAAACAGAATGACAGAGACTTAATTTAAATCTTTACATTGCTGAGATGGTAGAGTCAGGATACAGGACTGGAAGGCCCTCCAGGCCTCAGCCTAAGTGGCTGGCTGTGCACTGACTGGGGGGCATGGGGCCACAGACGGTAATTACAATATCAGTAAATTTATTTGCAGCTGTTAAGCTGACAGAAAAACTACAATGCCCAATTCAATTATTTTTCTAATTATAAAAAATGATAGAAATAAAAATTTAAAGATGTTATTCAAGATAGGAGAGTAATATTAACTGCCACTGTTTGTGGTGTTTGTGGGTGTGTGGTTGCACAAGCATGTAATTCCAGCTACTCAGGAGGCTGAGGCTGAAGCATCCCACCCATGGGAATACAGAATAAATTCTAAGCCAAGTTGATAAGCTTAGTGAGACTGTGCCTCAAACACACACACACACACACACACACACACACACAACAAAACAAAAAAAACAAATGAAAGAAAGAAAAACAAGAAATAAAAAAACAAAACAAAAGCCAATAAACTCCCCCAAACCCAAACAAACAAGTAAAATAAAAACAAAACAACAATGACAAAAAATACCAAAGAATGAGCCGAGTCAGTCAATAGTTAACCATGGATCAGGGAAGGGCTCATGGGGCCCTACTCTTCCCTCCTGAACTATTGACAACTGATGGATTCTGGGGGAGGGACAATTCCTAAGTTATATGTCAGAAGGTGAGCCCACCAGGCTCCAGGCTCCAATGGATAGTTCCAAACCTTTAGCCACACGTAAAGTTCATGTTAAAACCCCAAAATCCCAAGACAAAACAAAACAAAAGGACACAAATATGGGAGAGGCCTGTGGGGAAAAGGTAGGGATTATTGAGGTGGGTAGGAGATAAGAGAGGGTTGGGGGTGAGTAAATACTACACTGTATATGTGTGTGAAATTGTCAAAGAATAAACCTAATCAATAATGAAATGTTGGGAGCAGGGACGCAGGTCAAAGAATCCCAAGCTAACACCATTTTTTTTATTATTATAATGGGTAAACTCACAGAACAGGAATAGGAAGTCTGACCTCAGGTGTATAATGTGGAAAGGAGAGAGAGAGAGAGAGAGAGAGAGAGAGAGAGAGAGAGAGAGAGAGAGAGAGAGAGAGAAAGAGGAGAGAGAGAGAGAGAGAGAGCGAGAGAGCGCCCCTGGGCAAGTTGGTGGTTTTCTCTGGGTACCTAAACGGTCACATCTTAACCTGTTCCTATCTTTTAAAGGCTGACAGAGGTTCCCCATCAATGAAACAATGGACAAGGGTGCAGTGATTGAAAGCTTACTTAACAATTGCTACAGCATCTACTCAGAAGCCATGGTAATCACTGCAACAAATTAAAGACATACATCAACAGAAGGACTCAATGATTATTTATGTAGGAGCTTGTTCTTGTTAGTGTCTTTTTTTTTTTTTTTTGTCAACTTGGCACAAGCTAGAGCCATCTCTCAAAAGCAGAACTTTAGTTGAGAAAAACCTCCATCAGATTGCCTGTAGGCAAGTTTATGGGGGCATTTTCTTGATTTCAGTGCGGACCGTGCCCATTCCTGGGCAGGTGAACCTGGGTGATTCCAAAATGCAGGCCGAGCAAGCCATGGAAGCAAGCCAGCAAGCGGCATTTGTGATTTATATTTCAGTTCCTGTCGCTGAGTTCCTGCCTTGAGTCCCTGCCCTGATTTCTGTCAAGAAGCTGTAAGGTGAAATACCCCTCTCCGCCAAGTTGCTTTTGGTCATGGTGATTATTACAGCAGCAAAAGCCCTAACTAAGGTAGAATTCATTTAAAATTATGATTTCTAACCAAATTGACATATGGATCAAATGCAATCCTATAAAACATTTAAATCGGAAAGAAAGGCTATTCCTTTAGTGATTGTGACTGTTTATACTGAAAAAAGCAAAAGGAAAAAAGCCTTACCACATCTTCTTGTCCTTACACCAAAATGAAAACCAAAACAAAAACTTCGACACGAGTGTATCGTATTTAAATGCCAAAGCTAAACAATAAATTTCTGAACTACATGGGTGAACTCTCTATGCAGGATATTAAAAATATAATCATGACAAAGACTAATTTGGCTATATTGTAGTTTATTTTTTAAACTTCTGTTTACTTTGAGATACTGGAGACTCTAAAAGAGTGGCGGCTCACATCCCTTTGTGGGTGGAACGACCCTTTCACAGGGTCACACACTAGATATCCAGCATCTCAGACATTTGCATTACAATTCATAACAGTAGCAAGCTTACAATTATGAAGCAGCAATGAAAATAATTTTATCGTTGGGGGGGGTCACAACATGAGCACTGTATTAAAGGGTCACAGCGTGAGGAAGATTGAGAACAACTACTCTAAATTTTCAGGCCCAGAGAGAAAGATGCTTTGAAATCTTGGAACCGACAAAGACTTAGCCAACTGAGTTTTCAAAGTGATAAGTTGCTGGGGCCAGAGGGCGGCTCAGTGAGCAAGAGCACTAGCGCTTTTTTAGAGGACCCAGGTTCGGTTCCCAATGCCGACATGGCAGCTCACAACCATCTGTAATTCCAGTTATAGAGAATCTGATGTCCTCTTCTGACCTCCAAGGGCACCAGGCCTACACACGCTGTATGCCAATGCAGACAAAACACTGTATACATAAAAATAAACAATCTATTAAACTTTTTTAAAACAACAAATAACCAATGAGAAAAATTTGCAAGAGGTTTCAATTGAATCTAAATGGAAAATATGAACAAGACGTTACATGACATCAATAGTCATCTTTTAAAGTATAATTGTACCCCCATACTGCATTCATGAGAATTTTTTTGCTGTGAAAATTCTGATAATATGTCAAGGCTGTGATGACAACTGTTGCAATGAATTTGGAGACCAGCATTATTGACAGAAGCTGACCCTCACATTCTATGACCTCAAATGCGATTGATTGCTACATGCACACCTCCCAGAATGTGTGCAGGAGCACACCAAGAGTACAAGATGAACTCTGGAGTAATGCGAATTAAAGCGAAAAGCACAGAGAGACTAGATATCTATCTGCATTATTCTAGGTTCATGCATTGTGGTGTTTGCATAGCAAAAGAAGTACAAGCCTTCTGTTACATACAAATATGGAAAAACATCACACACACATTGTTAGGAAACAGAATCAAGGGCGAAATGCCTAACTGATTCTATCCGTATAAAGGTCAAACCCAGACAACCTAATTGATCATGCCTAGGGATGGATAGTTACAGAGTTAAAGTAAAACTCAGAACTAGTTACCTTGAAAATCTTACTAGGAGGAGGGATGAGGCAGTTGGAGCCTGGTATATTTCTCTCTGGGGAGTGTATTGTCTTTCCTTATATAAAGGGGACGGGAGAGTGGGGAGGATGAGATATTTTCTTCAAAATGGAGGTTGGCTATCATTTCTCAGGGTAGGAGGTGAAGGGGGTAGGACAGGAGGGCAGCAGGGAAGAGGAAGCTCCCTGTGTGGGGGAGTGTGCGCGTGTGCATGTGTATGTGTGTGTGTCTGTGTGTGTGTGTGTGTGTGTGCCTGTGTGTGTGTGTGTGTGCAGAGACTGCTGCTTCTGCAAACTGACAGGTTCAAGTCCAAAGAGCCAAAACTCACCCGGATCAACCACCATCCCATCCTCTGGTACCAACATATCTGCATTATTGTCCCAGAAACCTTTGTCAGTTATGAAGAGGGGAAAAAAAACCTGTAATAATCCCCCCAACCCCATTTTGTTCAAAAAATTCTCTATAGTTCCGGCAGTGCCCTGTAACTTTTATCACACACATCTCTTATTCAGAATAATTTCTTGTAATTTTCCTTTAAATGTGTTTGGATAATTCTTGGTACAAATACTCAAACTGTTAGTGGTAGTTAATTTGATATAAGACAAAGTATTTAGAGGGGAGCAGAGAAAAATGTAGAGCTCAATAAAAAGAAAAAAATGTTATTCTTAGAGATTTATCCTCTTTTCTCTTTCTCTTTATAAGGCCTTGCAAATTTCTACCCACGGGATTACAGGACCAGAGTCTGAAGGTGGATTCTTCCTTGACTTTTGGTGAGTGTAGACTGAAGACATGTTTGCAATCCCATTTGAATCAGCAAAGGCTTCTCTTTCCTTCACATGGAGAAGTTATCCTGGGAAGCCAAATAGAGTTCCCCGGAGGATGGTGGTCTTCCCAGGGATTGAAGACATTTATCATCTTCTCTTTAGTCCTTCCTCCACGAGATAATAATAGAGAGCTCTCTTACAGAGAGAGGGGGGGAGGGGGAGGGGGAAGGGGAGAGAGAGAGAGAGAGAGAGAGAGAGAGAGAGAGGGAGGAGAGGGAGAGAGAGAGAGGGAGAGAGAGAGAGAGAGAGAGAGAGAGAGAGAGAGAGAGAGGGAGGGAGGCTGGGAGGGAGGAGAGGGAGAGGGAGAGGGAGAGGGAGAGGGAGAGGGAGAGGGAGAGAGAGAGAGAGAGGGAGAGAGAGAGAGAGAGAGGGAGGGAGGGAGGGAGGGAGGGAGGGAGGGAGGGAGGGAGGGAGGAGAGGGAGAGGAAGAGGGGGGGGGGAGAGAGAGACTGTGTGTGTACTGGGAGGGGACAGATTTTAGCCATTGATTAACTGTACTGTGACAGTGTTCACACCCTACTATTATTATTTTTTTTAGAGAGGAGAAACAGCTGCAAAATTTAAATAAAATTTAAAATTTAGGAGGTAAAATTTAGATAATGATAATGGTAAAGTTTATTTTTTCTTTCTTTAGCTGAAGATATTCGCAAACACAAACTTTATTTTGATTTTTCTGGAAACAGCTTCAATATACATTTTCAGTGCTCTTTGACAATAAGAGCACTGAAAACCCACACAGATAGGCCAGACCATAATTAAGGTAGTTAGATGTGAGCAAGAAACCTGCTTGGCATACATGGTTGAAAAGTTTTGTTCATGACCTGTGATATTAGTTTTATCCTTCAGGAAAGCCCCTGTTTTGTCCTGGGTTGATCACTGCCGTCCACGAGGCCTCCTGGAAAGCACAGCGGCCACATAGCCATGTCCACTCATGTCCTTTTTTAATTATTATTCTTAATTTTGACTTTAGGAAAATGAAGAAATTGGATATTTTCAATTTTTTGACTCAGGTGTTCTCAGTTGCCAGGCTTTAACCATGAAGCTAGTGACCTCTGCTTGTCACCAGTGTTTGGGGCTGATGTCCCCATGGGGGAGGACACCCAGGCAGGGGACCAAGGGCAGCTCAATTTTCCAGGAGGAATGTTTACTTTGCCATGGGCAGAGGTCGCGAAGGTTAACTTAGTGAAACAGGTGCCAAGGCCAGATGATACCTAATTTGGTCAAGAAACAAAGAGCGTGAACAGTATTCGGAAATCCTCCACAGAGCACAGGGATGTGGGACACTTCTCACCAGTTCAAGGGAGTTTTTCTAAGACAGCAACTCCATTCCTTCACCTTCGCACTCCACTCCATCCCTTGCTGTGAAAGGGGGGATGGTGGGGGAAACTGGGGTAAACCTAGCCCTATTACCCGCCTGGCACCCCGGTACTGTGGACTCTGCCTGAGGATCCAACAGTTTAGGTGATCTCCCGCGGCCCTGCAGGCATGGAAGGATCTAAGGATCAGTTCTACTCTGACCCCTGCAGGTTGGTTGTCGGGTCCTCGGAGCCCAGAGTGGCACTGGGCCCGTGGGACTCCCGGATTCAGCCTTGTGCTCGCTTGCCCACCTGAGAAGGCGGCGATGGGGCCTCAGGAGCCAGAGGCCGAGGTCCCCGCGCGTCTGCAAAGTGACACCAGCGCCCCCGAGTGCCCGGGCCACGCGCAGGGCCCGCCAGGCTGGCGCGCCATCCTCCCCGCCCCCCGCACCGCTCCTCCCGGTCCCCACCCTCCACGTTCCCACCCTCCTCCTCCGCCCCCGCCCCTCCCCCGCTCCCCGCCCCACAGTGTCCCAGCCGCCCCGGCCGTGAGCGCAGGCGGCCCTGCCACCGCACCTGCTGGGCGCTCGCTCGCTGCTCGCACCCGAGCGCCACTGCTCGCACCCAGCCCTTCCCCACTGTCGTCGCGCGGTCGATGACTCCCCAGACCCCTGGCCGACGACCATGACCACATCCCTGCAAGGTGGGCAGAGCGCCGCGGGCCGGGCGGCTGCCCAGGACTCGCCGCTGGCCGGGCAGGTGTGCCGCGTTGCCCAGGGCAGGGGCGACGCCCATGACCCGGCGCGGGTCCCCGGACTGCACGCGCTGTCGCCCGCCTCCGACGCGACCCGCTTCGGTGCTGCAGACAGGTAGGCAGCTTGCAGGGGGGAGGGGGAGAGGCGTCCGGGTTCACAGTCTGCTGGGGTGAGGAGGCGGCCCAGGGGTGAGTGTGTGCCCAGAACCCAACCAAGTTTTGAAAGTGTCTGAAGACAATTCCCATGGAGTCAGCCCCCGCGGGGTCAGCAGGGTCTCAGGATCTCCAGGTGCCCTGTTATAAATAGCATCGCGGGTCTGTGGAGAGCCGTCTGTCTCACCTCTGCCCTTTAGTGTGAACCAGGAGGCCACACTCCAGACTGACCACACTCAGCTCCTGGGTGACCCTTTTCATACTACACTATGGGCTTCAAAAACCGAAGCGTGAATGCGTTCACCTCCCACGTAGAGTCTTCCGGGGACCCCGGAGACGCAAAGCAGGATTGACATTTGAGCAGTCTTTATGTTCCACAGGAAAGAGCAGAGGCTTTCAAAGGTTTCCCATCTCCACAGAAATCAGCACCAAGTGCCTTCGGAGTTGTCATACTTTAGGAAAGAAAAAAAGGCGACAACAGTATATATATATAAAAAAAAAAATCTGTGGCCCTTTGCAGGCATACATGCAAATACCACTCTGGCTTCTTTGTCAGGATTGCAAAGTGCTCTGGCTTCAGCCAAGTTAAAATAACTCACCAGCGGGCGAGCGGACATTCATGCTAACACGTTTTATTGACTTACCTTCCCAGAAGGATTGCCTTGGTGTTCAGTATCTATAAGCGCTTGAAAAAACGAACAGACTGTGTGTGGGCAACATTGTGAATGAAATTTGAAGCGAGATGAACCACATCTATATTTAATAAATCATAACTTCCAGCAGCGATGAGTAAAAATTCCTGGGGATGAGTTCATTGGATGTAACTTACAGATTTTGTCAATTTAATAGGCGCCAGGCAATGGCTCATCCCTCGGGGTAATGTTTGCATAAATCATGACGTGGCCTGTATTGGTGTTCAGGAGAATCCTGAGTGCAGGAAATGGAGTGATCATGCCTAGTGAGATTTTTTTTTCTCTTTTTTTGGCCAGGTGTGTGTGTGTGTGTGGGGGGGGTGCTACAGAATTATTTGTGCTAGTCGGCATATTTTCTCTTGCTCCACAGAGAGATAGCGCTTTCCTGTAACTTGTATGGTGTTAGCATTGTCACAGAGTGGGGCCCATTAACCTTAACAAACGCTCTCTCCCCTGACAGCAGTTATATTTTACATTCGGTTTTATGTAAATGACATCCTATGTTCTCTTGGTGTAGGAGAAAAAAGAACGATCTGGATGTTCTGGAAATGCCGTCTATTCCCAACCCCTTTCCTGAGCTCTGCTGTTCTCCGATTACCTCTGTGCTGTCGGCAGGCCTGTTTCCCAGAGCAAACTCAAGGAAGAAGCAGGTATGTGCTTCTCGGTTTGGAAAATGCTCGTGTCTTCAGAGGTGTCAGTCCACGCAGACTTAAAAGAATTTTTCAATAAAGCATCAAGAGAGAATTTGCTTGACTCATGCTACATTACCCTTGCTGAAGAAGTTCTCTAGAGATAACCTTCCTTTTGGGGCCTCAGTTTCCTTAACTGTATAGCGTCAATGTCCAAAGGATTCCTTAGAATCTTGGGGAAGAGTAAGAGAGATGTGCACCGTCCTTGTCGGCTACAGTCATTCACTAGGTAGATGGGACAGTTGTGTGTGCTGACAGGTTATCAATTTCAAATCTCAATGTTAAATTGAAGGGATGGGGCAGTAGTAGTGGGTGGGTAGGGATTGGCTGTTTGTTTGCTTTTAACAATATCTTTCCGCTTACACATTTCATCCTATGCTAACCTCAGTTACCAAGGGAGGGAGCACTGTAAAGAACCTGGCAGGAATGGAGGGATGGTTCAGCAGGTGAAGGGTTTTGCTGCCTAGCCTGAGGATCTGAGTTTCATTCCTGGGACCCATATGCTAGAAGGAGATAACTGAGTCCCAAAAGATTTTCTCATACTTCTCAGTGGGTTCTATGGCAAGTACATGTGGATAAACACTGCACACACACACACACACACACACACACAGAGAGAGAGAGAGAGAGAGAGAGAGAGAGAGAGAGAGAGAGAGAGAGAGAAACACACACATGCATACACACACTACCTTACTGCATAAGGTAATTGAAGTACAGGGGCTGAAAATACTTTCCAGTAAGTTCTACATTTTGGAATCTCCAGTTGCAGAAGATATCTGACTTGGAGGTAAGGATCAGAAAATGAATTTTTATTTTTCTATTTTCTTTCTTGTTTAAGTCTAACTTATACAAATCAGATTGCAATGTCCAAGCATCCAAGAGACGATGCCTCATGATTATACATTTTGGGAGAGAAAAAGCAACACATCCTAGAATTATTCATCTCTTCTCATGGACTTATTCCAGTTTTGAACCAGCAAAATAAAGAACAGCTTCACTTGACAAAATCCACCTGTTCCTTTACAGGGAAGGAACAATAAAATTCAACACTCAGATAACTGTGGTGAGGGGAGGGAAGGAGACAGGTAGCCATGTTTCCATCTCTTCTCTTTTCTTTCCCCCTCCTTTTTTTAAAAAACCTCGGATAGGTTCGGTGATGTAGTTTTTCTTAGGGAAAAGAAGAAAATACTAAGGGAAGAAAGCATATTTTTATTGCAAGGCAGCAATAATGGACATAGCAAGAAATGCGCATGCAGGAGTCTCACAGGTGTTCAAGCACTGTGATGTGTGGATGGAGAGACCCCAAGTCAACGTCATGTGTCTTCCTCAAACTCTCCGTCCCTTGTTTTTACATTTATGTATTTATCCCTCTCTCTCCCTCTCTCCCTCCCTCCCTCCTTTCCTTCCTCCCTCTCTCCATGTGTGTGTGTGTGTGTGTGTTTATTTTCATGTGGAGGTCAGAGGACAGATTTCAGGCTTGCTATCTGATTCCACCATGTGGGTCCCAGGGATCAAACCCAGGTCATCAGTCTTGGCAACAAGAACAAGTGCTTTTGTCCACTGATGCATCTTCTACCCCACCCCTTACACACAAAACCTTTTTCTTTAAGACAATGTTTCTCACTGTCTAGACTGGCTGGCCAATGAGCTCCAGGGAACTAAATGCCTCCAACTGTACAGATGCACACTATCATGTCCAACATTTGGAAATGCTTTTTCGGTGGCTGTCTGGTATATACCAGACAGGGTTGGAACCTGGTGGCAGCTGGGAGAGACTAAGAGGGTCTATTCTCATCAGAGTAAGATTTGAAGTCTGATTGCTAAGCTACACATAGCTTTTCTGAAATATCCCAGCACATTGAGAGTTTGGGCATGGAGTTAGGGATGACAGATTTAAATGTGTGCTCTGTTGCATTGTTTTATCCTGGGTGAGGAACAATCTGAATGACGTTGGCATACTATTCAACTGGAGGGATTTATCAGACAGTTTCTTCAGTCATGGAAGACCACGCACTTCTCACGTTATCCTAGACAGTAGACACCTAAGCAGGTAGAGATGCTCTCCAAGGAGTGATTGGCAAAGCAGGCTGTGGTATGTGACTGGGGTAGAGGCTGGAAAGAGGAAGAATGGTTGAAAGAGTGACCTGGGAAGACATTCTTTTTAATTTTATGAATAAACACAGGATCCATCTGTCTAAAAGAAATTCTGATAGAACAGGCTGAGTTCAGAATTGAAAGGGAGAGTAGGTATTGGTGTGTTCGTGCTCACGGGTGGTGCAGTTAGTGATGACTTTCAACTAGACAAAATCCAGACTCTGAGCGTACTGCAGGGATTATCTTGATTTGGTCTAATCTGATGTGGGAAGATTTCTTCCTGGAGGTGGGACCATTCTCTGAGCAGGGACACCTGACTGGATAAGATGGAGAAACTGAGTGAGCTGAGCAGGCAGGCATTCATCCATTCATTGCTCTTTCCCGTGGATGCAATGTAATTAACCATCTCAAGCCTTGCTGCTGTAACCTTGAACTGTGAGCTGAACTAAACCGTTTCCTCTTAAGTTGCTTTCATCATAGTATTTTATCACAGAAAAAGGGAAAGAAACTAAGATTAGAAGAGAAAGAGGGTGCCTAGGTCTCAGACCTGGAAGTGCCTTCGGATCAGGCAGAGGCATTGGAAATGGTTTTTCAAGTTAGGAAGATGGAAAACCAGGGAAAAGGTGACTCGTTGCTCACTTCAACAGGTTTCCTCTCTGCCCTTGCAGCCTGTGTCCGGCCTGAGAGAAAACACTGCACACACACAGGAGGCTGAGCCAATTTATGAGCTAGTGCTGGTTGACTTACTGGTGCCAGTTCCTGAGGGGTGTCCCACTGTCTCTGCCTAGGTCAAGGACTGATAACATTTTGTAGAGGATGTCTCATTGTCGAAGAAGAAGATAGGTTTCCCTTTTCTTCTTTTTTTTTCCCCTTTTTACCTCTCCCAAACTTTGCATTGAAAATTGATCTTTTATTTTAATTACTTTGTACAATCTCAGTTCTTTGGGATGTGGTGCTTTGAGTACTCATGGCTCTCCATATCAGTTATTTCCATAGGCTCAGCACCTTTATCACACACAGGCATGGCCCACCCCCTTACAACACAGTACTTCTGGCCCCAATATCTGCAGCCTTTGGATGAGATGATGTATATGATGGTATGTGGCTACATTGCCCCTCCCAATATGACTTACGGCCGAAACACAGGAACATGACACCTTTTTATGCATCATCTTTCATTTGTTAAATCATTCCAGACATGTTGGAAGAAAATTCTGTTCTCTCCCTAGGAAAAAAATGAAGAAAGAATCGTTACTTGTTATTTACAAATGAATGTCTAAAAGGTTTGAGAGACTCCAGACTAGAAACGTTAAATTTCATTTGACCTTTCAAAGCCACAGTCAAAATCAGGCCACAAGTGTGCTTCCAAAAAAAAAACCATCTCGAGATGCTTCCATGGAGTGTGATTGGTATATTACACTGGCGCCACAAATAGGATGGGCTTTATCTCTTTGGCAAGTAATATGTGCCAAAGCATGTAGCGCTGTGTGATTTCAGTATTATTTTAACACAAGAACTAGGATGGAAATCTCTTCTTTAGCTTCCACCCTCTTTGTTTTAATGTTAACCCCATCAAATCATGAGCCTGTTTCTTTGTGTTTGACAGTAATAGTTATTTAAAGTATTCGTTCCTTTAACATATGTGATCCAGGAAAATTACTTACATTAAAAATGATT
Source organism: Microtus pennsylvanicus (assembly GCF_037038515.1). Taxonomy (NCBI): domain Eukaryota; kingdom Metazoa; phylum Chordata; class Mammalia; order Rodentia; family Cricetidae; genus Microtus; species Microtus pennsylvanicus. The sequence goes on from NC_134587.1 coordinate 16,775,030, forward strand.
TTCATTATCTAAAGAAATGCCTTTTATAATTTCTGATAGAAATTTGCTAGGAAATTATCCTTTACTGATGGATGCCAAAGACCCATTTGAAGACACTCGGAGAATAGGAAAAAAGGAAGAGATTTTGATCTTCACAGCCAAATCATTTCTTGTGTTGCTTTACAGGCCTTAAATAATTTTTGAGCTTGGACACAGTTTGTGTAGGTTTCTGGATGGTTGACTCCCAGGTCTGTATAGGGTAGCTAATGCAGAATAAGGTGCCTGGACATTTTCAAGATTCAACCCAGTGAAAAATTACGTCACTGAATACTGGGGTTTGGAGGGATGCTTGACATCATCTACTGCCCTACTTTCATTGCCGTGTAGATTGTGTCTAAGTGATGCTAGGTGCTTAAAGGTGATGTCACTAGGATTTGGCAATTGTATTTTTTCAGGACTTGACAGTAGTGTTTTTTCAGGAGGTACAAATCTCCAATGACAGCAAGGACCAAGGATCATGTAACTAGTGTAGGTAGTAAATTCTTGTGAATATTCTTAGCTACAGCCTTACCTTCAATACAAGACAGCAGGTCCAACTAACCCTGTCTGTTAATATTCATCTAAAGATGTGGAATTTCTTTCTTTTTCCCTTTTTTAAAATATAACTCTATGATTTTCCTATGGCTTTGCTTTTCTAAAATTGATATGAAAAATCAATCAAAGAATTAGTTATATCAAATCATATTTGTTAGTATTGTTAATAACCAACTTTCACATGCAGTTTATGGTCCTTGGTAAACATCCCAGGAGAGTATTAGAATGTAGTTGGTCATTGTAGGCTGCCTTGTCAATCTAGTATTTAGGAGACTGAGTCAGAAGGATTGTGAGTTCAAGGTCACAAGGTATTTATAGTGCATCCAATAGAATATAATATCTTTATGTGTTCTGTGATAGATATATACGGTTTCTAGTCTGTCCTGCAGCATTTTTCTTTCCCTCCTTCTTTCTCTCCTTCCCTTCTCCTCCCTTTCTTTCTTTTTTCCTTTCCTTTCTTTCTTTCTTTCTTTCTTTCTTTCTTTCTTTCTTTCTTTCTTTCTTTCTTTCTTTCTGTTTGTCTTTCTTGAGGCAAGTTTTCCATGTAGCCCTGGATGACTCGACACTTGCTATGTAGAAGAGGTTGACATTGAACTCACAGAGTTCCACTTGCCCCTGAGTTCTGAATGCTGGGAGTAGTGTGTGTACCATAACTCTCAGCCCCTGTAGTCTCTTCAAATATAGCTCATAAAAACAAAATTGTCTCCCAAATAATTAAGACATTAGTTTTCCATATTCTTTGCCTTGGTTATCTTAAGGAAATTTCCTCTAATGTGTTGATGTTGTTCAAAAGATAACTGTAGACAGAAGTTTCTGTCCCACCCAGCCCCACAGCTGTTCAGTCCCAAAGAAACACACAGAGGCTTATATTAATTAAAAACTGTTTGACCTCTTAGCTTGGGCTTATTATTAACTAACTCTTACAACTTAAATTAACCTATAATCTTTGTCTATGTTTAGCCACATGGTTTGTTACTTTTTATCAGTAAGGCATTCTCATCTTGCTTCCTCTGTGTCTGCGTGGTGACTGCATCTCTTTGTCTTTCATCTCTTTGCCTTTTGTCTTCCCAGAATTCTCTTAGTCTGGTCACCCTGCTTATTTCCTATTTCCTGCCTGGCTACTGGCAATCAGCATTTTATTAAACTAATATGAGTGACAAATCTTTATGGTGTGCAAGAGCATTGTCCTACAACATATAACTAGATCTCTATCTTCCAATTAAAAGTCCTCATGTCATTGTGATGCCAATAATTATACCACTGTATATGCTGTCAAGCCTGTATGTGTGGTCCAAAGGATTTATGTATGCTATTCCATATTCACTACTTTAATATGCATAAATCAGAGAAAGAAAGTCTACCCAAAAGCTCATAGTTCCCATACTCAGCGATTATCAAGAGTTTGCTTAGTTTACTTCAGCTATTCCTTTAAAAAAAATTTAATTTTGTGGGGATATTTTGGAGTAAATCTAAGGCATTCTACCATTGTAACTCTCTGCCTAGTTTTTATATGTGAGCCCTGAAAAATACATTTAAGAACTATAATCCAAATAGTATTGTTTCTTAACAAAAATAATTCCTTTGTATCATTTGAAAACACTCATAATCAAATTTTCTCAGTTGGAACAACACAAGAAATATTCACATTACATATTGATTATGCTTCAAATGTCTGAAAATTAGCTATTTGGAAGTCTGAATTTATCTTCAGATGAAAACAACATCCTAAATTGTATTTAGGTCCTCCAAGCTATTCTACGAAATTCCATTTAATGTGAAATGAAATGCAATATATATACATTTACGAGAAGAATCATAGAAATAATGTTTGTTTCTATTAGGATGTCAAACAACTCTGTTTCCATCACAGTCCTTTGCTCCTTTTGAACGGTCCTACTTGATGAATATCATTGTTATTTTGGAGAATGTAGAGTGCACAGATATTGCAGCACGATTAAAGCAGTCTGTAAGAGCCAAGGTTTCTCAATGGGTCCTCAAAAACCACCATTTGTGGAGAATTTTCACTTCTTGCAGAAGTCCTTGACGAAAAACATCCCTGAAAAGGAGAGGGGAAATGGACTCCTTGTGTGTTTTCTTTGCTGTGTGCACAAAATCATCTGTTCTCTTCTCTGCCACTTTTAGAGCCTGTCAATATGGCTTTGAAAAGCTGTGGAGAAAGCACTTTAGTTGAGAGAAGGTGGGAACATTGCAAATGGACTTTGTTCGGTATCTTAGCCGTGTATTGATACTCTGGAAGAAACAGAGCCTCACATGAACTGGCTGGGAAAGTTATGTTTTATTACAAAAGTATAAAAGTTCACTGGTTTCATGAGAGACTGGAACTGCAAAGTAGAATGTCAACAAAAACCAGGGCAACCAAGATCTCACTCTTTCCTCTCACAGACACATCACGTAGCCGGTGCTTCTTGCAACTTCACTTTGTTGTCTTAGCTTCTGTGTTCTTCTTCATCAATGGCTGCCCTTCGGTTCTCTTAGTAGTGATTCAGTATGTCATAACTGACAAGAGTCTTTGTCTGCAGAGATACTATCCTAGCCTATCCAACTCTGAAACAGTTGTAGTCAAGGGGACAGAAGGACCTGTCCACTGCATGCTCATCTAGTGTGTGGGAGGGTCTTCAAGGAAGGAAAGGTTCAGCAGGCATGACAAAGAGAGACAGAAAAAAAAAACCCAGATGCAAAAAGAGCTTCCTTAGAGTGTGTGACTGAGAGTACACCAAAGCTAACTCTTGATAGGCATGTGTGACAGTGGTGACCACTAATCAGCTGTCTGATTTTGCCTGTGCTCTTTAGTGTCCAGTGGTTTAACTCACGTCTTCTACATGAAGCCCATTTTCTGCTGATGCCACTCTTCTGAGATGGTCAGATTGTCTTGAGCTTCATGAAGCATGCTGGCCTCTGATGATGGGACTGTCAGCCTGGGTCATCTCCGCCTTGTGGAACTGACCTTCATTTACAATAGAAGCCAGATAGCTCGTTACACTCCAGTTTCCCTAGCCCATCACCCACTTCAGAGAATTCTAATTGGAAGTTTATTTACCTCCAACATTTGGTTCATTTTGAGGGCACATTTTTCAGTTCATCTTGATTTTTCACATTTTAGAGGCTTGGCTTCTGTTTTGATTTTGCCTCAGGGTATAGATTATGTTCTGTCTGGGGAAGGAAAATTGGAGTCATTCACTATTCAGTATAAATGTGTATCTTAATATAATAATCCCTCAGACTTTCATATATTGCTTTGGAGAAAATGCTAATTTATATGGATAAGTAATACATTCTATTGTGTGAATATACACACTTAATAAGTAGAGATTAACAAACTAAGGAATTACCTTTAAGAAACTTAAAGGGCAGGTAAAAGGAGAACCTTGGAAACAGAGACCCTTGGCCCTGGCAAAGGAATAGAAAACAAGACTCTGAGGTAATTTAGAAGCTAAATGAGAGTGAGCACAGGAAGAAACTTCCTTGCTTTCATGAAGTCTTATATTTAACAATTTTCAAGCCACAGGGAAAAATGAATGCAACAGAAGACTTCAACTCCTTAATCTGCTTACAGTGTCTCCATCCCTAGAGGTCACTAGTGAGTTAGTTTGAGGGTTATCCACATGTGTGATTGCATAGACGAAACACTGTATGTGTTATTTTGGAATCCTTGTAACTCGAGAGCATTGTGAACTTACAGCATCCTGTGCCTAGCATTGTATCCGTGGGATGATGTGAGTTAGTGTGTTGTGATTGAAAGATGTTAGAGTGGGGACCAACACGCCCACAGTATAATAGCATCTTACTGCTTCTGACAAATGTGGTATCAGACCACTGCCCATTTTTCCCATGCTTTGGCGCTGTGCCATTTTGTTTTGGTTCCAGGGCAGGTGAATCCTATGACTTTTATGTCACTCATGACTCCTGTGTAGTAGACAGAAGATTCATAGGAGGATGTCTTTCTTTTTCTCGCTAGACGCCTTTCTGAGCTTCTTCCATGTTCACTATTGCTAAAGAATACATTTGAGGTGTGATGGAACAAGGGCAACAGTCCCTCCTCCACGGAAAGGGCGAGAATAGGAAGTCCTGGTTCAAGCAAACATGGTATAGCAAGTCAAGTCAACTATCAAAAAGAGAACCAGGAGTCATCACATCTGGGAGGCAAAAGGGTGTGTTGCTGAACCAAGTACTTAAACTGAGAGCTAAGGATATGAGGTTAGATGTGAACATTTGAGTTTGCCATAGGTCCAGTCTACACTTAGCTTGGGTTAGCTTCTTAAGTGTGCATTGGCTATAGCCCAAGTTCTTCTTCAGAATCCTTATGTTCCACCCTCCAACCCTTCATTTGGTTGTTAAGGACAAAATCGGAGGAGACTACTTTCTGTTCTTAATTACTACTGGCTATGCCCTTGAACCAGGCAGACTAGACTCAACACAATTCCCTTTGTCTCTGACCCTAACACCCTATTTTAAGCTTCCTGCAGAGACCTTAAAAGACCCTGGCTACATTTGACTGTCTTTATTCATTTTTCTATGCATTGGTTACTAGGAACTTATAAGTACAACGAAAGGACATGGCTCAAAACAGTCTATTGACCCACATAAACCAAGCCTAGGAACTTAAATAAACTCAGTAAACCTTTATGGAAAAACAAACAATACAGATCACATCTCTTCCACTGGATGAAAAGGTTTTGATCAGTTAAAGTCAAGATAGCATCTCTTCCTTTGGCCTATGGTACTGTACACAGTTGATCTGGTCTAGTGGCTCCTCCTCTACATTTGCACTTAGCTCATGAAACTGTGCTTGGAGTCCTGTCTGTGATGAACTAACTATCAAGCTTATTTCTTCTGCCTCAATGCCCTTGGTGTGTCTGCTTTCTGTGCTTGGAGACCCTCCCCTGACTCTTTATATGCTGTTAGGTTTTGGCATAAGATCCTGCAATTGTTGTGGTCCCTTTGCAGTAGTGTGCATGGCAAAGCTTTCTTTCCTTTATTTTCTCTACCCTGTCAGATTTCTCAGTTTGGGTTTTAACTGCACTTCCATGATCTGACTTGTCTTTCTATCTGTTTGGTCTACTTATTGTTTTTCCATCCAAATGGATTATCGTCAGTTTATTATTCCTAGGTTCTTTGGCTGAAAATGAATGGAACAAATGGATTCTCAAAGGGTAATACATAACAAAAACAGAATTTTATCAAATTGTGTCTTGTCATAGTTCAACCAAAATCAATTAGTTTTATTAAAATTTAAAAGTAACTGCAGTTCTATTAGAGTATTCTATTTACAAAAACAGACTTACATATTAGGACTAATTGGATTTGAGAAGTGTAATAATTTACTTTAGTTCTTAGGACTTTTGTCACCTGTAATGAGATAGTGGAGATATTTCTAATACACATTATTCTCATATAAGTGACAAGTGCCCAGTGGACTATTAGAGTTCCTTCTGCCCTTACTTTGTATTCCCAAAATCTGCACAGAAATACTTAAATGCAAATATTATCTGCCTATAATTCTCTCAGCTCAAGACAAATGCTTTATTTGTTTACTTTGATAATTTAATTAATTTGTTTAATTTGAGACAGGGTCTTGCTGTGCAGTTAGCCTACAATTTGTGCTGTTAGACCATTGCCTCATGCTCTCAGAGATCTGCTTGCTTCAGCCCCATGAGAATTGATTACTAAGTATTAGTGTCGCTAGTGACTTATTTAGGCCAGAGTTTGTCACATGACAATAAGAAGACATAGACCCCTTAGATACATGACAATAGGCGACTCAGAGATCTGAGGGAATCGGGTGTTCATTTTCTATATAAACATTACCTCCCTAGTGCTGATGACACTTTTCATTTTCCATTTGCTTATTTTCCAATTTTTGGCTTCAATTGTTTTGTGTCTAGACTGATGGGGGAAGACAAAGCCTCGAGAAGAGTGAAGGGCTCGTCTGTGAAAAACACTAAGTGCTTAAGAAGACTCTTGTCATGGATTTCAATGTATTTTTTACTGTGTTAACTATATACTTATAGGGTGTAATGTCAGTTGAGAGAAACTGTGCTTAAAAATACCTGGTGTACTGAGCAAGACTTTCCGGGAAGCTTTTTGCCGAGCACATTTGAAAACAGTACCTGTACTGGTTAGTTTTGGTCAACTTGGCACAACCGGAGTCAGAGTCACTCAGGAAGAGGGAGCCTCATCTGAAGAACTGCCTCCATCAGACTGGTTTTAGACATGTGTGGGGGCATTTTCTTGATTGCTGATGGAGGTTGGAGGGCTCAACCCACTGTGAGCAGTGCCTCCCCAGGATACATGGTCCCTGTGTAGGAAAGAACTTCAAGAACTGCAAACTGAAGAAACCGCGCAGAGCAAGCCAGGAAACTGTGTTCACCTGTGGTTTCTACTTCAGGCTCTTGCCTTGGCTTTCCTGGATAACTGACCATCACTTAGATGCTAAAATCAACTCCCCGTTTGCAAACTTGCATTTGGTTAGAGTTTTATCTCGGCAATCGAAGGCAAACTAGGACAGCACTGGTGGGAATGGGCACTGGAGAGAAGCCGGGCTGTCGGGCAGTTGCAGCAAAGCCTTCAGCCCGTTCCTTAGATACCCTGGAGGCAGGTGGGGCCTACAGAATTGTTGAGAATTGAATCACAGCAGCTGGGGTGCTTAGGAAATGCCCGGCTTTGGACTGAGTAGCTCCCTTTAGCAGAGTGCAATGGCTGTTCATGGGAAAATGAGCACTTCAGTCTGGAATATACGGGATGCTGAGTGGTCGTCAGCATCCCATATAGTTAGTGATTGATTCTTCTAAATGAAACATTTTTTTCCTGCAACTACAAAGATTTGAGGATAAATTGGATAAAGGCTAAAGATTAAAATTTATTGATGATTTTTCAATCTTTGTGCCTATTTTAGCTTTGGGATTAACTTTATGCTAACAAATTATATTATGAACTGTTTATTCCAGCTCTGCTCAGTTCCCACCCTATTTTGTCACAAAATATTTAAGTATGTCCCATGCCAGTGGCTGCTAGCGATTTTTGCAGGACACATCATTTGCTTTCATCAAAAGCATAAGAGAAGCTCATTAGGACACTTAATTTAGACATTCCTAATTTGATTTTTATTTAATCACACCCAGAGTTGGAACCCAGAGGGGAAATGTGTACTCACACAGTTTCCAGAGCAGGTCTGTGCACTTCCTAGGATTTCAACATAACAGTCAGAAGTCTTAGCCCCTCATCCTTATTATCATTACTGCTTTGAGTGAAGGATGAGACAGGTTCTCATTTGGGGGGAGGAATTGTGCTTAGACCTTATACACAACCAAGATTGTTCTTGAACTCATGACTCTGCTAACTGCACCTCCTAAGTGCTAGGAATACAATCATGGACCACCATGTCTAACAATCTAGTATTATTTCAAAAATTGACTTTTTTTTAGCTATTTCTATTATTCACTCTAACCCACCATTTATTTATTTATTTTGTCCTTATTTTTAATGTTTTGCTTCAGAATGATATTGATATCTCCATTTAAATGAAGAGTAAAGTTGAATTTTTTCTGATAGATTATCTTCTGTGAGAGGGGATTAACTTCCAAGTATATAGTTAGACACTCTAGTTCACTCTCCTCTCCTCCTCTTCCTCTTCTCTCCCCTCATCCTTTCTCTTTCAACAGTGTTCTGCTGTGTGGCTCAACTGGCTTCTGTCTGATCTTCCTACCTTACCCTGATTGCTGTGATTATAGGCATGTGTGCACTACCACATGTGGTCAACATTATCTCCAAACTGAACACACTAAATCTTAAGTCTTATGCTTTTGAAGAAAATATACTTGCAAGCATTCTATGAAAGTAAAAAGCTGGAAAAAAAAACCATGCAAGAACCTTATGAATGCATTGGTTTTGCCAAGGTTTGATAAAATCATCCATTTACTTCCAAAATTTTCTGCATATATTAGTTTGAAAAAATGTGTTTATGTAAAAGAGTATCAGTCACTACTGGTCAAGCAGTGTTAATGAGATATCTAGAAGCTAGAAAATGAACGAATCTAGCCAGTATTAATTTAGGAGGCTTGACTAGTTTGCAGCTGACTGATTGATAGAGAAAGATAATTTTACCTAGGTGAACCCAAAGGTTAACATTTTCTCTAATGAGTTCAGCACTCTCTTTCCTCCTTTTTATCGCTCAGATCTTATTACTGTAACACAATACCTGAGATAATCAATGTAAGAAAGAAAAGGGTGTTGGATCACAGTTAGGACGGGTTCTTTTGGTATCATGGCCTTGAGTCTATGGGGAGTTGCATGTCATGGTGGGGAGTGTGGGGTGGAGCAGAGCTCTTCACCTCCTGGTGGCTGTGAAGTTGCACAGAAAAGGGAAGGGCCCCCGTGCCAGGATCCATTTTAAAGAGCTCCACTGTTTCCTTCCTCCTCACATCTCAAGTTTCTGCCACTTCTCAAGGATGCCACGTGCTGGGGACTAAGCTTTTCATCCCCAGGCTTTTGGGAGACATTCACAATCCAAACTGCTGTGTTTGCCCAGCTTAAGCTCTCTTCCGAGTGCTTGCTATCTCCCAGTAGGCCTGTTCATACATGTGTGTTTACACATTGCTTTAACTCATAGGAAGTTCTATAAAGGCATCCATGCTCTTGTATTAATATTTTAAAATTTATTTTACTTTTAATTATGTCTGCATGTGTGTATGGAGGGCAGGTGCCTATGGCATACAGGAGAGGATACTGGATTCCCTGGAATTGGAATTACAAGTGGTTGTAAACTCCCCTTTATGGGAGCTAAAAATTCTGTTCTTTTACAAGAGCATACTCCTTGCCTTAAGTTTTGTACACCCAGTTTCTAGGAAGTTAAAAAAAATTCCTGGCACTTAGTAGTCTCTCAAATTTTTGCTTAATAAATAGAAAAATGAATGCATGAATGAGTGGGGGAGCAAACTGGGAGTTTTCGATTCTTTGGAGTGGGTGAGAGTCTATCTGAGATCATACTGAAAATTTAATATAAATGATAATTTATATAAGAAATTTGGACCTGTTAAGTCTACTTCTTTGTCAGAGAGGGTTCTGCTGTTGAAAGAGGCAGGATGAAATCTTGGGCAGGATAAACATTAGAGTATTGTTTTAGCTCTATGAGCACATTCTAAATTTGGATCCCCCTTGCTCAGGGTAAGTCCTGGTCTTTGTCTCTTGGTCTCCTTGTCAGCATTTCCATCCTTCCCAGGACAAGTGTGCCAATTAGAAAGCACACCAACTTTCTGGGACTGAGTCTGGTATGCTTTTTTGTCAACCCCCATTCACAGTGGAAGATTACTTTCATTCTTAGGAAGGGAGACACGGTCATGAGAGGCTCTGTATTCAGATGAAAGGGCCATTTTGGTGTTATTTAACTGTGTTTTGGCAAGACTCTGGCCAGTGTCTGGTTTCTCTTTAGAGCCATTTTGCATTAAATTACAGTTCTGTGCTATGCCAAGGAAATTAAGATCAGTTGGAACTCTCTGTTGGCCATTGGCTTGGACTCTTAGGGCACTGGGGACTTGATGACCTCATTTAGGCTGAACCTGCCTTTGTTCCCGAGCATAAGGGCTTCTTTACAAAACCACATCTGCACCTTGAGAAAGATATGGGAGAAAATATCATAAAAAAAGATATTCAGAGAAAAATGGCTTCATGGTGGAAGATATTTGGGTCAACATCAAGTATGGAGTACATAATACATGATGACAATTTAATTGAGAAAGATGAAGAGGAGGCAGAAAGTTCCTTCAACATGAACTTAGTCAAGTGCACTTATCCTGGAGACTTATTTGGAGATTTTGGTTTCTTTGACTCTGTGTATGCATCCGTGTGTGAGGGTCAGAGGCCAATTCTGGGTGTCTCCCTCAATCCTTCCTATCTTATTGTGCTTGAGATAGGATCTCTTACTGAACTTAGAACTCTCTGATGGAATAAGGCTGGATGGTAACCATGCCCCAGGTATCCTCCTAGCTCCAATGTTTGGATTTGAGGTGTGTGCTGTTGCTGGCCATAGGTTTTCGATGTGGGCTCTGGGGAGTCAAGCTCAGGTCCTGACTCTTTCTTGTCAGTCACTTTGCTAACTGAACGGTCTCCTCAGCTCTGAAAGATACGGCTTAAAGAAAACTAGAAGAAAGAAAGGCTTACAGAGCTGGCAGCTGTTGATGGGTCTTCTGTTTTCTCAAGCTGAGAAGATTTCCAGGGTGAGGCTTTTTTTGAGTAAACGTCCTCTAGACAGTGGGGCTCCTAATGACTCTGTGTACACGTGGTGTGTAAGACACTCGTGGGAGAACAATCATATGAGAAAACATTGCATGACAAACATGGAGAATCTTTTTAATGACAATGAAGATGATGATGATGGTGATGAATTTTGGAGACAAGGACTCATTCTATAACACTGACTGGCCTGAACTCACAGAGCTATGCCTGCCCCTTCCTCCTAATTTCTGGAATTAAAGGCATGAACTTGCCACACCCAGCCTGAATGAGTAAACTATTTCAATTGAAAATACGAAGAAGAGATTTTTCTTTCAGAACGTGGTTGAGAAAAAGGACGGGTACATGGATTTTCCAGCACAAATTAAATAGCTCAGTAATATTGCTTTCTCTGAGATGCTAAGGGGGCTACACAACTAATCTTCTAAGTTGGGTGGGTATGGTGGAGACATCTGCAAATTTCAATGTTTCTCATTCGAGAAGAGCCTGTTTGCGGCCTCATCTCTTTCTTCTCATTTCTTTGCTGCCCAAAGTTCTTCCTCTAGATTTGTTGTTGTTGTTTTATTAGCATCTGTGTTGTTAGTCTTGATGCTACTGGGTTTTGCAGCATTTGAAGAGTACTTTTTCTTTATGATGACAGGCAGTCATTCTCAGCAGTGTGGCTGAAGACCAGCTGATCCCCCAAGACTGGCTTTTCTGCCTTTATTTTGGTGGCTTTAGAGTTTGCTGCACCTTTCCTTCTGGAGACACCTTCTCGGTTTCAGTTGCTTACAGAGCTTGTTGTAGGAATTCGATATCTGTGCACTTTAGGGCTTTATCTCTAAATTTGTTTTCATCATATGGCCAGTGTGGTCTCATCGGCTTCCATGGCTGCCACTGCAGTATTGTAAGCTGGGGCTAGAACTTCATCCTGAACTGTTTGCTCCAGGTGTTGATTGGTGCAGTTTAGAAACTGCTCAATCTCAGCTTGTTCCAAATGGAATCATGTGTTTTCTGTTGGGGCTTGCTCCTTCCTCTCTGTTGTCCTTCACTGGAAATTGAAGATTTTCAACTCATATTGGCCAATCACAGAGTTCATCTTATCCTCAGCTTCTCTGTTCCTGACTCTTCTTCCCCATCTTATTGGTTATTAAGTCCCCTTGAGAAGACAAGTCTTGGGTCATCCACTTATTTGTAACCTGTCTTCCGCTGCAGTGGCTCAGGCTGCATCATCTTTCTCATAAGCATCTGGAGACTCTTCTCAGAAACTAGTTATTCTCTTTTGATCTTCTATTTTTAGAAATACAATGTGCTTAAATTTTGTTCTTGATGTTGCTGCTGAGGTCAAGTTCATGCAACACAATAGCTGTTTTACAATGATTGACTTATTGGCATTTAATACATTGACAATGCCACCATTGTATTCATGTAATTTCCAGACCTTTTCATCACTGGAAAGAAACACTATCCCCATGAAACTGTCAGTTCATCTCTTCCTCCCTCTCAGTCGCTGACAGGCATTCGTCTGTGCTTTGTACCTATGACTTTACAAATTCTGGACGTTTTATAAAAATGGACTTCTACCCCCTGTGACCCTTTGAGCCTGTTTCTTACAGCCAGCCTGTTTTTGTTTAAATGTAATTCCCAGTTTGTAGAGATGTAATTAGTTTCCCTTTTTAAGAACGAAGAGATTGTCATTCTACTCCTTACTGCTCATTTCTTAATTCTCCGTCTTCTTTGTTCCCTTCTTTCTAATTTGAGGGAAGCACTGTTCAAAGTCGGTAGATATCATCCTTTCCCTTTCAGAAGAATACCCTCCCATATACCATATATTAGTTCCTTCCCTCTCTTCCCAGAGCTTTGGAAACTTTTGCTTATCATGACCACCTTTCTTTACAGAAATAATAGTTTTGAAAGCAAGTCCGATTATAATATTCATTTCTTAATTTTTTTCATGGATCCTTCATCACTGTTCAAGTACTGATTTCAGTGGGGTCGTTGGGGTGCCAGGGCTGGGCCCACTGTCTAATCCTGTTTCTAACCTGTTCTTATTTGTATTGTGTGCTGTGGCCACACTGAACCTCTTTAGTGTCCTACTGCCCAACTTCTCTGATAAAGGTAATGAAATTCAGCTACACCTTGACACATGGGACAAAGGTCAAGGCTTCAACATGACGCCGATGCTTAATCTTTCTCTGTCCCTTTATCTTTAATCTCTAAATAGCTAGTGTGAAGAGCATCTTTGTGAAGGTCAGCCCAGAGAACTTTCTCTTTCCCTGATAGATGGTTATGAGCTGCCCCGATTGGACACCATCCACCTGGTCAGCCACATGGCTCTATCAGTCTATTTACTTAGCAATGTTCCATGACCTGGGAAGCTTTCCCAGGCTGCAGGAGTCATGGCTGCCTTTGACATCAATATATTCCTGGGTTCTAACCTTGTACCTGGACACACTCTGCAAATACTTGTTGAATGAGCAGGAGGTTCATAAAGCTCAACTGTGAGTTGGGTTTGTTCCAGGATCTGTGAATATATATTCTATTTAGATGTGTGTGTGCATGTGTGTGTGGCTTGGCAAGAAGACAATCTCAGATGCTGTCTTCTGATCAGCTGTGGAAGCCAACCATGTTTCTTAAGACAGGGCTCTCTGATTCAGTCAGGTAGTCCTGCTGGCCTGTGAACCTCAGAGATCTATCTCCACCCATGGCCCCATTGCCAGGATTACAAGCAAGTATCTCGCTTTTTTTTTTTTTTTTTTGTGGGCTCCAGGAATCACACTACTGGTTTCTATGCATGCTGTCAAGCTCCTACCCTCTCTTCCTGTTATTTTTCCCATGGAGTATGTATATTGTCTTTAAGAAATGTAAAAAATTCTTTTTTTCTTTGCTGTTTCAAGAAATGTCAGAAACCTTTGTCATTGTTTTGCACTGCGTAGGATTTTGAACAAATTTTCAGAGACCAGAAGAGAAACTGGATCATTGTAAGATCAGGATGTATTTTTACTGTGTGTGTGGCTGTGTTCTGGAGTTTAATTTTTATTTAGAGATCATAGTCTTAGATTTAATTAAAATTTATGTCAGGCAAAGAATCCTATTGAGTGCCCTAGGGACAAAACAGGTGGACTGGAGAGGACAGATCCCAGGGCTTCTGCAGAGAGGGTGACAATCTGGCAGTGGACCTGTCTTGTTAATCTACAGTAGTGACTAACAAGCCACGCACATCGTCATTGGAATAAATGTCGCTCTATAAGTATGACAGAGTATAATACTGTTTGTAAAATTAGGAAGTCATTCAGGCACTTAGACTGTGAATCCAATCTTATTTAGCGAAGAAGGTGATAGTCTTTTACTTCTGGATATAACTAGTCTTCCACAGGTTGTTTATATGTGATACTTCATGGTGGCAGTAGCAATCTCTCGCCTAGATCATTAAGTACAGGGTCCTCTGTGTCTCTAGACTGAGGCAGTAGGAGTCTGAACAAGTACCTGCCAGAAGAATCCTCTCTCTCCGATGCAGCTTGACTGTAGGCAACTTTTGAAGGGATCTTGCAGCTACACTGAAGGCTTAGAACAGCTCTTTCCCTTCCAGGAAGTGTTGGGCAGTCTGCCACCCTCACGGGAGGAAGTGGTTCTTTCTCACCATATGCTTGTGACAGATTTGTGCATCTGTAAGTTTTCTATGGACAGTTCTTGCCGAAATCTCTTTACTTTGTCTTAAACTGATTAGCTTTTGCTTGGATTTTAAGGGAGTTCGCCTTTAAAATGAAAGTATATTTACCATTGAATAGGGAACTTGTGTGGCAGATGGAAGTTGTCTCTGCTCCATGCCTGCTGCGCGGCTGCTGAGCTCACAGGGGGGCGCTGTGTGAATATGCTTTGGCCTAGGCAGTTCCAGACACACACAGCAGAGGTGACGTGCTTTAAAAATGACACAGGGAGGCTATTGCCTGATTTGATTAGATTATTTTATTCTTCAGAGTAAACTTTCCTAGATCACATTATTAGTTCATTTTGTTGGGATTATTAGAGCAATATAGTTTGTTAAAACAAATGGTCTGTTGAATAAAGGATTATGTGAAGTTCTTGTAAGACAATTACTTGAAGAAAAGTATTTAAAATGTTATATTTGGGAAATTCTCATTTGTGTCATGGTCTCACATTGTATTATAAACACTGGCCCCAGATAGTGTCTCTTTTAGGCTGAGTGTGTGTGTGTGTGTTTTAATTGTGAGAGTTTAAATTTTGATATGCTAATGGCCTAGTTGAGTATGAAACTATAATTGTCGGATTTCTCCTACAGATGTGTAGTTTATTGGAATAAGCGTTGCGTAGTGTTTTTGCCCGAGAACTAACATGTATCATCAGGCTGGATCATGTCAGCATTATCCTTTCTTCTAAACTTACTGTCTACGCAGACATTTTGTGTATAACTTAGCAGTCTCCTTTCTGTAACATCATTCCATAGATGATTTTAAAACATAAATTCTCTGTTAATTATAATGAACCGAAAGGTCTTGAGCTAAGTAGATTAGAAAATGAATACCTTTTTACATCATTCTCTTTTCAAACTGTGAATCCTTTGGTTCTCAGTGTGTTGGATGAGGACGGGGCTGCTCCACATTCGTTGATAGTCTCTGCAGCCCCTGTGAAACTTTGGACCGAGGAACAAATGTTAGTGCCTGTGTCCACACCTAGATGCAGGCTATTGTAGAGTAAGGATGATTAGGGACCCTCTCTTAAACCTCCAGGTGAGGGGAGGAGCCTTAATCTCCTCTGGAATCTTGGAGGGTTCTAATTACCTAGCCTGTAAACCGGATGTACCAGTGTGAGTTTGAAGCTTTGAGGGGCTGTCAGCTTCCTTTCTACTCATTGGAACACTCTCAGGAACTCTGCGTTGCCTTTTCTGAGCCCTGGCTGTACCACACACTCCATGCTGGAGAGTCCAGAGGATCATTAACTTTGCCTGTTGTAGCTGGAGAGCGAAGCTACAGCAATATGGGACACCTGCAGAGTAACTGCCATTTCGGGAAGAACTTCGCCAGTCTCAGACAGGTCACCAAGCAGAATTCATCATAGGCGTAACTAGCCCAGTCATTTTATTTTTCTTGTAAGCTATTGTGCAAAGATACCTTCCAGTGTTTGCTTTATTTGACATTCAGCTAGAGAAAGCTAATCAAGAGCAAACACACAAATAACACATGCCCATGGTATGTGTGCTCGTATATAAACAACTGCAGACGTTTACATTCTAGACATCCCTTTGGAAACTTTGCCTGCACTTTCCCATAGAAGCATTCAGAATTGAATTTCGCAAGTGTTATACTTAAAATACAACACTAGAAATGATCTCTGTCTTTCTCAGTACTCAAGGGGGGAATGCCTTCTGAAGTGCACTTCAGTATCCAAACGCGTGGTCAAGCAGCAGGAAGGAAAGTTCTTGGTGCTCTGTGTGGAGAAGTGTGCTCTACTTCATGATGAGGGAACACACAGCATCATGGTTCAGTTCTTACTCGGATTAATTTCATTGCTTCAAGTAAGCTCCTGGCACATCTCCTTCCCTCTTTGTTTTCAGTCTTATAAGGACTCTTTTCCTTGTGTTCGTTTCTTTCTTCTCTTTCTGTCATTTTCCTCCTAAGAGAAATTGAATGAAGCCTATCTTGTCTCTGTGTTGTGTCTTTTAGAAAGAAAACTGTTTCTCTTTGTCTTTCTTTTATTCTTTCTTCCCTCCTACCCCCTTTCCTCTCACCTCTCTCATTTCCTCTCTCCCCATCCTCTCCTCTCCTTTCTCTTTTCTTCTTTCTTCCCACCTTCCCTTTATCTCCTCCTTCCACTCTTTTTCTCACCTTCTCACTTCCTCCTTACTCAATCCAGTTTGTTTGTGGCCCTGGGAATTGTTAGTTGATATAGTCTACTAGATTCCCTCAGTTTACTTTTAGATTTAGGGAATGTGAGGGGTATCACTATATATTTTCACTTACAACAAATTAAGATAAATAATTTAAGGACAAAGGCAAAAAACAAATTGTGTGTGTGTGTGTGTATGTGTGTGTGTGTGTGTGTGTGTGTATGTGTGTGTGTATACTATTGAGGATGGAACATAGGCTTTTCCTCACACTAAACAAACATCTTTCCACTGGCCTATACCTCCAGCTCATTGCTTAAACAAATTCTAGGTATCTCTACTAGATTAGAAACTTTCAAGAGGGACTATAATTAGTTCATCATTATAATCACTAACACTTAGCAATGCCAAGTAAAGTGAGCAAAGATTGGGGCTATGGCTTCTGTGTGCAACTGTATATCTGTGACACAAAAGGATGAGTGCACCAGGTGGGCATTAGCTTGACATCTCACGAGCACGTGCAGGCTGGCATGTTTCTAGCCCTGGTGCTGTATGCAGCAAGAGCACGCAAGGGTTAAAGTTAAATTTTGTACTTGGTGTTCCCCTTTACTTCCCTTTCCACTTGCCTTGGTTCTCTTGTTAAAACATCCTCAGACCCTGGAACTGTGAATCGCTACAGGTCGGTTGTCAGCTCGTTAATGTCAAGGGAAAACTGGACATTAAGCACTCATCAGAATAAGGCGTAAAGGAAGAGTTTACATGTGATTCTGAAGAATAAGGACGCCATAGAGGGATCCTTTTCTTCCGACAGTTTCTTTGGAATAACAAACCACAGTTTTTTTCTCAAGCAAAGTAATGTACACTGTGACAGTTCCAGGTTTTTGCCAAGGATAAGATAATGATTGTTGGAATAGTTCAAGGTAAGTTTTGAGTTTTATGTTGCCTTGAGCCTGATTAAAGTGTAAAAATAAGATTCTAAGGAGTCCCAAGTAAAGAATAAATCATTCCACAAAGTGTTATCTTCCTTTGCAGTTATCAGGGATTTCACTTTAGCCATTCTAAAGTATTTGCTATTTTTATCTTCTTAGACTAAATATACTTCAAATAATTCCTCAAGTCACCTAGAAGGGAAGTGCAGCTATGAAAGAATCCTACATACTAATTTTAAGAGACATTTAGAATATGCAAGAAAATATATGTCAAGGATTTTAGTTTTATTTCCCCTGGTCTCATTTTAAAGAAAATTTGCATTTCAATGACACAAGGGGTATTCATTACTTTCTTTACATGTCATTTGAGTTTGGGGATTGCTCACATTTTTATTACAGCACAAATTAGATATGAGCTAAGAATTTAAAAAGATGAAATTACTCTGGGGACCTTGGCATATGTTTGTTACACATCCAAGGCGAAGTTTATGTTCTTTGAGATATGGCAGAATCTCTTACCTCTGAGAA